>NW_009952257.1:169886-199081 GCF_000747805.2 Chaetura pelagica
CTGCTCCTCCTTCTTCTTCTCCCCACTGGCTGCAATTGTTGCAAAGTACTGGATGACACGCTTGGTGTTCACAGTCTTCCCGGCACCGGATTCTCCGCTGGCAAAGGCAAGAGAAGCAGAGAGCGTGTGGTCAGGCAGGAGATCCCCTGGCACTGGGCAGCCCCACAGGGACCTGAGCAGGGAGCTACGTACGTGATCAGGATCGACTGGTTCTCGCGATCTGCAAAGAAACAGAACAGAAGATGGTGTTAACAGCAGACCTGGGCAAAACTGAGATAACTGGGAAGTAAAGCTTTAAATGGAAGTTGGACTTTCTTTCAAGTCCAATAGTTGTTGTCCAAGCAGTTCAAAACTTACTGATTCCCTTCCAGGACCCAGCAGTAGTAAGATTAAATGGATGCCTAGAGCTGTGAGAGGTGTGTGGTGCTCACACACGCTGTCTATCCACTTGCCCTTCACACAGTTCTTATCCAAAAATTTAATGAAACTGCCTATCAGTATCCAAAATAGAGCATTATATGGTACCAGGAGAAATGGATTAATAATTCTTCCCATCCCATCAGTGGAAAAAGTTAAGAAGTACAATTTCTGCAGTAGGAGAGTTTAGAGTTTTGTACAATAAATGCAGTTAAAACACAATGCTGAGTCCGTGCGTGCTTCTGGGTCAGTTTCACTTGAAATTAATTCCTGCATAACTCAATCAAGTCCTGAGTCATACAGCTCCGTGGTGTTTTTAGCTGGCTTGTCACGTGTTCCAGTGAGATCAGTGGGGTTGTTGGTTTAGATTGCTGTGAGGGATGTCAAGCACTCACCAGTCAGCATGAACTGATAGGCGTTGTCAGAGATGGAGAAGATGTGTGGAGGGGCCTCCTGGCGCTTCTTGCCTCGGTAGGCCAACACCACCTCCGGGTTGTACACCGGCAGCCACTTGTAGGGGTTGACGGTGACACAGAAGAGAACCGAGTAGGTCTGGAGGAAGGGAGACAGCACGTTGGCTTCCATTGAGCCTGGCAGAGCAGTTCCTGCTGGCTGCCCAAGGGAAGGTGCTGCTGGTACTTACGTAGATCATCCAGGCTGCATAACGCTCTTTGAGGTTGTACAGCACAGCGGGTTCATGGAGGTGGGTCATCATGGCCATGTCCTCGATTTTATCATACTTGGGGGGGTTCATGGAGAAGACCTGATCGTCTTTGACGGTAAGAGTCTGACAGAGAAAGATCCATATTTGCCATCTAAAAATTCACAGCAATATTAAATTGTATTTTCAATTCTTGAACTTTTTTTTACTCACTTCTCCACCTTCGGTCTTCACAGTGACCTTCCCTGCTTCCCTGCTTTGGACTGTGCTTTTCACATAGGATTGCTTTGCATGTACCACAAAGACAGATGACTTGGCATCAAAAGGCTTGTTCTGGGCCTCGATTCTCTCCTTCTCTGACTTCCGGAGGTAAGGAGCTGCCTCCCCAAAGATGGCCATCTCAGCATCTGTTGACATGGCTGCTATTTACTCGGGGTAATGCAGCAAGTACCTGTGAGGGTAGAAAATACATCACATGAAAGCAAAACTGATAGAGCATAAAGGATTAGGTGGTGCTCTTCTGTATGTATCAGCTGGTTGAACTGACTCTTCAGTTTTCCTGCCAGGTCAGAGCTCTGTTCTATACTTTTCTTCCCTTTATTTCTCTAGAATGTAATCAGATCTCTAGACCTCCTGGACATCTGCATTTACAGAGGAAATGCTTTCCTTCCCAAGGTTTGAAATGCTGCACTTAAGAAATATTCCCAGCTTTGGATTTATGAAAGCCCTCTAGTGTATTCTTTTTTTAGCACCTTTCAGACTAGGAGGTTTGTTCACAATAATAAACTGAAAGTGGCAGAGAACACTGGATATGCAGACAGCTCATATTATTAACACTTCTCATTAGAGACATTCTCTTGGGATGAAATAGCCCAAGTTGTCAAATATTTCAATTATTCTACAGATCCATCTGCTAACAAACAAATCTGATATTCTCCACTTTGATCTTCTTCATAACAGAAACCAAGTAATCTTGTATTCATTCACTTCTATTTTAAGTGATCAGTAGCCCTGTTTAGTATTGCCAAACAACTGCCTTGAGCGAAAACTTTCATGCTATTGTGAAGCTGAAATTTAGCTATACTGTTCCACAATTAATACTGTTCAAATGATTCCTTTTCTTGTACCTTAATTTTATGTAGGTTCATCACCTACAGATTGGATTTTGAGTAGCTTTTCTGAATAAATTAAGAAGCTCATTTCTCTATCAATACTTTTTGCCAACACTGGCAAAACTCTAGGTGGAAATCAAATAATTGATGAAATTTTCCTTGAGAAACAGATGCACTTTGATTGCAGAAAAGACATTCCAAACTTAAGACATTTTTTATAACTCTTCTGAGCCTTTAAAGTTTTGTAGCATGGCCCACCTAACAGAAAAAATAATTATTAATAATTATACTAATATTTTTCTACTTTGCAAAACTTGTTCCACTCAATTCCACTGCTTACATATGAAAAAATTGCATTGCCTTCTTAGCCAGCAAGGACAGACTTCACCACAAAACTTAGTGTCATTAATTCAAATGCCTGGGAACAATCTCTTGACTGATGGTTTGTTTTCTAACTACATGATTTTCCACTTCATTCAAGTATCTTTAATAAAAAAAAAGACACAAAATAATTACATAAGGTTGTAAAATGGCCCCAGTTTTTCACCAGCAGTTCTATCATTGCCTGAAATCTCTCTTACAAGATACTTAACAGGAATAACAATATAATATTATACACATCAGTATATAATATGTTAGTATAAACTATGTTAGTATATATTATACTGTATATTATATTATAATGTATATTATATATTACATAAATGTTGTATATTGTATTTTTAATAGATATAGTGATTTAGTTTTACAATGTCTCTTTATGGTATTATTTAAATTTATAGTATATATTGTGGGATAGTAGACAGTATGTTGGCATCTAGTATATATAATATTTATAATAATATAATATATATAGTGTTTGCTTACTATTTACTTCTGATGTTTTATATTATTTTTCCTGAAATAAATTATGTGCTAACTCTCCTCTACTTACTCAAAGCATGCCAGTTAGATTCTTTACACATGATGACTTGTTGACATGTTATGATTTTAAGGGATATATTCCAGTGACAATATTTGAAAAGATTAGTATAAGTTAATGTAAAAGCTAAATAGGAAGAGTTAATTTTCCTGGGTGAAAAATATTTAAAGCTTTGAATTCAATTGCTTATCCATCTCTCTTTTTCTAGTTCTTCAAATAGGTGTCATTCCTTCTTCCTTTCTCTGTTCATGAATATTTGTTTATATAATTCTATCACAATTGTGCAGTATTTTCATAGGCACAGCAAGTGTATAGAAAAAGCTGTGGCTGAAATACTTCCTTTTAGCCCTCAATATTTAGATACACAACACTGTAACCCCATTCCCCAAGTATCCTGTGAAAAAAAAGAAAATATAACATCATTTAAATGCGTGTGTCTCTGTTGCTTCACAGCTATAGACAATTACCCTTGCTGTTTGAGGCTAATAATAATAATAATAATAACAACAACAATAATAATAATAATAATAATAAAATCTATTTGCTTCAATAATATATTTAATTTATGGACAAGCAATTTGCAATCACTTCCTGGTTGGGTTTTTCTTCTTAAAGAGTTTCTCCTAAGCTTAGGACTTGTCTGTTCATGTAGGAAACCACTCTCTACAGAATCCTGGGGACAGTGCAGCAGTGATTAGTACTTTGAAGATTACTACTTTTAAGTTTTTGAGAATCTTGTGGCAAAGGTATCAGCAATCCAGCCTCATTCTCATACTACATTTATACAATGGAAGCAAATAGAAGGAATATGGGGATTACCAGCACACCTGCATAGAAGTTCTGCCTTAGAGCATCTCTGTCTGCCCTAAAGAGGGAATAAATAAAATCCTTACCTTTTGTGAGACAAGATGAAGGGCTTGCAGGCTGGAAGCTGGTCAGTACTGCCAAAGAAAATGAGCAACTTCCTTCCTACTGCTGCACAGAATTTCAGAGAGAATTTACAGACATAAAACATATGGATGCCTTTAAAGCAGACTGAAAATCCCAGCTGACTCTGGCAGTCCCCCAGTGAATGTCTGTAGGAATGCACTGGTGCTTGTGGAATGCAGGGGCAGTTTCCCTTCATCCCCCACCTCCCCACTCGAAAGCCTCTGACACCCTTACCTTAGAGAATTCTGAGGAAGGACAAGGCACACAGATCCCAGGGTACTTTTATAGGGTCTGATCTGCATACGTAGCCACCACCTCCTCTTTCTTAGGTCAAAACCTTTTTGGCAATCTTAACTCCTAGCAGAATTGCCATTCATATTAGATTTGAATGGATATAATTAGACATAACAGGTCTGTGAATCAATCTCCTATAAATAATTTGACAAGAGAGCCTGAGAAGGGGGGGGAAGCACACGCTCCATGTGCTAAAGGAGATTAAAAGGGGCTACGTTGGTGCTCTGATCCATCGGATGCTGACTCGAGCAGAGAAAGGGAAGAGTAAGAGCCACTGTATTGTAATGGGAAACATGTAGGGATGGAGAGGTGAAGGCACAGGCTCCTTCATGCTGCAAATGCTCTGGGGCTGCAATGTGGGAAAGTATGAGGCGTCCTACTGAGATGCAGAGTCATTGCTAGAGGAAGGAAATCCCAGCGGAGCATCATGCAAAAATCCCAGAGGAAGCATCTGAATAGGAACAGAAGCTGCAGGGATGAGAATAAAGGGATGACATGGATGACCAAGCAGTAAAATGGACCAAAGCAAGAAAAAGGGAAGAATGAGTCTGAAGCTAGTGATCAGGAAGGATATATGATTCCTGAAGAGGAGTTAAAGGGGATAACGACAAGTCATCATGGATACAAGGACCAATAAGAGGGCAAAACCAGTTGAAGATACAAGCCTGTAAGACTGAAGTCTTACAGTCCCAGAGGAAAGACAGAAATCCAACTCTCGTTTCCAGGGCTAAAGGGTTTCAAAGACCTTATGAACAGGACTTTGGACCTGGTGTACTGAACTTAAGGCATCTATCCCACTGGAGGAATAGTTGTCTCAAACACAGGAGAGTCATTCAGCACTACTTGTGTACATTAGGTGTGCTAGATGGATGGAAGGATTGCTGAATATATGTTCTCTAGAAGAGAAACAGTAATGTCCTATGCTAGTCTGGAAGACAGACAGTTATTGGTAGAAGGACCTGAACCCCATGCTAGTGTGTGAAAAAAGTCAGCCTCCTGCACTGATCCCTACAATGTTCCCCACCCAGATTAAGGAGGGTTAAGGTTGCACAAGTTCTGCAACAGCACAAAAAGGGGAGAGTTGAAGAGGGCAGAGGAATCCTTCACTTTCTTGAGAAACAATACATCCCCATGCACTAGATATTGATTTGGGTTTGGGTTTTGTTTTTTTTTTCATGTTTTGGTCTTCACTTTCCAAATTACAATTTTTCCTATGATAAACAAGGCAATCTGAATTGAATCACACTGCAGCAGCTTCACCTGACCCCATAGCATTCTGCCTCCCCACTGACAGCACCTGTTTGCTCCACGCCCTCTTAGCATCACCTACTCAAAGGTCTGGATAAGAAAGTGAGGAAATTCCTTCCTCCTCTTCTCTCAGCTGACTGTGTTTGTGTGATGGCACTGCAATCCTGGGGGTGGGGAGAAAATTGGCAAAGCTCATCTTCACATTTGGAGCAAATTCACAGTGAAGAATAAGATTGGGGCCCATTGTTTAACCCCAACAGCTAGATTCTCATTTGAGCACTTCTTTCATGTCTTCAATGGAATTATGGTGTCTGAAAGCTGGAATCCACTGGGAACCTCAGGTATTTCCATGATTTTATGTCATCTCATTTTGCTAGTGCATGCAGTCTTGAACTGGATTAAAACTGGCTACAAGACAAACTCATGATTTTCCCACATTCATATGTAATATTGGTGTAAAGCTGGTTAAAAATCTTTATTTGCAAAAGTTTTTCAAATAGAAAAAGAATAATTCATAGCATTTTGAAGGCTCAAAAGGATTTATGAGAAATAAGTATGGGTAATAATCCATCACCCCTTTCTCACTATCTGATTTCTTGTTAATGGCTGGAACTCTAGTATTACTTAAACATGGTTTGTCTGGCCACAGTGCTGGCCTTAGCTGTCAAGTTGTAGTGATGAGCATAGACTCATCTGGTGTCAAGGCTTTGCCTTCATCATTCAGGGAAAGAATTAAATGTTTAAAGAATCTGCCCAGACTGGAGGTTTCCCTGCTCTGGAGCTTGTTGTGTAGGCAGGGGGAGAGTGATGGACCTGTGTGATATGCCAATGCCACTGAATCTGGCACAGAGGACCAGCTTGTTTGCCTGGCATGTACATCTTGAAGTGAATGGTCAACAGCAACAGTCACTGCCATGTGACTCCTCTTCTGTGAGGAGGCAGCTGTGTCTTTGCTCTGGATCTGAACACTGGTAAATCTGCTGTTTCTTAAACTCTTACTTAAAACTTAAACTATTGCTGGTCCTGCAATAGACCTTCCCTAGGCAGAGAGAGTAAAGCCTTCTAGAAAGGTGATGGAGGCTTGACTCAAAGTATGAATAGATTAAATATACTCTAATGGCTTAATTATAATACCCACCAATTCTAGGACACCTTTAAGTCCTCTAAATAGCTTGTGATATATATGGCAATGCAGTGTGAAAAGCAATTGAGGGGCTTGAGGAAAATAAGTCTGTGATTTCTGCCCCTTATTTACCTTGTGAGTCTTCCCTGTGATGAAAGGGCTCTGAACCCAGAGGCTTTGGCAAGTACCACCCCTTTATCCAGCCTGGCTCTGCTGTGTTCCCACACAGTGTGTTGTAGAAAGACCCTCCAGACATGGATATCGTGTTCCTTATATTCTCCTTCAAAGAATCTAGTCTCTGCTGGTCCCCTACATTTGTTACAGCATGGGATATTTCAGATCAAAAACATTGGTTTGTGAGAGGAGGAGACTTTTAGGGGGCTGGCCCCATCAGGCATCTCCTTAAAGCGGTTATTGTGCTTGTAGAGACAATTCAGAGAACAAATGTGCTCCCAGGGATCCCCTTTGGTATGTTCCCCCTCTGACATATTCTTTTAAGACAGCATTACTCTCTGTCAAAACATACCACCATGATGATTGTTTAATTCACTATGATTTTTGGGATGATGACCTGGTGATTACCTCTCACAATCAAACAGCACAAGATGGTTCTCCACTGAGCATCTTTACCCTGCTTGAGTGCTACAGGCACACTACTACATGTGAGAGATATATTGTGTAAATTCAGTATTTCTCACTCAGTTGTCCCAGTGAGCTGACCATCCAGCTGTGCTTATGTCCCCCTTTACTGCCCAATATTACTGCAATGTTATAGCATCGAGAAAGGAGTGTTTTTCTTAGGCCTTTACATGAGATTCTTTGAACTTTGGCTGGAACCACTTAGGCCACATCCCAGCAAACTTCACATGTACTCCTATCTCGAGAACTTGTCATGGAGCAGGAGGGCAGGCTCATGGGAAAGAGGGGTAAGGTCACACACTTAGCTGGAAGGAGAGAGATTTTTTGCCACCTTAGAAAGTTTCTGTGTTGGTTCTGAGTCCAAATCCCTATTCCTCACAGGACTACCTAAAACCACACCATATGATTAAGAGTGTCATCCAGACACTCCTTGAGCTCTGACAGGCTTGGTGCCCTGATCACTTCTCTGGGGAGCCTGTTCCAGTGATCAGCCCTTTTCTGTGTTCAACCTGAACTTGCCCTGATGCAGCTTCACTGTATTTGGGAAATGTCAGACGTTTGGGGACCATGTTGAGGGGCAGCTCTTGTAGTGTTCTTGACCATAGGATGCTACCCAAGATTTAAATCTGTAAAGATTAGTGTGGGGGTGTGACTGATCTCTCTCCTTTACTGCCAGTTGAGCAATGCAGTATCCTGTACCCAAAAGTCCATCTTCTCCAAGGGCTACTGCATGCAACACAGGCTTAACTCATCAGGGAAGATCTGCTCTATCTTCCTGGCTGTCAGTAATCACGCCTTTATTTTGCACTTGCTTTAGCAGAGCATTCAGGAGGATCTGCTCCATGATCTTCCCAGGCACAGAGGTGAAGCTGACAGGTTGGTAGTTCCCAGGGTCCTCCTTTCTCTCCTTTTTATAAATGGGTAAAAATTTTCCCCTTTCTACTCACCAGGGACTTCATCTGACTGTCATGGCTCTTTAATTATCATTGGCAACTACATCAGCCAATTTCTTCATGACTCTGGGATGCAGTCTTATCAGGTCCCATAGACTTACATATATTCAGGGTCCTCAGGGATTATCACTTAAACTTATTTCTTTAAATCTATGATATTACTTCTTTATACTGTATTTATAATGAAAAAAAAACAAGACATTCCATCACCTTTATCTGTCTTAATAGATTGTTCAATTATCTTTCAGTTGTCCAGAAAATACTCTGTTTTACCTATAGATAGCCAGGAGCCTGCAGCCTTCTGAATCCAAGTAGAAGTTTGTTTCTCACACTTATGCCAAACCAAACCCCAATATTTTTCCATTAATAAAAATAACATATAATTTTTAAAAAGCTGCAGGAATATTTTTTTCATCAAAATAACTTGAAAGACTGAAGTCTTAGTCTACCAATGAAATGCATTCTTCTCATTGCAAGATCAGTGGTGAATCACAGAATCACCAAGGCTAGAAAAGACCTTTCAGATCATCAGGCCCAACCTATGACCAACACCACCACATCAGCCAGACCATGGCACTAAGTGCCTCATCCAGCCTTTCCATGAACACATCCAGGAATGGTGCCTCCGTCACTTCCCTGGGCAGTCCATTCCAATGTCTGATCACCCTCTCCAAGAGGAATCCATATAACTGCTATTGCTCCTCATGCATATTTTAAAATACAAATGTGCAAATTCATATTGGTGTTGAATATGCTTTTAAATGTGATTATGAACTGTGTACGTGTACTCCAAAAGTAAAGGTAGCTAGAAAGAAAAATGGACAAAGCTGCTAATCACTGTTCATATGCAAAGATCTCTACTGTTTTTATTACCTGCCTACCTCTAGGTAATTTAGGCCTTTTACCTACTACATAAAAGATAATGACAGAAGAAAGCAACACATAGGTTTACATTTGATGCATCCCTCAGGTCGCTTTTTAGCCTTGGGATCTTTATTCTTCCTCTTCTATCTTCTTGCTATGAATCTCCCTGCTCTTGGCCCGGAGCTTGTTGACCTGTGACTCTGCAATGTCAGCCCGCTCCTCGGCTTCCTCCAGCTCGTGCTGGATCTTGCGGAACTTGGAGAGGTTGACGTTGGACAATTCCTCCTGTGTGGGAAGAGGGAAAACCAAAAGCAGTGTGTAAACATTTAGTATCTGAAAACCGGGCAGACAAATATTTAAATGCCTCAGCTGAGCAAGCAGGGCAATTTCAGGACAAAGACAATAAGCAGCTCGGGACGTTAAGTTTGCCAGAAGATAAAAGAACATCAGAGTGTCAAAAAAGCCAGAACCACATTACACTGCATGGTCTAAGCAGAGCTCGTGGCAGAATCCTGCACAGACAGACCAACAGCTGCTTCTGCTTCCCAGTATAGAGTAGGAAGGAGTAGAGCCTTAGAGCAAAATAAATACAGGTGAGGAAGGACAGTTCCTCCCCAGACCAGCAGTTGTTACTCTGACTGTCGCCATTGTCTTATAGCAGCAAATGCAACAACATAGTCAAGGTTTCAAAAGGTTGGACAGTAAAAAACACCACCACAGAATTCCACCTCCACGAGAAGGAAGTCTGGCCTTGGTCACAGTGATACTTACAGCCTCCTCAGCTTGTCTCTTGTAGGATTTCACTTTCATTTGCAGCTTGTCCACCAGGTCTTGGAGTCTGAGAACATTCTTACGGTCTTCCTCAGACTACAGAAAATGGCAAGTTATAGAAACCCTTGTCTGAATCTTTCTCTAAATTTCATAAATGTGAAACAGAAGAAGTAACATTCCTTGTGGAGCATTGCTGTCCTGAAGGACAGAGGTCAAAGTCCTGCTAATTGTGTCACTGACTGAGATATAGAAATACCTCTGGAAGGGAATGGGCCAACATTATGACTTCTGAGAGTAAGGATGGGCCAAAACAAAGAAGCCTTACCTGGTAGGTCAGCTCCTTCACCCTC
Organism: Chaetura pelagica; assembly: GCF_000747805.2. Classification (NCBI taxonomy): domain Eukaryota; kingdom Metazoa; phylum Chordata; class Aves; order Apodiformes; family Apodidae; genus Chaetura; species Chaetura pelagica. The sequence continues at coordinate 180,171 of NW_009952257.1, forward strand.
CTCTCGTACTTGCGCACACCCTTCACGGCTTCAGCGCTGCGCTTCTGCTCAGCATCAACCTCCCCTTCCAGCTCCCGCACCTGCAATGACAAGCCCAGCTTTGGAGCTTCCCTGCTGGCTGCTGACATCACATCCTCACTCACACACAAAGAAGAGCCCTACACACCCTGGCCTCCAGCTTCTGGATTTGCTTCTTGCCTCCCTTCAGGGCCAGCTGCTCAGCCTCATCCAGACGGTGCTGCAGGTCCTTCACTGTAACGTCCAGGTTCTTCTTCATCCTCTCCAGGTGGGCACTGGTGTCCTGCTCCTTCTTCAGCTCTTCTGCCATCATGGCTGCCTGGTGAGAAGAAACATTCAAAGCCATTTTGTGGCTGGGGGTATTTTTGGGGAAAAGGACTCCTGTTTAGCAGTGGCAAGAACCCCCAGCTCACATCAGTGATGGCCTTCTTGGCCTTCTCTTCAGCATTGCGGGCTTCCTGGATTGTATCCTCCATTTCACTCTGAATTTGGGAAATGTCTGTTTCCAGCTTCTTCTTGGTGTTGATCAAGCTGGTGTTCTGTTCAAGAACATGAACAACATAGTTTTTGGTTTTGGTAGCTTGTAATATCACAACAAGAACATTGCATAAATGTCAGGGTTTTTTTAATATAAATTGTGCCCTCAAGTCAGATCGAATTTTGTCATAAATGAGCTGTGGTAGCTGATACTTTATCAGCTATGATGTACTTCAATCTTTCAAGATAAAATCTTTCCTCACATTTTCTCATTCAACAGAGAAGAAATTTAGATGTATAAAGAAAAAAGATAAAATTTTTCCTTGCTCTTTTCAATCTAGTGACAATAAGAAATTTAACTGGTGCTATAGGATAATTAAAATTACTGTCATTAACATAATTTAACAGTGTATTAGTCATACATTATACTGACCTGGGTGTGGAGGAGCTGCACACGTTCCGTGGCATCCAGGAGCTCCTGCTCAGCCAACTTCCTCGACCGCTCCGTCTGCTCCAGGGCTGCCCGAAGCTCCTCAACTTCAGCTTGAAGCAGGTTTGCTCTGCGCTCCACCATGGCCACCTGCTCCTTCAGGTCCTCCTGAGACCTCAGAGCATCATCCAGGTGTATCTGAGTATCCTGGTAAGACACACAAGACAGATTATGAGATGTATTTTTCCATTTTTCCTATCTTGATGCTTAGTGTCAAACTGACAGGATGGTAGCATAGGCAATTATTGAGATGTGCCAGAATCTACACAGCACATGTTTTATTATGGCAGACCTTGAGCACTCCCTGTGTGTTCCTCAGGTTCTTTTGTGCCTCTGCAGCCTGGCGGTTGGCGTGGCTGAGCTGGATCTCCATTTCATTTAGGTCTCCCTCCATCTTTTTCTTCAGCCTCAGGGCTTCATTCCTGCCTGATCTCAGCGTCCAGGGTGCTCTGCAAGGACTCCACAACTCGGAGGTGGTTTCTCTTCAGCTGGTCAATCTCCTCATCTTTCTCTGCCACCTTCCTGTCAATCTCCGACTTCACTTGGTTGAGCTCAAGCTGGAGGCGCAGGATCTTCCCCTCTTCATGTTCCAGGGAAGCCTGAAAAACCATACAAAACAGTGCATTGTATGAATAACAATGTCAGTAACTTTAGCTTCCTTTTAAAGAATAATGCCCGGCATGAGGTCTGACACTTGGAAGAAAGAAGAAGAAAAAAGGGTTGTGTATGCAAAGACTTGTATAATCTAAAGGCCCCTGCTTCCTGGGCCTGGAGTTGATTCTCTATGCATATTATTTTGTAACCAGTATCTGAGATTGCTAAACGGTGCTGTAAGTGAAGATTCAAGCACAGAAAGCTGTACCTCAGCTTCCTCCAGGGAGGCCTGGAGTTCAGACTTCTCCTGCTCAATCTGCTTCTTGACTTTCTCCAGCTCATGAATCGCCTTTCCTCCCTCGGCAATCTGCTCCGTCAGGTCGGAAATCTCCTCTGTGGGAGCCAAGAGCAACGGCCTGGTCAGGCACAGAGCCAGGTGGGAAGGGCCCTGCCACACCAAGGGGACAGGCATCTCTGCAGAGCTGCAGGCACAGCCCCGTGTGCAGCAGCGGGGAGAGGTGGAGAGTCAGAAAGCCCTGCCAGCAGCAGAGGGCCAGGGACTTACGCTGCAGGTTCTTGTTCTCGCGCTTGAGCGTCTCCAGGTGGTCCAAGGACTCCTCATAGGCATTCTTCATCTTGAACAGCTCGGTGCTGAGAGAGCGAGACTCCTTCTGGGAGGCTTCCAGCTCAGCCTGCGTCTCCTCATACTTCTGCTTCCACTCGGCCAGGATCTGCAGAGAAATGGGGCCTGAGTGTGGATGTGGCAACCAGGAGGGGCTGCCCTGCTCCCGAGCCCCAGGCCTGCAGCCCAACACACCTTGTCAAAGTTCCTCTGCTTCTTATCCAGAGCTGCACAGGCAGCGTTTGAGCGCTCCACGTCAATCATCAAGTCCTCCACTTCATTCTGCAGCCTCTGCTTGGTCTTTTCCAGGGAAGCACATTTGGCATTGACGGCTTCAACGTGTTCCTCTGCATCCTGCAGCCGCTGTGCCAGCTTCTTCCTGGCAGGAAATAAGCACAGGTCAGTTAGCACAGAGAAACCAGTGTGATTTCTATAAGAGCTTGCTTAACCATTTTGCAATCAGCAGAGTGAAAGGCTTCATTTGCCCTTGCCTTATCCTAAAGCAACCTTCCCCAAACCACTTCCATTACATATTCTTCAGAATATGTTGGTGTGTCTCTTCCAGTGACACCTCTCTTCCAGTGACCCCTGGTTTCTTCGCATGCTTTCCCCACGTACTTGGCCTCCTCCAGCTCCTCGGTGCGCTGAATCGCGTCCGTCTCGTATTTGGTTCTCCACTGGGCCACTTCGCTGTTGGCCTTGGACAGGGCACGCTGCAGCTCCCCCTTGGCTTCCTGCTCCTCCTCATACTGTTCCCGGAGCAAGTCACAGTCGTGGCGAGCAGACTGCAAGGCGTGGGCCAGGGCGTTCTTGGCCTGGGGGAAAGAAATTAGTGCAAATTATTTTTCTCTCTCCAATCTCATTGATTCTGTGACTTAATATATTTCTTAAAAAGTCTTCTCACCTTTATCTCTTCCTCCAGGTGCCTCTTGAGTTCCTCAATCTGCTGGGTAAATCCTTGCTTGCCCCTAGACAGCTGAGAAATCAGAGCATCCTTCTCTTCCACCTGGCGTGAAAATTCACCTGGGAGAGTTTGAAGATGCTCAACCCTTTTATTGCCATCAGTATCATGGACATTTAGGGCTGTAAAACTAGGCAGTTAGCAGAACTTGCAGAGGAGACAAGCATTTTGGACAGACCATGTGCCCAAAAGGTCACTTCAGCATAACCTCTCTGATATTATCCATTTGCGCGTCAGAGATGAGTGTGTCTCACCTGCTTCTGTCTGCAGACGAGCTCTTTGAGTGTTGAGGTCGTTGATCATGCGCTGATGCTCCTCTTCCTTTGTCTTAATCTCACTCAGCTGGTCTTCTAGTGTGCGACACATCTTCTCCAGGTTTGCCTGTGTGTCAACATATGGAAGGGGAGGGACTAGTCATTCACGCTCTTAATAAGAGCAGGTACAAGAAGTTGCGTTGTACAGATTCCACTGGGGCAGATTTGTGTACCTTGGCTTTGGAGACAGACTCCATGTTACTGGCCAGGTCGTCAATCTCCATCTTCAGCTCACTCTTCTCCTTCTCCAGCTTCTGCTTCACGCGTTGCAGGTTGTCGATCTGCTCCCCCAGCTCAGCTGTGCTGTCCGCGTGCTTCTTGCGCAGGGCGGCAGCCGTGGCTTCGTGCTGCAGCGTGGCCTCCTCCAGGTCACGGCGCATCTTCTGGAACTCTGCCTCCCGCTTCTTGTTCATCTCGATCTGAGCTGCAGTAGCTCCTCCTGCTTCTTCCAGGCGCTCGCTGATCTCCTCCAGCTCCCTGGACAGGTCAGCCCGATGCTTCTCTGCTTTGGCCCGAGAGGTTCGCTCGGCCTCAATTTCCTCCTCCAGCTCCTCAATACGAGCCTGGGGAACAGCAGCAACAACCCTTCACGCCCAGGCCCTCCTCCCACCTGACCCCACCCTGGCAGACAGAGAGCAGAAGGAGCAGAGACTTGCCTGCAGCTCCTTGATCTTCTTCTGTAACTGCATGCCCAGGGCTTGCTCATCTTCGATTTTGCTCTGGATCTGGCTGATCTCAAAGTCTTTCCTTGGGGCAAAGCAAGCCCTCTTAGTGCCGCAACAAAACCACCCAAGGTCAAGACCAGCCCGGCCCTCAGGGGCCCCACAGCCACACTTACTTCTTCAGTTTCTCATCCAGTTGCTGCTTATCATTTTCCAAATCCATGATGCTGTCATTGGCCAGCTTCAGGTCTCCTTCAAGCTTCCTCTTAGCTCTCTCAAGGTCCATGCGCAGTTTCTTCTCCTGCTCCAGGGACCCTCCCAGCTACAAGAAACAAGAGCTTGAGTGCTCTGCCAGCCAGGTCTAACTCCATACCTGTGCTGTTCTTGCTGTGTGTCTGTGTGCTTACATCGTCCACTTGCTGCTCCAGCTTGGTCTTAGCTTTGGTCAGAGTGTTGACTTTGTCCTCCTCTGCCTGCAGGTCATCCAGCGTCTGCTGATGGGCCTCTTGGAGGGCTTTCTTCTCTTTGGTCAGCTTGGCAATGGTCTCGTCCAGGGCTGCCATCTCCTCTGTGAGGTTTTTCACCTTTGAGAAGAAGGGAGCAAGTGCAGATGAAATATGTTGTTTAAAACTTTACACTGTACAACAAAAGAGACATCTTTTCTGGAGTGCGAGTGACATCTTCTGCCTCAGACCTTGTTTTCAGTGGCATGCTTTTCCTTCTCAACCTTGGCCAGTGTTAGCTCAAGGTCATCAATATCTTTCTTCAGCTCTGAACATTCATCCTCCAGCTTCCTCTTCTTGGCTGTCAGCTCAGCATTAATTTCCTCCTCATCCTCAGCCCTTTCAGTCACTTCTTTAACTTTGGCTTCCAGCTGGATTTTGGTTTTGATGAGCTGGTCACACCTTTCCTCAGCATCAGCCAAAGCATCAGCTTCCTGGAAGAGAAAATTAGTTTTGTTTTCAAATCTCAAGTTTTAGCAAGACCTTTGTAGAAAATAGGTGGTTCCTACTGAAGAAAAAAAGAAAAGGGGTAATGATTTTTACACAACCTTTTTAAAATCAGAGTAGGTTGTTAGGCTATTCAGTGTTATTGTCCTCTCATTAAGTATTCTCGCTTGCTGTGTTTTTTTTATAAGATTTCTTTCTGTGTTGTTTTTTTTTTCGCTAAGAATTTTGATTACTTTCCCTTAAACCTGCTAAGTGTACATTATTGGGCACAGAAATTTTTGTTCTATCTTGTCCAGATGTACTCAGAATTGTTCTTCTGTGTATTAAATACATTGGTACATAGTCTAGATGCAATTACTGATTTCCATTTAAATCTGACTTTATTCTGAAGCTATGAAGTAGACAGTTTTCCAGATCTTTAGATCTTCCCAAGGGTATTGTATACACACATAGGGCAGACAGAATGTTGAGAGCATTTGTGTCTTCCTGGAATAGCAGCTGCAGAAGGACATGAGATACCACAGATCGCAATATACAGCATAAGGCTCTTTTATTTAGGCAGCTCATTAAAAACTGAGTATTTAGTCAACTGAATTGCTCTCTTGACTCTCTTAAGTCTAAATAATAAACCTCTAGTTGCACCTTACATTGTGAACTTGCATGGAGACACATACCTATAGGCATAGAGACTTAAAGGATAGCTCCCAAGTTAGAACCTCATATTGCAAAGTTCAGTAGTCTGAATTTTTCTTTTAGTCATTCAGATTAAAATATTTTCTAAGGCAATTTAGTATTCAATGTGAGAGTTCTATTCTATGAGACAGGATTAAGACCTTACTTATTTTTCCCTGGAGTACATATACTAGTAATACTCACTGCCTGCACTTGGAGCTGCAGGTCGTTTTTCTCCTGCACCAGTTTCACCATTTTCTCCTCCAGCTCCTTCCTCTTGGCCTCAGACTTTGCAAGCTCCTCCTTGGTTTTCTCAAACTCCTCCTTCATGTTGGCCATCTCCTTCTCAGACTCTGCGCTCTTCAGCAAGGGCTTGATCTTGAAGAACAGCTTCATCCAGGGCCAGTGCTTCACATTCATGAAGGACCGAACGTTGTACTGGATGCAGAAGATGGACTCTCTGAAGCAGAAAATATATATTGAATATTTTCAGTGAGACCAGTGTCAACATTGCAGTGACTTTAACAGAAGATGAGGAATGTCTACCTCCTCTCCACCATTCTCTGGTATTCCACTCTCATCAGGTAACCCCTGCACATGGCCTGTGTGCGGGTGATGAGCTGTGCCAGCTTCTCATCCCTCATCTCCTCCAGGAGCCCCAGCAGCCCAGCTTTGAAGAACACCTGGAGAGGGAGTGTTGCAGCAGGTCACTGACAGGTAGAGCAAAGCACAAGCACAGGGTGAGTGAGTCAGGGAGGGTTTGTACCTTGGTGTGTCCAAATTTGTACTGGGTGTGATCCACATCAATTGACCCAAGAAGCTTCTCAGAAGCCTTCTTGCTATCAATGAACTGTCCCTCTGGGATGGCACTGGCATTAAGCACCTTGTATCTGAGGAATGAGCAGAAATAGGAACAAAGAAAATCTCAAGTCATAAGGTTATATGATTTATTGAAATTAACAGCAGTCTTTGCAGTAGAATGAGGCTGAGGAAGTTGGAATTCCATCCCTTCTTTAGAGATACAGTTGTAATGAAATTCTAACCTGATAGCAAAATTAAGGACCTCTTACTGTCTTTTGCTGAGCAGTTATAGATGAATAGAGGATTTTGTTCTCCAACTATGCTGTGGACAATAAAGCATCTTCCCCTGAAATTTTCAGCTGAACTAGCCAAAGCACTGTCTGAGTTTGTAATTTTTGTCTGAGAAAGTGTTGTAAGCACATCCCAGTCTGTGGTTTTACATCTTGTAATCAGTGGCTGGTGTAGTTCTACTGTGCTTTCATATTCAGAGGCACTGGCAAAGTTCAATTATGATGAACAGCAATCAGTGAGTTGACCTGACTTATCTCTTCTTATCTCAACAATTTCTCTTCTCCTTGCCTTTGGTTATACATTCCAGGGTTTCTCCTTCTTTCAGTTATCTTCAGAGTATTAAAAAATAACCACAAACATTAACATAGTGAATATGTACAATTTAAGCAATAAATGCAGAATGGAGGCCAGAAATGAGACTGACCTCTGTTTGAAGTCTGCATAGAGGATTCTGCTGGGGAATCCTTTCCTGCAAATTCTGATCCCTTCCAGCACTCCGTTGCACCGCAGCTGGTGCAGCACCAGCTCATGCTCCATGGCACCTAAACAACAAAAAAAAAGACAATTACTTGATACTTCATGATAAATGGCTGCATCGTGCTATTTGCTTCCTTCTATTTGAGATTCTTACCAGGTGTTTTTGTTTCATTGGGGATGATACAGCGCACAAAATGGGGGTGAGTGCTCCGTAGGTTGGTCATCAGCTTGTTTAAGTTCTCCTGTGGGTTCATGAGCAAAAAAACTTTAATTAACAAATGGTACCCCTGCAGTTATACTGTCAGATGTGAGAAAAGTTTTGGAGAGCAATAGTGGATTTATTATTCCCATCTCTAGCCATCCAAATTTTAGTTTTATTCTATGTTTCAGTCTTGAGCACGAGAGAAAGTCACAGAACTATGTAGTGTGTTTTCATGAGACTGAGGGATGCCACTCAGACAGAACACTTATGGAGAGTGGTGTCCAAGCTCACAAGTTCACAGCAAGAGGCATAATTCTGAGTGAAGATGTTAATCATCGGGGTCTCACTCTGTGAAAAACACTGACTATCAATGGGAACAGAAACATAACAAAAATAGGACAAAAGGAAAGAGGAGAAAGGGCTGAGTTTGCAGAGAAGGCTGAGAAAGGGAAGTTTTATGGTATTAGGTGCTCCTTGCAAAGATACATTTAACAAAGGTTGCACAGGGGAAACTAGAAGGACTCCCTGTTCAGTGAGAATGGGAGTCACAAGATGTAGAGAAAAGGTATGAGTGACAGGTCCTGCAGCTCCTCTTTCTTGAAGTGTTTTTAAAAGCAAACCCATGAACTATCTCTGATTTTAGCAATAATTTATACTCTTTAGGTCCTAAAAGTTCTTACTTCAGTCCTGGTTTGGGGCAGGGGCAAAGCTGCTTTGACAAATACCTATTTCACATTGTGTAAAACTGTTCAGGATGCCAGATAGTAGCCAGGTGCCACAGATACTGAAACTAGAGTGTTCATCTGCCATAAACTCTGGTCATTTGTGGAAAGGTAACTGGCCTTGCCATTTCCCTGTTACCTTGTATTCATATGTAAATTAACATGCAAAAAATTGTGTTATGTATTAACATGTGCAAATGCACATCTATTTATATGTGCTGATCCAGCCTTGAGATTCCCTGAGGCAGGTAGTCAGATCCACCATTTTCCTCCTACAGTCAGAGGGAGAGGGGGAAGAGCTTGATCCTACCAGCTAGGGTATTCATGAGTAAATGATGCTGTAGCCTGACCTAAGTGCTTCTTCCAGCATTCAAAGGCAAGATCAAGATGTATCTTCCTCGGCTCATTTGCAATAAGCTCTTTTATGAATAAGTGAAGACATGTTTTTGATGCAGAAGAGCATTAGTAGGCCTTGTTGGAGTTGGGGTGGGGGGAAGAATACCTACTATACTTACTCTGAAAAGAGCTGATACAGTCTGGAAAGAAGAACCCTTCTTCTTGCCTCCCTTCTTGCCACCGCCACCACCACTAGCCTCTGAAACACCAACAATAATTATGGTTTTGCAACTTTGATTTGTAGAATTTTTCAGTATGAGACTGCAAGAACCTTGTTCATATGTGTCAGTCAGGCTAAGAAAGGAACCTGGATTGCAGTGGGAACCGAGTCAACAGTTAATCTAAAGGAACACAGGACCAAAGGTTGTGATAATCCAAGGGATTGCCATGGCTGAGTGGAAGGCCTGAAGCACATTTGATCTTTTCCATTATTAATAAATTCAAGCCATGGGAGACTCTGCACAATATCTAGTTTCTTTAGAACACTCCAGCTGGTATTTATGGTAGACATTAAAAAAAAAAAAGCAAATATGAATATCACAGAACTGACCTGCCTCTCCTCCAGCAGAGGCAAAGAGTAAGGCCAATGTCTTTAGGGATGATTTCTGGTACAGCCCCACAACAGTTTCATTCAGGGGGTCCTTGTTCTTGTCCAGCCAGCCAGTGATGTTGTAGTCCACTGTGCCAGCATAGTGCACCAGGGAGAAGTGGGCCTCAGCCTTGCCTTTGGCAGGCTTGGGCTTCTGGAAGTTGTTGGACTTGCCCAGATGTTGGTCATAGAGCTTGTTCTTGAAAGAGGTGTCAGTTGCCTTGGGGAACATGCACTCCTCTTCCAGGATGGAGAAGATGCCCATGGGCTGGGGGAAAGAGCAATATGTGAAGGAGAAAAAGGTGAAAAGACAGAATCAGAGATAAATAGATTTCTGAGCAGGACAATATTAATGCTCTCAGGGATTGTTGTGCTCAGTAAAGCAAATTGTATTTACAATATCATATTCATCCTTTCAAGCTACATTTATAGATATATAAAAAAGAATGCATTTCTGAAATACTAAACATTGTGAATTATATTAATACCTTTTCAATGAGCTCAATGCAGGCAGCCAAGTCCATCCCAAAGTCAATGAACTCCCATTCAATTCCCTCCTTCTTGTACTCCTCCTGCTCCAGCACGAACATGTGGTGGTTGAAAAACTGTTGCAGTTTCTCATTGGTGAAGTTGATGCACAGCTGCTCCAGGCTGTTGAACTGCAGAGTTACAAGGAGAGATTGCTATTGATGTAAATATATAAAGCTAGGGATAAAGAACAGTTCGGGGGGGGTTTGTATCAAATCACAGGAGGATCTGTGAGTGTTCCCTCTGTGCTCAGCTAGGAGTTGGGAACTGATATCAGGGTGTGTAGTTTGTCAGGCTAAGCTACATTAATATTTCAAACTTGTCAGTTTTAATTTATACTAGACTTGGCTAATTAATTTACAGGAGAGTCCACAGTGCAAAAGTTTACTGAACATTTCCAAATGTTGATTTCAAAGCAAGTCCCAAACTTTCTAAGCACAAATTCTGTCCATGAAACTGGTGTCTTTGCTTTAGGTATCAAATGTCATGCATTCTACTGTTTGTAATATATATATATATTTTTTTTTAAACAAAATGCATTATGCATTTTAGGCATATGTGCAACAGAAAAATATGTGCCTAATTAAAAACCTGTGGAATGATGATGCTTTAGGTGCAATATGAAAGGATTAAACAATTTCTGAAAAACAAAACAAAAACACAGAAGAAGAAGAAAAACTATAGCATCTTTCCTTCTAAAAACCTAGCAATAAAACATTGTTCCTTACATCAAAGATCTCAAAGCCAGCAATGTCCAGGACACCAATGAAGTACTGTCTGGGCTGCTTGGTATCCAGCTGTTGGTTGATGCGAACAACCATCCACAGGAACATCTTCTCAAACACAGCCTTTGCCAGAGCACCCACTGAATTGTATACCTAAAATAAAGAGCAGAAAGCTAGCAGTTATCTTGCAGAACAAAAGAAGATGGCCAGAGGATTTTTCAGCAGAACAGGGATTTTCAGTTACCTGCTGCACAGTTTGCCCCTTGGTCACATATTCATTCCCCACCTTGACTCGGGGGTAGCAGAGAGCCTTGAGCAGGTCTGCTGAGTTCAGACCCATCAGGTAGGCAGCCTTGTCAGCAACTAAAGACAAAAAAGATCAGTTGTTAAGGTAATAGCAGACATTCTTGTTCCTTTCAAATAAGCATCAAATGGTAATTCTAGTAAAGATACCTTACTTTTTAATCTTAATGTTATTTGTATAGAGAACACGCCCCAGTAATTTGGGGCCAATTCTGTTGGCTACTTTTTCTTCACCTATTCTTAGTTTGTTTTTAATTTGGAATGAAAAATCAGTTTAGAGACATATTAACTGCTGACAAAGGATAGATAAGCCTGAGGTGATGACTGCAGAATGGTTGCAGACCATTGCACATCCTCACAAAGGCAAATGCAGTGCAACTTCTTTTGGTGACTTGTGGCAGGTTAACTATAAAGACATAATAATTAAGTATGTTGCATAAGTGCCAATTTTGCCTTTATGATTCTACAAAATAAATATTTGAAATTAAAAGCTATTTTTAGAAGTGCATCCTCAGACAAAAAGTTTGACATTTTACCTTCTCCTATTGCTTTTACTATTTAATTCAAAGTGTGCCAGCAGGCACAGTGTGTCAAATTATTTGAGTGCTCTGGTGTCTGCTGTGCTGCGGTGCTTATCGTGCCGGTACCTTCTGTTCCATCAGGCTCTGCCTGCTCCTCACGCTGCTTCTGCTTGAACTTCAGGTTGCCATAGTGCATGACAGCCCCTGTCAGCTTGTAGATGGCTGTTTTCTCATCAGCAGTGAAGCCCAGGATGTCAATGGCACTCTGAGAAAAGAATCATGAGAGGGAGGGCTGGGCCTGTGAAAGGTCAGAGCCACCTAAGAAAGCCCGTGTGCGTTACTTACATCTGTGGCCATCAGCTCCTCCTGGTCATTAATGCTGGGAACTGTGATCTCGCCTTGACTCACATAAAGATAGTCATATGGGTTGGTGGTGATCAGTAACATCTCTGAAAGGAAGGGCAAAACACATGCAGGTCAAATGCAATTGGCACCTACAGGAATGAGATGTAGTTCCGTGGCCTTTGTCTGCAGAGGTTTGTGGCGTTTCCTACCAATTAGCTCGGGCTTCTTGTTGGACATGATCTGGTAAAAGATGTGGTAGCTTCTTTCTGCCTTGAGCTGGAAAGTGACTCTGGACTTCTCCAGCAGATCTGGCAAGGAAGGTAGGACAGGGTTAGGACAAGAGCTGCAGAAGGCTGGAAGGACAGGGGTCAGGCCAGGAAGGTCACTTACAGGTTTCAATGTCAGCAGACGCCAGTTTCCCCGTGGCACCAAAATGGATTCTGATGAATTTGCCCTGAAAGAAGAAGAAGAAGAAGAAGATTTGATTGAGATGTATTTTGCCAATCGTGACTGCAAGAATATCTGAGTCAGTGTGCTGAGAAGAAAAGAGCAGCTTTGTCCCAGGCAGCTACTTACAAAGCGTGAGGAGTTGTCGTTCCTCACGGTCTTGGCGTTCCCAAAGGCCTCCAGCAGCGGGTTGGCGCTGATGATTTGATCCTCAAGCGTCCCCTAAACCAGAAACCTTCTTGTGATGATACAGCTCCTCACTAACTTTGGTAGTTGCAGGCTCCTACCCCAGGACCTCACCTGCATTTTGCCCGTTGGCTGCTGCTCCTCCTTCTTCTTGTCCCCACTGGCTGCAATTGTTGCAAAGTACTGGATGACACGCTTGGTGTTCACAGTCTTCCCGGCACCGGATTCTCCGCTGCCAAAGGCAAGAGAAGCAGAGAGCGTGTGGTCAGGCAGGAGATCCCCTGGCACTGGGCAGCCCCACAGGGACCTGAGCAGGGAGCTACGTACGTGATCAGGATCGACTGGTTCTCGCGATCTGCAAAGAAACAGAACAGAAGATGGTGTTAACAGCAGACCTGGGCAAAACTGAGATAACTGGGAAGGAAAGCTTTAAATGGAAGTTGGACTTTCTTTCAAGTCCAATAGTTGTTGTCCAAGCAGTTCAAAACTTACTGATTCCTTTCCAGGACCCAGCAGTAGTAAGATTAAATGGATGCCTAGAGCTGTGAGAGGTGTGTGGTGCTCACACACGCTGTCTATCCACTTGCCCTTCACACAGTTCTTATCCAAAAATTTAATGAAACTGCCTATCAGTATCCAAAATAGAGCATTATATGGTACCAGGAGAAATGGATTAATAATTCTTCCCATCCCATCAGTGGAAAAAGTTAAGAAGTACAATTTCTGCAGTAGGAGAGTTTAGAGTTTTGTACAATAAATGCAGTTAAAACACAATGCTGAGTCCGTGCGTGCTTCTGGGTCAGTTTCACTTGAAATTAATTCCTGCATAACTCAATCAATTCCTGAGTCATACAGCTCCGTGGTGTTTTTAGCTGGCTTGTCACGTGTTCCAGTGAGATCAGTGGGGTTGTTGGTTTAGATTGCTGTGAGGGATGTCAAGCACTCACCAGTCAGCATGAACTGATAGGCGTTGTCAGAGATGGAGAAGATGTGTGGAGGGGCCTCCTGGCGCTTCTTGCCTCGGTAGGCCAACACCACCTCCGGGTTGTACACCGGCAGCCACTTGTAGGGGTTGACGGTGACACAGAAGAGACCCGAGTAGGTCTGCAGGAAGGGAGACAGCACGTTGGCTTCCACTGAGCCTGGCAGAGCAGTTCCTGCTGGCTGCCCAAGGGAAGGTGCTGCTGGTACTTACGTAGATCATCCAGGCTGCATAACGCTCTTTGAGGTTGTACAGCACAGCGGGTTCATGGAGGTGGGTCATCATGGCCATGTCCTCGATTTTATCATACTTGGGAGGGTTCATGGAGAAGATCTGATCGTCTTTGACGGTCAAGGTCTGTCAGAAGAAAGTTCCATGCGCGTCAGCTGAGATCTCATTGTGGGAATTTAATGCTCTTTGTAAATCCTGCAGTTTACCTACCTCTCCCCCTTCAGTCTTGACAGTGACCTTCCCTGATTCCCTGCTCTGGATTGTGCTTTTCACATAGGATTCCTTTGCATGTACCACAAAGACAGATGACTTGGCATCAAAAGGCTTGTTCTGGGCCTCGATCCTCTCCTTTTCCGATTTTCGGAGGTAAGGAGCTGCCTCCCCAAAGATGGCCATCTCAGAGTCTGATGACATGGCTGCAGTTTATGGAGTGCACCACGGCACAGGACTGAAGTGGAGAGACATACACAGTGGTCACTGAAGAAGAAATGCCCTTGCACCACACATCTGAGACTGTGATGTGATGCTCTGCCTATTCTTATGGTCTCCCTAACCTTCTTTATCGTTTTTCACCCCAGATATCCTTTAATTTATTTAGATCCTAAAGAAATTATGTCTCTTTGTTTTAGATTATAACTTTCTCTCCCTTATTCCATTTTACAAGCTAGGTTCTGTAGATCAAGTAAAGTTTCTGTAGGCTTTACAGGAAAATTTGATTAACTGGCACAATTTAAAAGGTTCTATCAAAGCAGCAGAGATACCAAGAGAAGTGATCTTATCAAAATTCTGAAAGCCCACCTATAGTCTTTCTCTTCTGCACACTATAGACCATGTAATTGGTATCAACTATAGAGATGGAGCACATAAGAAAAAAGATGTGGAGTAGGCAGAAGTAAAGGTGTAAATTGTCTGTGCAAAGATTTGTTCTCAGAAATCAGAATTTTAGCTTCTCCAGTTGTTCTGCCTTTTCCAGTTAGTGCTGATCCTTTCAGACTAATTTGTACCAAAGGGGAAATCTTCTCAACAAAAACCTCTCAGAGGGATTTGACAAAATCTTAACTATACATTTTCTGTTCCTTCACCTCCCCTTTCCTGGGTTTCTGTTTACAGGCAATCTTCTGTTAGCAGTCCTAGGTGGCAAGAGGTCAACTATTTCCCAGAAGGTACCAAACAAATGTGTTCAACCCAGTTATGAAAGGAAATTTGCTGGTCTAGTTTTCATATGGAATTGCACTGCATTAGTATGCACAGATATAAAGGATATGGGAAGTGCCCATCCAGCTGCACAAAAAAAAAGTAATTAATAATTCTGGAGAGTCTATTTCTATGGAGTAGGTAAATCAGAGTCTTACCTCTTGTGATGCCAGCTGGCTCTCAGGCTGGAAGCTGGACAACACTGAAAAACAGAAATTACAACATGCTGCTTATTTTTGCACAGAATCCAAAAAGTAAAAACATGCTAGTGACTCAAAAGCAGAAAGAAAGTATCTATTTATACAGAAAACCCTTTGAGGAAAGCAGGGCCACAGGCAGCAGAAAAGCAGTGGGATTCTGCCAGTACCCAGCTCACCACACTTTTACCTTGAAGCTTTCTCTGGAGACAGAACAGACTTGTCCTACCAGCACTTTTATAGGTTCTGGTCTGCACATACAACTCCCTCCTCCTCTTTCTTAGGTCAAAAAATTTTTGGCAAAGCATTGTTTGGCAAACTTGACTGAGTGCATGATTCCCATTCGTGCTCGTGGATATATTTAGAAAAATATGAAGTCTTACTAGCTATGTGAATAAATCTACTATAAATATTTTGACTAGGAATCTGAAAGGAGGAAGTGCTGTCCAGCAAACAGAGTAGGACACTGGGACTTGGAATTGTTGGCTTCTCCTAAATCTGAATTGCTGATTGACATACAAGATTTGTGTGTCTCAGGACTCAGCAGCAGGCCTGCTGAGAAGGGCTACTATTACAAAGAGCTTTAGAGAGATTCTATTCTGAAATATGATGGATATAAAGACCAGGAACAATCTAATTCCAAAAGTTCAGACGATCAGATCTTACATGTGTTACTGCACCTATTTACAGCTCCTTAGCTTTTTGCTGGCTACTTTGAAAAGATCAGAGAAGACTGTTTATCCTTCTTGATTCAGACATTTAATTACATAATTTGTTTTACCTTCTGGAGTATTGCCAATTGACTGTGCTTTGAAACTGGATTTTATAGATATTGTTTCACTGTTTGCCATATCTGCCTGTGCTGGTTTGCTCAGAGGTGTGTAGCAGAATGGTCAGTGGTGTCAGACTAGCAGTGATTCCTGGGATTTTGCATCCTCTGTCTTTTAGGTTCCTTGCTTTAATTTACCCGTTTGCTGCTGTTGCAGCCACCTTGGACAGTGGCTGCAATTACTGAATGCAAGAAAAGGGTTTAGCTCACAAACAGCTTCTCCAGCCTTCCCAAGCAAAACCACAAACTCCACAGAAATTTAGAGAACTCCTGGGCAGCTCTGGGTCTTGACACGTCTCAACTCTGGATGTAGACATGACTTTTTTCTCCCCATAGCAACCTAGTACAAACACTGGGTATTGCAGGTAGATTTATCCTGCCAGAAGCCTCCTTCAACAGAAAATAGTAACAAAAGTAACCTAAACCTCACTCTAACTGTGTCAAAAAAGAAGTTTTTGCTTCATATGAAAATGCCCTGTCATTTCTAAAGCAAACAAGCAAATAAGAATCATTAGTTTATGTGAAATTCACAAAGGTTTTGGATGCTGTTTACACAGAAGAAGAACATTGACACATTCTGATACATCAGTGATAACACATTGTGAGTTAAGACAGACGCATTCTTTGTGGAAAACAAACCAGTTTAATTATTTATTTCAAGTTCTTGCATGGAGCTAGGTTGAAGTTCTTTGCCATGTTCTGAAAGCTGACAATCTCCCTCAAATGTCTGGGAGGTAAAGCTCTGCCAGAAGGGTCAGAGGTGATGACTGGTCGTCCCAACTTGCTGCCTTAAAGAACTTTTGCATGTTTCAAACGCTGCCCATGCAACATCTGAGAATAAGCATTGCTTTGGGAGACTGCCAATGTCTTTCTGAACAGTAGAGACTTTATATTTGCTGTATGAAAAAGAATACTGAGCACTTGTAGAAATGTCATTGAAGAAAATGGGAAGGTCTTGTTTATCCTCTACCATGCAAACCAGGGCAAAGGGAGAGAAAGGAAGGACAGATGTTCTCCTCTTCTTGTAATGCATTATATAATTATTTCACAAATAACACACTTGCCTTTTCTTTATATAATGCATGAAATTAGCCCCAAATTGGATCTGTAGTTTTCAGATGAACTTATCTCTGACTGTAGATACAGTGACTTCCAAGGTGTGCAGGAAGTGAAAGCTTTGCATCTGAAATCTCTCATCCTGTTAATTCTGATTAAGGCTCTTCATCCTGGCAATATCTGCTTTAACAGGCATTACTGTGTGTATGTGTCTAGTAGGAGCTGCAGAATGATTCTTTTTATCTCAGCTTCCTTCTTGGGTCCTCTGCACATGTTAATTAAAGAGGATGACTTGGATTCCAGTCCACTGCTTCAAAGATCACACTTGCAGTAGATCATCCTCCCTGTCAATGTGACATCTTGTGTTTCACCTCTCAGGGCAAGGGGAATCAATGGCAACAGATTTGAGAGGAACTGACAAAAGACTTGCATTCCTGTTTCCCTGTGTCTTTAATTTCCCTTGCTAGAAACCTGGTAAGAAAGGATCACCTTCTACAGTGCACAGCTTTCATCTGTCTAGCTCAGGAAATAGCACCTCACATAAATTCATCCCTCTGTGTTCCTCGGTGGTTGGTACTGGGACCTACAGGAAAGCTGGGGAGGGACAGTTGACAAGGGCATGGAGTCATAGGACAAGGAGTAATGGCTTTACACTGGAAGAGGGGAGATTTAGGTTGGACATTAGGAAGAAATTGTTTGCTGTGAGGGTGGTGAGATATTGGAACAGGTTGCCCAGGGAAGCCGTGGAAGCCCCATCCCTGGAAGTGTTCAGGGTCAGGCTGGGCAGGCCCTTGAGCAGCCTGGTCTGGTGGGAGGTGTCCCTGCCCGTGCAGGGGGTTGGAACTAGATTATCTTGAAGTTCCCTTCCAACCCAAACCATTTTGTGATTCTAGGATTACTTGCAGTAATCTCCATAATTCTCAATGTCTAGAAAATAAATTAAAAAGCAGTTTATTATTTTTTTTTTAAAAAGGGGAAGTTTAACATTCTGTGAATTTTCTAAATGATATTTCATGTTTGTGATGTTCTCATGCTCTCATTAGAGTCAGTCAGTTTTTACATAATTTGTTCAGCTGGGCTGGTACAGTGACCACGTGCATCTCAGACACTTCCTGCTGGTTTCATTTTGGTTAAATTTTTTTCTCTTCTGGATGGAAAAAAGATTCATAAATACAAATGTTTGATGGTTCAACTTCTCCTCTGATTGATTGTAGATGTGGGTTCCATGCTGCTGGCCAAGTCATTGACCTTTCTCCTTTGCCAAGTTCTGCCTGACACTTTGCAGGTTTATGTTCCCCAAATTCATCTCTCTGCAGTAGAAAATGAATAACAACTTCATAGAATGACAGAAGTGTTGGTGATAAAGGACCTCTGAAGGTCCCTAGTCCTGTTATCAAGTCATGAAAACATCTCACCTCTCTCAAAAATCTCTTGCTGTTGTGCACTATCCTCTTCCTTAAAAACAATGTTCAGGCTGAACTTTCCAAGTCTTTTCTTGTTTTCTGTCATCTGATACTAATAAAAATACTTTGTCTTCACTTTTTTAATGGCATGCCCAGCAGGTAGAGACTGCTGTACCAATCCCCAGACTCTTTGCTGGACTCAACTTGTAGGTTGTGTGTACTGACCAGCTGGGTAGCCTACCACTGCACTGCCCAGTTTCTCCACATCCTTTTTGATAAAGGGGAAAAAAATAACTTCCTTCAATCTGATGGTGAGATTCTTCCCCATGTAGCTTAGTAAGAGCAAACTGCTTCTCCCCAACACTTCCCAGACTCCATTTCTTCATTCCTGACTCATCTGCCCCTGCCTCCAGCTGGTGCACTGGAAAGGGGGGTAGCAGACAGTCCTCTCTGATGCTCCTATCTCTTCATAATTTTCTGTTACTCCACCATGGGCTGCAGTTCCTTCAGGAAATTTCCACTTGCTCCAGAGTGGAGTCCTTCATGAGCTGCATGTGGATATCTGCCTCATCATGGCCCTCTCTCTCCATGGGCTGCAGGGGAGTTTCTGACCCAGTGCCTGGAGCAGGTCCTTCCCCTCCTTCTTCTCTAACATTAGAGAACACAGGATCAAAAGGATCAAAAGCCTTCTAAGGTCAACTTGAACAACGGACACTGCTCTTTCCC
>NW_009952257.1:199104-205395 GCF_000747805.2 Chaetura pelagica
GGACACTGTTCTTTCCCTGTTCACTAAGCTAGTCATTTCATCACAGAAGGCTATTATGTTGATCAGGTATTATTTCTCCTGCTGTGATATTCTTGTCTTTCTTATATATGAAAATAGTTTCCATGAGGATTTGCCTAAGTTTCCCAGGAATCAAAGAGAGGCTGACTTGCATGTAGTTTGCACCTTCCTGCCTTTCTTGAAGATAGGAAGATTTACTATCTTCCAGTCTTTGGGAAACTCTCCAAACACCATGACCTCTCAAAGATAATGGACAATGACTTTGCAATGACACCAGCCAACTCCCTCAGTACTTGTGCCTGCCTCCCAGCAGGTGACAAGGATTAGACTCTGAATTTTTTCGTTGTTATCTAATTTGATTCTGCTCTACTGAGGCTATGTCTTCATTTCTCCATACTTTTCCACTGGGCTAAGGATTCTGAGATTTCTGAAGACATATCCTACCAGTGAAAATGAAAGACTTTCAGTACCTTGGTCTTGCCTGTCCCCTGCCACCATGTACCCTGCCCCATTCATCAGCAGACCCACATTTTCCCTAGTCTGCTCTTGCTGCTGGGAAACCTATAGAAGCCATTCTTGCTCTTCACATCCCTTGATGCTTCTACTTCCAGGAGTCTGCAGAAAAGCCTCCTGAGCTTCTTTTTGTTCTGCCACATTGGAGTATTTCACTGATGTGAGAGCAGCTGTACAGCATCAAGTGCAGTATTAGAATATGATGCTTCTCATTAATTGTATGTAGCAGTTTGCTCTGTGATGCTGTTGTAAGTAGAGTGGATGTTTCTTTTGGAATGGTAGGTCTGAGGGAGGAAGAGCTGGAGAGGTCCTTAGATAGTCTTACTCCTACAAACAAAGGACAGAAATCTGTGAGTTTCTTTTTATTAAGGTCAGCTATTACCTGTTACTCCACTATTTGATCCTATATTTTCTCTATCACAGAATTCCCAGACTTGACACTGTCTCCAGACAGGCACATCTCAGTGTCCACGGGGCTGATGTATTAGAACATCCACAGACCAACAGACTGGCCAGTAAATTCAGAAAACCAGGTGATGTACAACAAAAAACAGACAATGAGGATCCAGACAAAGGTGAGGAATGTTGATGGTCCCCTCTGGAGAGATCTGAGGGGAGAGGAATGAGGAACAGGGACAATGGATGTTGCAGTCTGGATGGGACCCTCTGCAGCATGTGGAGACACAAACATACATTCCAAGTACTGATGGAATCTGTTAGGGACACTTGGACCATAACATTACTGTGCCAAGCCTTGGATGTCCTGGCTTCCTGCCTGCTTCCCAGAGCTGGAAGTGCTGTGTCTGTGGGGAAGGGATGGCAGTCTCTCAATCTGTCACAGGGCTTTCCCCCAGCTGTGTGAGGGCAGGACACAAACCTCTGCTCCTGGTGCTTTTTTTGGCTTGTGTGTGACCTGCTTTTTGAGTTCCTTGAACCTGTACTTACATTCCCAGCATCATTAACTGCTTGAACCAATCACTGATATTTATTTGGCCCAACTATTACAGGAATTCAGGAAATTCAGATGTGTGTTCTCACCCTTACATCTCTCATACACCCACCTCCATAATTTACATTCCTCTCTATGTATCTTACAACCATATATCACAAGACCCTATCTAATATTTCTAAGTTTTCTGCTACCTTCAGCTGTCTGTATGTCTCTATATAGTCTACCAGGTGGGCTGAATTTATGACTACCTTAGGTGCACAGTTACTGTATGTTCTACAGGGGAAGCATTGTTTTTGGAACTGTCCTTTTACCTTTCCTTGTTGTGCTTGGTGCCCTTCACTGAGGTACCTAATGTGGTCTAAAAACAGACTCTCTTGAAGCCAGCAGGGAGGCCTCTTGGCTTTTCAGAAAAGAGGGTAGCAGGACTTCTCCCCAGACTACATGCTTTTTTACATTCTCTTAATCTTTAATCTAGAAATATTTGGGTTTTGCAAGGTAATTCTGTGCTCCCTATTTGGAAGTAGGCAGGGAAAAAGATGTGCTTTGCCTGTAAGCACTGCTGGAACACACCCTTCATTAAACTTTCTTTCTCAGCTGCAACTCCAGGAATGGATAAGAACAGTGCTAACCCTAACACTGTGACCTAACTAGTGAAAAAATATGAGCTCTGGAACCAGCTCCCCAGGGCAGTGGTCACAGCACCAAGTCTGCCTGAGCTCAAGAAGCGTTTGGCAAAAAAACCCCAAACATTAAAGTCTTTCCCTCATCTGCTTTATAAAAGGACATCACCCATGCATGTCCAAGTCCAAGCCAGCACTAGAGATGGCACAATCTATTTTACAGTCCCCCAGACATAAAAGATTCTGCCACAAAGAAAATACCAGCCAAATTCCACTGTTCAGAGAGACTATGATGGCTTGGGAAAGGAAGAAAAAAGAGAAGAAGAAAGAACTAATGTCCAGTATTTGAAAACTGAATACAATCATGGATAACTGTCAAAAATGAAGATGTGGGTGATGTTTCCCCTTTTCCAGTCAATGAGAACTTCACCAGACTGCCATGACTTTTCAAATATGATGGACAGCAGCTTCATCTGGCAGCTCCCTTTGGAGCAGTGGATGGATCTTGTCAGGTCCCATGGACTTGTACACTTTCAGGTTCTTAAAGTGGTCTCAAACCTGCCCTTCTCCTACAACGGGCAGATCTTTCTTTTCCCAGTCTCTGCCTTTACTTTCTGTGACTTGAACAGTGTGGCCAGAGCCCTTACCAGTGAAGACTGAAGCAAAACTCATTCAGTACATCATTTTCCATATCCTGCATGACAAGGTCTTCTGTTTCCTTCTGCAGAGAGCCCACATTTTCCCTGTTCTGTCTCTTATCACTGGTGTACCTGTAGAAACCCTTCTTATTACCCTTGATGTCTCTGGCCAGCTTTAAATCTATCTGTGCTTTACCTTTCTTGGCCTGATCCCTGGCTTCTCAGACAACTTATTTGTATTTCTAACAGGTCACCTGTCCCTGCTTACACCCTCTGAAAACTTCCTTTTTTCATCTAAGAGTGTGCAGTAGCTATTTGTTCATCCATGCAGGTCACCTGGAATTCTTCCCTGCCTTCCTCTTTCTTGGGATGCATTGCTTCTGGCCTTGGAGGAGTTAATTTTGGAATACTGGCCAGCTTTCTTGGGCTCCTCTCCCACCCAGGATTTTATCCCATGGTACCCTACCAAGCAGATCCCTGAAGAGGCAGAAGTCAGCTCTCCTGAAGACCAGGGTAGTGAGCTTGCTGGGGACCTTGTTACCTTACAGATCCTGAATTCCACCATTTCATGATCACTGCAGCCAAGATGCTCTTCAGCTTCGTGTTGTTCACCAAGCCATCCTTGTTGGTGAAAACAAGAGTGCAATGCACCCAGACACCACTAATTTTTACAGATTTCTTACAAGTATTACAATAACACTGACTTTTCTGTCTCTGACTGTCTGGGGTGCTGCCTTAAAATCAGTGGGCAATGTTGGCTGAGGATAGTAGCAAAAAGATTGAATTGTTTAGGTATAAATGGTCCTTTCAGAACACAAAAGTCACCTCCACAGCCAGGTGAACAAGGGGAAGAACATCCCCTCACAGGTCTTGGAAGAGGCAGGCCATAAACTGAAGATTTTGAGATATTTCAACTTAATTTTATCTAAACTGCTGAAATTACCTGTCTGTCCTTTCTGGCCCCTCTCAGCATGGGGGAAGGGAAGGAATATTTTCAGAGCTGGCAGAAAGGGAGGCAGCTGCCTGATCTTCATCTCAAGAAGGATCTATTTTCAGCACACCCAGATGCCCCCTCCTCTGTAGGGAATGTCAGCACTCCAGGGCCTTTCTCATAGGGCACTGCTGTGCAGGGTGTTCTGTATCCAGGGATGGCTTTCAATCAACCACTTCTTTTTGGCTGTGCTGTTTTGCTTCTAGTGCAAGTGAAGCCCAGCCTTGCATAGATGGAAAGATAGATGGAAAGTCAATGACTGGCAGGACCCTACTTGTTTTTCTTTTAGTATCCAAACATTGGTGGCTCTCTAGGGACTGTCCCTCTGCATTGTCTGGCTGATTCTAGATTGGATATGGCACCTGTATTCACAGACTGAATTGTGAATTTCAGAAGCCATTCTGTATTTGTGTTCATAATCTTCTTTGCTTTTGTAGGAAAGCTTCTTGTATTTTGTTTTAGGGGGTTTTTAGGTTGTTTGGTTTTGTTTGGTTTGATTTTTTGTTTGGTTTTTTGGGGGCAGGTGGGTTAAGACACAGAAACAGACACACTCCTCCTCTCTCCCAGGGTTGTCAGCTTCCCTTGGGTTGTACCTACCCGACCCCAGCTTATGCACATTATTTGCATTTCCCTTTGTTGGACGTAATGAAATTTGTCTTCCCATTTCTCCAGTCTCTCAAGGCCTTTCTGAATAGAAGCTTAGAATAAAAAAAGAGGTTGTCAGCTCTCTCCCAGGGTTGTCAGCTTCCCAGGGTGATGTCCTTTCATAAAGAAAGGGAAAGACTTTAATGTTTGGGATTTTTTTCCAAACACTTCCTGAGCTCAGACAGGCTTGGTGCTGTGACCACTGCCCTGGGGAGCTGGTGCCAGTGCTCAACCACCCTCTGGGTGAAAAACCTTTTCCTGACATCCAACCTAAGCCTCCCCTGATTCAGTTTCCTGCCATTTTCCCAAGTCCTGTCATTGGTCACAGGAGTGAAGAGATCAGGACCTGCCCTGTATCTTTGCCTTGTGAGGAACCACAGGCTGCAGTGAGCTCACCCCTCAGCCTCCTCTTCTGCCACCAGAATAATCCACATGACCTCAGCTGCTCCTCATAAGTCATCCCTTCCAGACCCTTCCCCATCCTTGTGGCTCTCCTTTGGACACTCTCCAATATCTTGATGTCTTTTATATATTGTGGTGCCCAAACCTGTGGCCAGTGCTCCAGGTGAGGCTGCACCAGCGCAGAGCAGAGCGGGACAATCCCCTCCTCGATTGGCAATGCTCTGCTTGGTGCACCTGAGGACAGGGTTGTCCCTCCTGGCTGCCAGGGCTCATCTTCAGTTTGCCATCAACCTGGGCCCCCAGGTCCTGAACATCACTTTTAAAGGTGGTTTGTTGTTTTTTTTAAAAAAATATATCATTCTTTTAACAGCACTTTTAGAAAATACTTCACGTTTAATGGAGTTGCCTTTATCTCATTCATTTCTCTTGTTGCAAATTGTGTGACTCATCTGCTTGAACACTTTATATATCTTTGCATATATATGTTTATACATTTATGTATGCACAGCCACCTTGCAGAAAATAGAGCAGGGTGAGCAGAGCTGCCTGCTCCCCGAGGAGCAGCTCCCTGCTCATGGTGCTGAGCAAGCACCTTCTGCCATCAGCAGCCAGTTGTCCCGATGATGACTTGGCAGCTTAGAAGAGTCTGCCAGGCAGTTGGCAGTAGTCAGTTGAGAGTGGCCAGTTGTCCATTTCCTGTCAAGACAGAGGCTTTTGAAAATGATTGGAAGTCAGAAGCAAGCTACTGTGTGTGAAAAAGCAGCTGAAACATTGACTGGTGACCCTTCTTCTTAGGCAGGACCTTCAAACTCTACATTCCACCTCTCCAGATAATTTTCCATATCTTCTCCTCATGTTCTCTTTCTCCTTCTTCCCCTCTGTACTCCCATTAGATACAGGCCCTGGAGAACCTCACTTCTGAGAGTGTGACAGGGGACAGATGGCACTTTAGAACTTTACCTACAGATCTTCTATGGTGGTTTCCTAGCAGAAATCTGTGCTGCTACTGCCTGGGTCATTGTTATTTGAATAACAAAACCCCACAGAACTTCAAAGGCATAATAGGCAGATATTTTGCATAAAATTGTTTGCTAAGACATCCCTTGAGATGCAACCTTCTAGGTTTTCTTGGGCAGAATGAAAATGCAGTAACAGGCTCTTGTGGCTGGGATCCCTCTTTAGCTTCACATTCTCAGCCTGAACTTCTTTTTTCCTCCTCCAGCCACAAAACATGATGTGTATCATAGATAAGATGGCTTTCATACCTGAGCCCACTTTTTTGGCACAGGGTTTTTGGCAGATGGAGCATCTACATGGATCTCCAGCTTCCAGTGGAGAACATCACATGCAGCATGTGGACAGGCTTGGGTGCAAGCTCCTATCATCACTGCATTTCAGTGGTGTTTTGGCACTGAGCAGGTGCAGGTGTTGTTTTCTGAGTGGTGTGATGTTTCCTCTGAGGTTTTTACCAACGTTCATCTGAGGACCAGGAGGTTCAGCTGAAAAAAGAGC
>NW_009952257.1:205456-219899 GCF_000747805.2 Chaetura pelagica
GGAGGCAGCAGGCTGTCTAACTTGGACACCACAAGACAGAATCACTGTAGGGCATTAAATTGCAGCTCTGGGGGAAAAGACCTGGAAGGTCTGGCTGGGCATGAGGCAACAATGTGCCCTGGTAGCCAAGAGGGCCAGTGCCACCCTGGGGTGCATTAAAGAGAGTGTGGCCAGCAGGTCAAGGGAGGTTCTCCTGCCCTGGGGAGGCCTCACCTGGAGCCCTGTGGGCAGGTCTGGGCTCCCCAGCTCAGGAAGGACAAGAAACTACTGTAAAGAGTCCAGCACAGGCCACTAAGATGATGAGGGGACTGGAGAACCTGCCTTTGAGGAAAGGCTGGGAGAGCTGGGGCTGCTCAGCTGAGAGAAAAGGAGGCTGAGAGGGGGTCTCATCAGTGCTTATAAATATCAACAGGGGGTGTCAGGAGGATGGAGCCAGTCTCTTCTCAGGGGTGTCCAGGGACAGAGCAAGGGGCAATGGGCACAAACTGACTCACTAGAGATTTAACCTGATTATGAGAAAATACTTCTTTACTCTGAGGGGAAGAGAGCACTGGAACAAGCTGCCCAGGGAGGCTGTGGAGTCTCCATGAGACATTCAAAACATGCTTGGATGTGTTCCTGTGGGATCTGCTCTAGGGACTCCTGCTCTAGCAGGATGGTTGGACTAGATGATGTCCAGAGGTCCCTTCCAACCCCAACAATTCTGTGATTGTGTGAATTTGAAAATACAAAGGAAATGGATGAAGGGATATAAAATTTACTCATCATCTGTGTTCCTCTTTTTATTCTATCTTATCCAACTGGCTGTTTTATTAAGCCATTTGTTGTTGGACATTTCTTCTTAAGATCCAGATAGAAACCTTCATTATCTATCCCCTCCTGCCTGCCTCTTGTGGAACACAGTTAGATATTGAGATTTTGCAGCTTGTTCACACCTTATCACCTCAGGCCATGATTGCATCTTGAGTTACTGTCAAAGTCCTTCTTTTGAGGGCTAATTAGAAAGAGCATGTTCTTTTCTCAGGGGCTAAAATAATTATCTGAAAAACTTTCTAAGAATCTTTCTACTATGTGTGAAAACAAAGGTGTGCTAGGACACTTTACTCAACTGCCTTTCCTATCTCTGGTGGAAGGAAGTTATTGTATCAGAAAGTGGGAGCAGGATGGGATGATCCAGATTTACCATTCTGTCTGCAGAGGAAGCAAGGGCTGTGGCCTTCACCAGCTGCTTTATGGGCTGTGGAATATAAGGTTAGATAAAATAAATACAGTGACCAGCATTGAGGTCATAGCAGACTTCAGAATACAATAGTTTGGAATTCTAACAGCAAGTGAATTCCCAACTTGGCTGACATCAAATTCTTATTAATTCTTCACATTCTTTCCTATTGGCCTTAGCTCCCAGAGGGAACTTTCCTCCCATACAAATTCAGCAACGTCGCCAGTTCTTCAGCAAAATAAGTTATGCCAGAGCTCACTTCTTTCCTCTCTGTGGTGACAAGCAGCACATTCTCACCACACCTACTCACAACAGACCCATGTGTCAGCTCCTCCTATGAGATTATGTCAGAGGCAAATATTTTTTTGGTCCACAAGGAGGGTTTAATGTCAAAGATATTTGATGTTAGAGGGTTTTTATTTCACAGAGTTAGTTATACAGCAGAGTGATGAAATCACAATAAAAACACACTAGAGCAATCACAATATAAAGCTGAATCATAAACCAGATGCAATTACTATTACCCATCCCTATATACTCACAGTCCTCAGGTGTCCCCACCTGCTGGGAAGGAACACCCCTTGTGTGCTGCTGAGGGAATTCTTTCCCCTCTCCATAATGGCCATCAGGATATGCTATAAATGGAGAAGAGCCTGTTCTGATGGTCCAGGGGAGGTGGCTTAGGTGAGGATGCTATGAGAGTCTGTATGTTTCCTTCCCCCTTTTCTGGGAAATTCAGAATAGATGCAAGGAGTACTATTTTTACCATCAGAGTGATCCCAGGCAGGAGCAGGTTGTCCATAGTGGCTCCATCTGTGCAGGTGTTCAGCACTTGACTAGACAAATCCCTGAGCCATCTGATCTAATTAGGCCTGCTCTGAGCAGGGTGTTTGACAAGATGAGCCCTGGAGGTCCTTCCAATCTCAGCTATTCTGTGTGATTTCATGGTCCCAGCTCCAGGGCAGGCTGCAGAGCACAGCAAGGCAGTTATTCTTAGGCAAGAAGCAGCATGAAGCTGTTTCAGGCACCTCTGCAGGACACTGCAGACTGCAGCACAGACATGCAGTAATAGCATGTCACACCCAAGGTATCTTGTATCTTTCTAGGTAGATAACATTAACACTGAGGTTATGGGCCAGGTGCTGCAGAGGTAACCCAGGATTTATGATAAACTCCATCAGCTTTGCTGAAAGCCCAGCTGGTGTGTCCCACTGCCTGTAGCAGCCTGGGCGTGGGATTTACTCAGCAGCGAGCGGGGTCAGCTCTGCTGTGGTCACACCTTGACATCTGAACCCAGTGAGCACCTGAGGCTGTGGCTTGGCAGCCAGGGGGAGGGTGCACAGAGTGTTCTGCCTGGTCTGCCCAGACCTATAAGCAGTGGCTGTGCCTGAGGCTGCCTGTGCGAAAGCCCAGCTGGTGTGTCCCACTGCCTGTAGCAGCCTGGGCGTGGGATTTACTCAGCAGCGAGCGGGGTCAGCTCTGCTGTGGTCACACCTTGACATCTGAACCCAGTGAGCACCTGAGGCTGTGGCTTGGCAGCCAGGGGGAGGGTGCACAGAGTGTTCTGCCTGGTCTGCCCAGACCTATAAGCAGTGGCTGTGCCTGATGCTGTCTGTGCTCAGCCTGCCTGTCCTCCCTCCCAGGGAGCAGAGCCTGCCCTGGCTCTGGAGCAGCAGCACACAGCTCCAGCCCCACCACTGCGTGGCCTCTGTGGCAGCTGCTGAGCCAAGGGGGTCCTGCCTGGCTCTGCATCTTGGCTGGTGGCTGCTCTGGGTCTGCCCAAAGGCTCAGAGCAGGGTTCCCTAGCAGTGGCTGAGAACTTCACTGGTGTCTGAGGCTGACAGAGGATGAGAATTATGAGGACAGATGCACTGAGGCTTTCCCTGAACACTGCCCCGTTCCCCAGGTGCTCCTGGCTCAGGCACATCCTAATCCCCGTGTGTTTGTTATGTGTGAGGTCAGGAGTCTGCACCTGGTTCTCCTCCCATGAATTTGTGTGACAGGTTTTTGAACAAATGCAAAGATTCAGTAGCCACTGGAGTGGTGGTGAGGAGCTTTGCAGAATGAGTGGTTTGAATAACCCCATCCTTCTGTCTTTGACCACCTGCTGATTTCACCTACTGTCCCCACTTCTTCTGCAAGGAAATTCAGCCATCACCCATTCCTCTTTGCCCTCACTTGATTTTACAGACCTTATCTCACAACTGTTGGCTGTCTTCTCTCCAGCTTGGAAGGCCCAAGGCTGACTGGGCATTTTCAAGTGATGAAGGACATTTCAGATGCCTGTGCCACATGACACTGAATGTTCTTTCCAGTGGGAGGGACCCCTGCAGGGTGCTTGAGAATATCTTTCATTCTGATTCACATTTATGTTGAGGAGATGAAAAAGTTTTCTGCCACCCCAGTGTATATGAAGTACATGATGTTCTCCTCAAAATGAACTCACCTGCACTGGGAGAACCCAGAGGAGTGTGTTTTGGTATGAAAATCCTTTGGCTCAGCAGTTCTAATACAAACATATTTCTTAGGACTCCAGCTGAAGTGCCTATTTTTATGGTTATTGATATCACTGCTCTCAGGAGTCAAGTTTCACAAGAAAGAATCTAATTTTTCGCTGACATTGTAAAATTTGAGGGGGAGGTTAGAGGTCTCTGGGGAGTAAATGAAGCAATTGGCTCCACCAGCTGCACAGGGAACATGATCTGGGCCAAATATAAGAACTCGGGGATTTATGCATTTGTTTTAGATGTTAGAAGTTAATTTAAAGTGATGGTTCTCCTTACAGCCATACTCACATTTGTCTGTCCCACACCACTTATGGGATTCTAACTTGTCTTCTCTGGTTGGCTTTGCCATTGCTGTGCAGTCTGAAGCTTTCTTGAGAGGGAATCTCTAGTTGATGGTGCAGATGGACTAGTTTTTCCTCAGAGAACTATAGATTGTTGATCATGACCGTGTTCACCCTTTTTTTTCTGTTTCCCAGCTCTCACATAAGTATATGAATCAACATTCATAGCTCTCTCAGGCAAGAAAAGAGGTTCCTGCATGCTAGAGGTTAAACATTTTCCTCTCCTTATGTGATAAAACTTCCTTCTTTGGCAGCAGCAGTGTGGCTGTAGAACTGCAGGAGAAGAGTCCTTATATCCTGTTGGACTGACACCTGTTTTCTGAGTAATACAACAGAATGAAGGTCTCCTATGTGGCATTAGGTTTGCTCATGCTTATGTCTTCAGCAGCATCTCTGTCCTCCAGATCATCAGTATCAGGGGTCTTAAGAGACACTAACCTATGGGGAGTTATGGAGACTTATGGGGAAAAGTTTTATCCCCCATATCTGAATGTTATCATGGAAGATTTCACTTAGCAACCTACTTAATGTTCAAATGAGTTCTGTCGTCCTTCTTTTCAGCCAGGAATGGTACATTAGTACCAGAGAAAGCAGCACATGCTCAGGGATCACAGAAATACTGCAGAAAAGTGAGTTGTGCTGTGAGGAGCTTGCCAAGGCTCCACAGGGACTAGAGAAGACCAGGCTGCTGTTGACAGGGGTTTGCACTTAGCTCAGGGGAAGGTGCTGGGCTTCCACCAGTTCCCTCTAGCAAAAGCAGCAGTTCCCTCATATCCCCAGCTGAGATGTCCATGCCACAGCCCTGCCAGTGTCAAGGGGCTTGTTAACATACCCAGGAAACAATCCACACATGCAATTGCTGCTTGGATTGTTTGAGAGCAGCCTGTGCTGTGGCATCTGCTAAAGAGCAGATTATCTGCATAACAAGAAAGTTTGGCACCTACATGTTTGGCTTCCACATTGTCCAGAGCATTTGGGTTGCTTCCAGCACAGGCCAACCATGCAGTGTGGTAGGAGGGAGGCATGTATGGAGCAAGGAGTTCAGAGTCAGGACATGGTGCAGACTGGATGCTGATACTAACACAGCTCTGTCTTCTCAGAGAGGAGAAGGACCTTAAGACTCAAAGAAGAAAATGCTGGAAAGGTATTTCTCAAATTGTGCCTATCAAACTGCAGATGTCAAAACCAAGCCCTTTCTAGATTATATATAAGTGTACAAGAGAGTGCTTGTATGTGTGAGAGTGTCATAGGTTGGACCTGATGATCTTAAAGGTCTTTTCCAGCCTTGGGGATTCTGTGATTCTGTGTCTGTGTCAATGTACAGGGGTTTCCATTTTCTCTTGCCTTGAGCTGAATGCTGGGCCACCCCTCCTGCTGGGAATTGTCCCAAATCAACAAGTCTGGTTGGCCTTTGGCAAAAAGCTCTTATCAAAGTCCTCTGAGGGCATATTGGGTTTGACACTTGGATCATAAACGTGCCATTCTGGTCAGTTCCTCTCCCTTTTATTTTGATCAATTAGTTTTCCATTAAGCTTCCTCCTTGTCAACACTGAGCAAGTGACACACGTGGCTAAATCAGATAAGAAATAATGAGTTTGTGCTTTTCCAGACAGGTCAGCCAGAGGAACTTCCCAAATATGCTTGTCCTTCACTTGTTATCTCAGACACTGCCAGAATATTTAGAGCAGCAAAAGACCCTGCAGCCCTGCCAGCTGAAGGGGGTCATCTGGCAGCCTGGCTGTCCAGCAGGGAAACATTCCTTTCCTACCTCTCAGAGCTCAACACCTGGCTGTTTTCCACCCTAACAGCAGTTTCCTGATGGCCTTACTCCAGAGGTGTTTCTTCTCAGGGAACAGGGGTGAGTCTGCCCCAGTTCCAAACCCAGGCCCAAACAATTAGTGGGGCTCAGCACTTTTGCCACACAAAGCCCAGATTTGCAACACACATTGATGTCTCTGTACACACATCTGTTCACACAGATCACTGCAGGTCACCACACTCTAAGCTTCTGAAAATGCAAACAGCACAAATGGCCTCATCCTGTTCCCCTGTGACAGCTCAGGATGAAGATCTGGCAGTGGCAATACAGACACAGACACCTAGAGAGTGAACGTGCCAGACCCTGGGTATGGGTGTGTGTTGTAGCTCTCCCAGGATCCCAGTCCCTCCTGGCCACACACACCATGTTCTTCATGCTGTGTAAGAGGTCAGCTCTGGAAATCCTTCCTGAAGAGGGACCAGACAGGTGTTAGATGTCCAATGGAATGGGAGGACTTTTCCTCCTTTCTTCAGGTAACTGCCTGCTGTCACTGCACAAAGCATTGCTTTGCTTTTTTGTTTAAGGATGTAATTTTTGGGCTGTGTTCAGTGTTTTTCACTTCTGCTAACAACTATAACTTCTATTTATTTATACTGGCTTTTCCAGCTCCTTGAGCTACACCTTGCTGAAACCTGCAGAAACCTACAATGTGTGATTTTTCCAGAAGTGCTTGGTATGTCTGGGCCCCAGCAGCTCCAGTTCTCTGATGACTGGATGGTTTGGTTTCTTTTGCAGTTGTCAGCAGTTCTGTCATTGTTCTGGGCATGTCCTTCTAGAATGAAGACAGGTTTGCTGTTCCTTAACTGGACCACAGCTCACTACCCTTGATTTCAAGGGCAGACATTGGTCTCTTCAAGGATCAGCAGGTAAGTAGGGCAGGGTAGGTGGGGCAGCATGGGACAAGGGATAATGGGACTTCTTTCCTTTTTCTTTTTTTCTTTTTTACTGGAAGTTTCTACCTACTAATCCTTTCTGAGGTTGTTCTTCCAGGCACCTATTCCTGCCCATTTTTTGCATAAAAAAGACAATTTTGTAATAAAAAAAAGGACAAAATATATTTGAGCCTGATCCACACAGGATTTTGATGGATTCTGATAATGGTTTTGAGGTGCTTGGATGGCATCAGTTAAGAAAATTCTTATCTCAAGCTTCTTCTCTCCTATATAGATAAATGCAGCTAATTATGAGATGTTTTTGCAAACACCTGTTGGCTTGTAAGGTATGACTTCATCCTACAAAAGCTGTGCTGGTACTTAATGCATGGATTCTCTTTCTTCCTATTTTTCTGGAACAGGTTGTCCAGGGAAGCTGCCCCATCCCTGGCAGTGTTGAAGGGCAGGTTGGATGGGGCTTGGAGCAGCCTGGGTTGGTGGGAGGTGTCCCTGCCCATGCAGGGGGGTTGAACTAGGTGATCTTTGAGGTCCCTTCCAACCCAAACCATTCTATGATTCTATGAAAATACACATGCTGGGATGTTTTGTCAGATTCACTCTTGAGTCCCTTTTAAAGTCTGATGTTACATTTGTAATTTCTCTTTCTCTCACATTGATTTAAGCACAGGTTGTATGTCCCAGAGAAGAGTTCAGGTTCTTCAGCATTTAATTAATTTAGTAATACCTGATGAGTACCATTTATTCCTGGTACATCATCACTCTTCTAATTATTCCAAATTCTCTTGTATGAAAAAAAGTGACAATATCCTTAATTGCTCTGTAGTGAAAAATCAACATTTCTGCAGAGGTTTTATTTACTTCTGTGCTCTTTTTACAGCTTGATCATCTCTTGGCTTTTAAAATATTTCTGAAGTCTTCACTACAGCTAAAAAACTCACAAGCAACACCCATGGGGTTTCTGGAAATCTAGAGCTAGCTCCACAAGCTGCTTTCATTTAGAAATAATTTTTCTCTTCATCACATTGCTAAAACAACTTCTTGGTGTAGCACCTTTCCTAGCAGATGCAGAATAGATGTCTCTCAATGTTCATTGTAAGAACCAATGTCTTCAGACAGTCATTGCCAACCTTACTCCCCAACTATGAACACTGTTTTTTCTTCTTTGCACTTTGCTGTACCAGAAAGGAATCTTGTCTGATGAAAGACTAAAGTGTGATTCCAAAAGAACTAAAATAATCAAGATCCCCAGAAAAAAAAAAAAAAAAAAATTAAAATAAAGTGCCCAGATCTTATCAATCTGTGGATTATTCAGTGCAACACTTGATTTCAAAAACATTCCCCGTGGGATTTGCAGCTTGCAAGTGCTGTTGTCAGCCATGGTCTCAGCATGAGCCAGGCATGCTGGAGGGATCAGTGCACCCTGTGGACCTCTGGTGAACCATCTGACAGGGAATGTCCAGCCTCTGCTGCAGCAGCATTTCTGCTGCCCTCTGTGTAAAAGGAGAGCTCTCAGGAATATTGGCACCAAAGAAACAGAATTGCTGAAACACTGATTATTCAGAGCAAGACTTCTCATCCCAACACTTCCCAACACTAAGATGCAGCTGGACACTGGGCTCTGGAGATGGTAAGACACACTTTCCTTATTAAAACCTCTCTTTCTCCTGTTTACTAAAAAAAATGCACATTTTTAATATTCCCTGCAGGAATGTCTAGTATAAAACATTGTGCTATGTAGTTTAAAAAATAATCTCATAAAAAGCATGATAAGACTAGAGGTATTGATTTTTGAGGGAAACAGATTAATGAACAGAACTTACAGAAACTAAAAATATTCGGGGGGAGACTTACATAGTGGGTACAGGGCAATTTTGGCCCTTCATGACATTGGCAATGGCAAAGGAAAACTAGCATTTCTGGGGCCAGAAGCTGCTTGGGAAGACTGCCCTGTCACAGGCAACAAAGCAGGCATGGACAGTGTAGATCTGTCTGCCTCCTAATTGTAGTCTCTTGATTCTTCTTCAAGTTTAATTTTTGCAATGTATCTGTGATATTGCTTGTTGGTGTAGAGAAATCTGCCACAAATGTCTTTCAGAAGAGAGAGCAGGAAGTGAGCAACTGGAGCTCTAAAGATAGCTCTAAAGATAAACTGTGAAGTGGAGACGAAGGTAAAAAGTAATACCTGTGCAGATGCTGCATGAATGTCAAAGTTGCACAGTTACTTAGGCTCCTCCTATCTTTGCAGGAAGCCTTGAAGAAAGAGAACTGGAGAGGGTGTCCTGGGTGAGGACATGACATTAAGAATGCCCTCTCCATCACTCACCAAAACAGCTGAGGAGCTCCTGTTGCAGAGCAGGTGAGCAGGCTGAGAAGGCTGGCTGGTCTCTGTGTAGAACAAGCAAAAAGAGAGATAACAGCTGTCGAAGGAGACTGACTTGGAGTGAAGGGAAATCAGGATTGCTAGTATAGTGTAAGCTTGAGAAAATGACTGTTTATTCCAGAGGTCTGAGAATATGTTGATCAGATGCAGTCACTGACAAGTAACAGACATGCCATAATATCAGCTGACTAATATGATTCTGCTGTCTTTCTTTTGAATGCTGTGAGTGGAAGGAACACGCATATCATCCTTTGTCTGAGCTGTGGCTTGTTAGGTACTGTCACAAAATACTTAAGATCCAAATAACAGTTTGAACACCAAAACATCTCCTGACAACAGATTAAGGTGCATGCAGTTATATACAGAAGTATTGTGAGTGATCTTGTATTATCTTTGTCATGCCCATTTCCCACTCACTTCCACTAGGATTCACCCAAAATCTCCAGTTAACCCTGGGAACAAAAAAAAAAAAAAAAAAAGAAGATATTTTCTCTGTGTTCATCCTACATGTTTCCTTGTTCAATTTCAGTGGTTCCTGTGCTGCAATGTGGAGGTGTGAACTTATTCCATCACTCACTAAGGCCACATTTTTGGCTATCCAAAGCAGGTGTCTCCCAGGATGGGACAAACATGAATAAGTGTTTTGGAATACTGTGATTTCACATATGTAAGGATGAGAAAATTTTGACCATTTCCAAGCGCATGTAAGGATGGGAAACATCCTGTCTTGCTTGAATTCTAACACGCTCCTCATTCACTAGTGTGTCTGCTATGAAAATGATCACATTTAGGCTCTCTGTATCTAAAAGCATTAGCAGCTTGCAAAATAGTAGTTTGTCATGCAATGCCAAATATGTAGAACCACCCTCTCAGCTCTCCCAGTCCTCCCCAGTACCTTTGCATTCCCAAGGTGCACCTTTCAGTGTTTTCAGCCATTTCTTTTGGCACCATATCTCACAAGGACTTAGCATGTGAGGAGGCAGAACACACAGCCTGCATGCCTGCCTACCTTTCCTGCAGTGCCAGGATAAAGCAGAGATTCAGAAATCAGACCTCTTTCCCAAGTCACTCTTCCACCCAGTGAGACAGGCACTGAGGTACTAAGGCAATGGGCATAAAATGGGTGGATGTTCAGAGAGTTCACATGAGCACTGTGGGTTCCCCTTCTGGAGCTGAGGTACAGCCCTTGCAGTTGCTCCCAAACAAGTTCCCTGCATCCCTTTGTTCTTCCCAGCACACCTCTGGCCACTGGAGCCACAATTTTGCACTGGGGAACAGCAGCTCCCTGCACTCAGCTACTTGAAGAGGGTTGATGTTCTAACTAGCAAATGTTCTTACAAATAATCAAAAGCTATAGACTTAAAGACCAGGGTCAGGTGTCATCAGCTAGATGCTGTTCATTTCCTTGCTTGCTTCCTCCCTCCCTTCCTTTTCCTCTCTCTCTTTTTCCTTCTCTTTCTCTGTTCCTCTCCTTTTCTGTCATTAATAAGGAATGCCCTTTTTGCTCAACGAAATGTTTCTGTGTCCTGAGCAGGTGGCCAGTAAGTACTCAGAGAACTGGAAAGCTGAATCTGGTATTGTTGGCAAGGAGTCTCTGTAATTAACCTCTCTCTCTACATCAGAAATTCTTCCTCCATGTTTTATTGCCTCTTTAATATTCATACCCAAGCTCCATAAGGGCTAGATGTTAATTTACTTCCTTCCTTCCTGTCTGCCTGCCTTCTCTCCTTCCCTCCTCCCTTCTCTCATTCGTTTCCTTCTTCCCTCCTTCTCTCCTTCTTTCCTTCTCTCCTTCCCTCCTCTCCCAATCTCACTTTTCTTCCTCTTTCTACATTTCTTTCTCTCAATCTCTCCCCTCCCTCCCAGCCCTCTCTCCCTCTCCCTCTCCTTCCTCTACTTATCTCTCGCTTTCTGTCTTCCTGTCCCTCTCCTTTTCTGTCTTTGAAATGAATACACTTTTGGGTCAAGATGACGTTTCTGGGTCCTGAGGCTTGGAACTGCTTTATGGACAGCTGTGGTAAACACTATTCTGACTAGTTATTGACAAGAAGTGTCTAAGAGTCACACTGTTTTTCCCCAAGATCAGTTACCTTTGCATCAGCACTTGCCAGGTCACAAGCAGTCTGACTCCAGAAATAGTGTGTCAATGCAAAATGACTCCCGTCTTCCATCTAAGGCAGCAAATCACAAAGTGAGGGGAAATTAGTTTTCCTTATCCCTTCCCACTAATATGCCACTCGGATACCAAGAAGTCTCCCATCATGCTTCCTGGGAAGGCCGGTGGCAAGGCTGGGTCAGCCCACTCCCATGTGTGAGACTTCTCTCCATTTCCCACAAATGCAGTTTGAAGGAGATAATTGGACCAAAATACTGGTCATTTAAGGAACCTGCAACATAACCTTTCATCAGTTGAACATTTGGCAACAAGTTCTCAAGCCACAACTTCTTAGAGAGAAGAGCCCTAACACTTGCCAGTGCTTCAAGTGCATCAGGATTCTTCCACATCTGGAATAGATTGTTTTGGATGGTCATTGTAATATTGTCCAAGGAGAACAGGGAATTGACTCATCCAGTTGTGCTCCCCAACGTTGTTGTGGTATTTGCTAGTCAGTCAACAGCTTTCAAATCATACTCATGGAGCTATACATGCAATGCACTGACTTTCCAATTAAGCTTTTGCATTTGGTATCCATCTTTTGTCCGTCTGTTTCAAGAATTATGAGCTTGAGCATAAAGAAAATTATTTTGCTTCCTTTCAAAGTGTGGAAACAGAGGTTTTGTGTGGAAAGAAGGAATCCCACCTACTTCTTGGGAGGATACTGTGGGAAGGGAGAGAGGAGAGAGGTGCTTTCCCTTCTTTGGAGCCCAGATATCACTGGCACTGGTGCAGCTTTCACAGCTTCACACCTAAAGATGCTGTCTCTCAAGAGCATCACTTACAGTGTCACAGGAGTCAAGACAGGGTGTCATCTTTTCCTTAAGTATATTTAGCTGCTGCCTCTCCAAGTACTTCCATATTTAGTTAAAACATGGAAGGATTCCTTGGGTGAAAACCTCAGTGTGCTTGGGAGGAGGAACCTCCCCACCCTGGATGCTGTTGCTGCAAACGCGCTGACGGCTGCGCTCGGTGCAAAGTGCTCCCGTCCTGCTGCCTCCTCCCTAGTTCACCTCCAGCTCCAGCTCCCTTCCCCAGCAACTTCCCAGCTTCTTGAAATCCTCTCTGGAAATGTAGCCAGAAATCTCAAGGCAGCCCTAAATGTCCCTGTAGCTAATTGTATTCTCATATCAATATTTCCATATTGGAAAACACTGCCCAGTAGTGAAGCAGTTCCTGGCTTGTTCTGGTGCCTTTACACGTTATGTTGGTTGAAGATGATCCCGTGGTGAGTCCTGATGCTCACACTTCTACCAATCTGTTCATCCATCTCTGTTCTTCATCAACCTCTGTTTCCTTTACAGAAGGAACAATTTGTCCTAACATCAGCTTTTCTGTCCAAGAGAGAACATGAGGAACTGCAATGACTCCTTATCCAAATACATTATTTCTTTTGATTTAGAATGGATTCTTAATAATTTGGGGGGAGGGGAATATAAAAAATGCAGTGCCTGATCTTTAAAGTTGCTCATTAAAAAACCCCCTCTGGAGTGTGTGACATGCACCTGCTTTGTTCAAAGGAGGCAGCACCTCAGCACTTGCCTAAGTTCTTCCATGAGGACTCAGAGCCATCCAGATGCCTTTCAGGCTCCAGGTTATTTATTAATGGGCAAGACACCTGAAAATCAAACTTGCCAAAGGGAGAATGGGACCAGTCAAGAGAGCCTCTGTCTCTTGCACCCATCAAGAAAGAGGACTCCCCAAGGTAGAAACACTTCTACTGGGCCAGGACATACAAGGTACTCCTCCTGCCTTTGTCCAGATCATCTCCTTGTTCCAGTAGAATAATTCCGTTAATGTTATTCCCTGCCCAGTGAGGTAATAGGACACAGTAGGAGAATGCTGGAGATGACATCATTAAAGCTCTACTGCTCACCTAGTGTGAAAGTGAAAAAACCAACTATGTTTCATTTGAAAATGCCCCAAAGTTTTGTAACTCCAGAACTGAAAAGTAAATCAAAAGCTCTGCTTCTGCTGTGTTTGCAAAGGAATCTAAAGCCTTTATTCTCTAGACATTGACAGGACTACAAGGACTCATTGCAGAAGAAAGTGACCAAGAGGTTCACATTCTGTGCATCCTCAGGTCACTTTGTTGCCTCATGACAGCTTCACTCCTCCTCCCCTATCTTCTTGCCATGAAATTCCCTGCTCTTGGCCCGGAGCTTGTTGACCTGTGACTCTGCAATGTCAGCCCGCTCCTCGGCTTCCTCCAGCTCGTGCTGGATCTTGCGGAACTTGGAGAGGTTGACGTTGGAAAACTCCTCCTGTGCAGGGAGAGGCAGTTGGTGGTGAGGAGCCCAGGGCTGGGGTTCATATTCATTTCAACGCGTGTGCTGCCCTGATGGAGGGTGGCTCTTGCCCATGCTCCAAGCAATACTTACAGCCTCCTCAGCTTGTCTCTTGTAGGATTTCACCTTCATTTGCAGCTTGTCCACCAGGTCCTGCAGCCGCAGAATATTCTTCCGGTCTTCCTCAGACTAGAGCAGTTGGCAAACAGGGGAGAAAAGCAGAGATTGCTTCTGCACCATGTGAGGTTCACTGCTCCCCTTGGGGATGGTGGCTGCACAGCCTGACTTGCTGTCAGAACACTCTGCCAGCCCAAGGAGGCCTCCTGCCTTACCTGGTAGGTCAGCTCCTTCACCCTCCTCTCGTACTTGCGCACACCCTTCACGGCTTCAGCGCTGCGCTTCTGCTCAGCATCAACCTCCCCTTCCAGCTCCCGCACCTGCAACGACAAGCCCAGCTTTGGAGCTTCCCTGCTGGCTGCTGACACCACATCCTCACTCACACACAAAGAAGAGCCCTACACACCCTGGCCTCCAGCTTCTGGATTTGCTTCTTGCCTCCCTTCAGGGCCAGCTGCTCAGCCTCATCCAGACGGTGCTGCAGGTCCTTCACTGTAACGTCCAGGTTCTTCTTCATCCTCTCCAGGTGGGCACTGGTGTCCTGCTCCTTCTTCAGCTCTTCTGCCATCATGGCTGCCTGGTGAGGGAAAAAGGTCAAGAGCCATTTTGGGACTGGAGATATTTTTGGAAGAAGGCACTTCCATTAAGCATTGAAAAGAACCCTCAGCTCACATCTGTGATGGCCTTCTTGGCCTTCTCTTCAGCATTGCGGGCTTCCTGGATC
>NW_009952257.1:219926-231080 GCF_000747805.2 Chaetura pelagica
GACTTCACTTGGTTGAGCTCAAGCTGGAGGCGCAGGATCTTCCCCTCTTCATGTTCCAGGGAAGCCTGAAAAACCATACAAAACAGTGCATTGTATGAATAACAATGTCAGTAACTTTAGCTTCCTTTTAAAGAATAATGCCCGGCATGAGGTCTGACACTTGGAAGAAAGAAGAAGAAAAAAGGGTTGTGTATGCAAAGACTTGTATAATCTAAAGGCCCCTGCTTCCTGGGCCTGGAGTTGATTCTCTATGCATATTATTTTGTAACCAGTATCTGAGATTGCTAAACGGTGCTGTAAGTGAAGATTCAAGCACAGAAAGCTGTACCTCAGCTTCCTCCAGGGAGGCCTGGAGTTCAGACTTCTCCTGCTCAATCTGCTTCTTGACTTTCTCCAGCTCATGAATCGCCTTTCCTCCCTCGGCAATCTGCTCCGTCAGGTCGGAAATCTCCTCTGTGGGAGCCAAGAGCAACGGCCTGGTCAGGCACAGAGCCAGGTGGGAAGGGCCCTGCCACACCAAGGGGACAGGCATCTCTGCAGAGCTGCAGGCACAGCCCCGTGTGCAGCAGCGGGGAGAGGTGGAGAGTCAGAAAGCCCTGCCAGCAGCAGAGGGCCAGGGACTTACGCTGCAGGTTCTTGTTCTCGCGCTTGAGCGTCTCCAGGTGGTCCAAGGACTCCTCATAGGCATTCTTCATCTTGAACAGCTCGGTGCTGAGAGAGCGAGACTCCTTCTGGGAGGCTTCCAGCTCAGCCTGCGTCTCCTCATACTTCTGCTTCCACTCGGCCAGGATCTGCAGAGAAATGGGGCCTGAGTGTGGATGTGGCAACCAGGAGGGGCTGCCCTGCTCCCGAGCCCCAGGCCTGCAGCCCAACACACCTTGTCAAAGTTCCTCTGCTTCTTATCCAGAGCTGCACAGGCAGCGTTTGAGCGCTCCACGTCAATCATCAAGTCCTCCACTTCATTCTGCAGCCTCTGCTTGGTCTTTTCCAGGGAAGCACATTTGGCATTGACGGCTTCAACGTGTTCCTCTGCGTCCTGCAGCCGCTGTGCCAGCTTCTTCCTGGCAGAAGATAAGCACAGGTCCATGTGAAGAAGCCAATGGGAGCTCTTGGTGTGCAGCCAGTATGTTTTTCACAAGAGCAACTTGGCCACTTGGTAGTGGCTGATCCCCATTTACACAGAGTTGCAGGAACCCCCAAACCACTGCACTGCTATGGCTGAGTCCTGGGCTACAGCAATTCAGTCTCTGCTGGTCACTCTGCTGGTCACACTCGGCATCTCTCTGCTATTCTGCATGTGAAGCGCTTTGCTGATCCTGCCTTTTCCCACTGCCTGGCCTCTCTTCCTGGCTTCCAACCCGAACCAGAATATTGGCTGACAATATCAGAGTGCTCTCCTCAAATTCCTGTTCTTCCTCTCTGTCAGCCTTGCCCTCCTTCCCCACGTACTTGGCCTCCTCCAGCTCCTCGGTGCGCTGAATCGCGTCCGTCTCGTATTTGGTTCTCCACTGGGCCACTTCGCTGTTGGCCTTGGACAGGGCACGCTGCAGCTCCCCCTTGGCTTCCTGCTCCTCCTCATACTGTTCCCGGAGCAAGTCACAGTCGTGGCGAGCAGACTGCAAGGCGTGGGCCAGGGCGTTCTTGGCCTACAGTAACAAGAGTGTTGGGACAATGATCAGAAATATCTTCAGAAATCTCCTGACTTATATGTTTTTGGATGCTGGATGAAAAAATTACAACAGTGCATTGAA
Source organism: Chaetura pelagica (assembly GCF_000747805.2). Classification (NCBI taxonomy): domain Eukaryota; kingdom Metazoa; phylum Chordata; class Aves; order Apodiformes; family Apodidae; genus Chaetura; species Chaetura pelagica. The sequence continues at coordinate 221,678 of NW_009952257.1, forward strand.
TAAAGAAAGAAAGAAGAGACTAATGACACACAAAAAAATTTGGATAAATTCTGAAGCATAGCTAATATGGAAAGACTTGAACTGACGTACCTAATTGGGTTTTTTTCTCTCTCATTGTTAGCCCGAGTATTGGAAGCACCTCTTACAGACAAGGAATCTGATGAATAAGTCAGAATACAGAGAGCCATCTCACCTTTATCTCTTCCTCCAGGTGCCTCTTGAGTTCCTCAATCTGCTGGGTAAATCCTTGCTTGCCCCTAGACAGCTGAGAAATCAGAGCATCCTTCTCCTCTACCTGGCGCGAATATTCACCTGGGAAAGTTTGGAGATGCTCAAGTCTTTTATTGCCATCAGTATCGTGGACATTTAGGGCTGCAAACTAGGCAGTTAGCAGAACTTGCAGAGGAGACAAAGCATGTTGGACAGACCATGTGCCCAAAAGGTCACTTCAGCATAACCTCTCTGATATTATCCATTTGCATCTTCCAGCGTGCGACACATCTTCTCCAGGTTTGCCTAGAGAGCAAACACGAGGAAGGAAAGGAGGTGAACTCCTGGACTCTGCCTAATCCTCACAGCAGGGTTTTTCAATGAGAACGTGGCAGGTAAGGGCAGCCTGTGTGCCACAGCTTGACCCTGTGAGCATGTTCTACTGCAGCTGCGTACCTTGGCCTTGGAGACAGACTCCATGTTACTGGCCAAGTCGTCAATCTCCATCTTCAGCTCACTCTTCTCCTTCTCCAGCTTCTGCTTCACGCGTTGCAGGTTGTCGATCTGCTCCCCCAGCTCAGCTGTGCTGTCCGCGTGCTTCTTGCGCAGGGCGGCAGCCGTGGCTTCGTGCTGCAGCGTGGCCTCCTCCAGGTCACGGCGCATCTTCTGGAACTCTGCCTCCCGCTTCTTGTTCATCTCGATCTGAGCTGCAGTAGCTCCTCCTGCTTCTTCCAGGCGCTCGCTGATCTCCTCCAGCTCCCTGGACAGGTCAGCCCGATGCTTCTCTGCTTTGGCCCGAGAGGTTCGCTCGGCCTCAATTTCCTCCTCCAGCTCCTCAATACGAGCCTGGGGAACAGCAGCAACAACCCTTCACGCCCAGGCCCTCCTCCCACCTGACCCCACCCTGGCAGACAGAGAGCAGGAGGAGCAGAGACTTGCCTGCAGCTCCTTGATCTTCTTCTGTAACTGCATGCCCAGGGCTTGCTCATCTTCGATTTTGCTCTGGATCTGGCTGATCTCAAAGTCTTTCCTTGGGGCAAAGCAAACCCTCTTAGTGCCGCAACAAAACCACCCAAGGTCAAGACCAGCCCGGCCCTCAGGGGCCCCACAGCCACACTTACTTCTTCAGTTTCTCATCCAGCTGCTGCTTATCATTTTCCAAATCCATGATGCTGTCATTGGCCATCTTCAGGTCTCCTTCAAGTTTCCTCTTAGCTCTCTCAAGGTCCATGCGCAGTTTCTTCTCCTGCTCCAGGGACCCTTCCAGCTACAAGAAACAAGAGCTTGAGTGCTCTGCCAGCCAGGTCTAACTCCACACCTGTGCTATTCTTGCTGTGTTTCTGTGTGCTTACATCGTCCACTTGCTGCTCCAGCTTGATTTTAGCTTTGGTCAGAGTGTTGACTTTGTCCTCCTCTGCCTGCAGGTCATCCAGCGTCTGCTGATGGGCCTCTTGGAGGGCTTTCTTCTCTTTGGTCAGCTTGGCAATGGTCTCGTCCAGGGCTGCCATCTCCTCTGTGAGGTTTTTCACCTTTGAGAAGAAGGGAGCAAGTGTAAATAAAGGAAATAGATACAGAATTCCTGTAACAGCATGGTGATTTTTCTGGATTGTCATTTACAAGTTCCAACTCAGACCTTGTTTTCAGTGGCATGCTTTTCCTTCTCAACCTTGGCCAGTGTTAGCTCAAGGTCATCAATATCTTTCTTCAGCTCTGAACACTCATCCTCCAGTTTCCTCTTCTTGGCTGTCAGATCAGCATTAATTTCCTCCTCTTCCTCCGCCCTTTCAGTCACCTCCATAATTTCGGCTTACAGCTGGATTTTGGTTTTGATGAGCTGGTCACACCTTTCCTCAGCATCAGCCAAGCTGTCTGCTTCCTGGTGGGGAGACACAGATCATGTTTGTTTCTGATATTTGGAAATTTTCCTTCTTTACTTTTTATTTTACTAACACATCTAACAGCCATGTCTGAAATGCTGCTTCCCCTGAAACAGTTGAACAATGTTGTTAATTTTTCTGTCTGGGAAATAGTTTTGCAAATACTCATTTTGGAACTGCTTCTTTTATTTGGTTTTTTGTTTGTTTTGTTGTTTTTTTTCTTGTTCAAAAATATCTCTCATTACTTGTAGTTATGAGAATAGCTGATGCACTTACAGGCAATAGAAAGAAGTTATCCTATCTATTACTATTTTTTTTAGTGGACTTGCAACCTTTCTTCTTCATACACAGTAATAAGTGACTTCCCCTTTGTAACTGATGCTGAACCCAGTGGTATGTGAAGGATTTACTGTTCTCAAGAGAAAAACTGTTAGATACAAAAATTATGTAACTCTTCTAGATTCATTAAAATTACTGCACATACTATGGAGATGTTGTCTTTTTAATAATGTTTACACTTGTCATATTTCCAGCCTGACTGCTTGGAGTTTTTAGTGCTGATTTCAGCTGGCTTTCTATTTCTTTAGTCTTTTGGATTTCTTTCAAATAGCTTTGTCCTAAATGTGTTTAACTTAGAAGTACTTACTCAGTTAAGTAATCAAATAAAAATCTGTGCCTTATTTTCTTTTAGACCAAAGAAATACACTATGTTTCCTATTTTTTAACTCAAGACTCAAATCACTTTGTAACTGGAGGAAACGCGAATAACGTATTTAGTAATTTCAGTAATTTCAATACTGTAATGAGTAGAATTTCTTGGTAAGATGGAATTTGAATACCAAGTAGTGTTGGAATCTATTTTAAAAGAATAAATTATTTTCCTAAATTTGGTGTGCCTACAAGTTCCATGGGATAATAATAAATCTACTACATGGCATATGAGGAAAATCCAATTTGCAGATGCAAATCATTACAGTTCTCAGAAATAAAAGATTTTGCTTTGATTTCTCTATTCCTTTCTTATTCTCCATTGTACTGAATTATGTCTAAATAATACAGAGATATGAAGTGTCTTCCCAGATATGGTATTTTAATATTATTATAGATTATTATACATACATACATGTGCTCTCCTCATTTGGTATGGACATTTTGCATTTAAGTGTTATAGATTCAAGCAGGATTGGCAGGACTCAGCTGGATCACTCGGGAGGATCAATATCTGCCTGTACCAGGGTTTATCTACCTGTTTCTTTTCATTTTCCTAGGGAATATTGAGCACTACTGAGCACAGTAAAACACTGTAGAACAGCCATGGGCAATGAGACTGTGTTCAGAAGCTCTGGATTAACTTCTTTTCAGACTGAGGAGAATTTCAAGCCATATTTCCCACATTCTGAATGAACAACTATCCACAATTTATTAAGTGGCTGAATTTATAAGCATCAATTTGAATTCTAGGTTGCATTTACTGTGCAAAATTAATTAATCCTGGTGAGACAGAGCTATTGCCCACAGGATTCACCTACTCCAAGGGTTCAGGTCTACTGAATACTTGAACTTGGCTAGCTATGGACAGTAAGAGTACTGACTCCCACTTGGAGCTCCCTGCCCCTTTGAACTGGCTGTTGGAATGCTCACTGTGCTACTGTATGACACCATTGTCTTCAGCTTCAAAGTCCATATGATGCATAATTCAACAAGTATACAACATCTGGTCATCCATAGTCTGACTTCCTGCTTGCAAAAGAGCAGTCTGAAACTAGACTTGTTTTCTGACTGGGAAGTAAGTGGTGATACTCACAGCCTGCACTTGGAGCTGCAGGTCGTTTTTCTCCTGCACCAGTTTCACCATTTTCTCCTCCAGCTCCTTCCTCTTGGCCTCAGACTTTGCAAGCTCCTCCTTGGTTTTCTCAAACTCCTCCTTCATGTTGGCCATCTCCTTCTCAGACTCTGCACTCTTCAGCAAGGGCTTGATCTTGAAGAACAGCTTCATCCAGGGCCAGTGCTTGACGTTCATGAAGGCCCGAACGTTGTACTGGATGCAGAAGATGGACTCCCTGAAGCAGAAAATATACATTGAATATTTTCAGTATGACCAGTGTCAACACTTCCCTCCAAGTACAGTGACTTTAACAGAAGATGAGGAATGTCTACCTCCTCTCCACCATTCTCTGGTACTCCACTCTCATCAGGAAGCCCCTGCACATGGCCTGTGTGCGGGTGATGAGCTGTGCCAGCTTCTCATCCCTCATCTCCTCCAGGAGCCCCAGCAGCCCAGCTTTGAAGAACACCTGGAGAGGGAGTGTTGCAGCAGGTCACTGACAGGTAGAGCAAAGCACAGGCACAGGGCAAGTGAGTCAGGGAGGGTTTGTACCTTGGTGTGTCCAAATTTGTACTGGGTGTGATCCACATCAATTGACCCAAGAAGCTTCTCAGAAGCCTTCTTGCTATCAATGAACTGTCCCTCTGGGATGGCACTGGCATTAAGCACCTTGTATCTGTGAAAAGAGACAGGAACATAAGGCTGCTTTTTCCCAACCAACACACACCAGTTGCTGAACCCTAACAGCTCCACAGAGCTGACAACTGAGTCCAGCCTGAATGAGATGAACCAACATTGCTCCAATGATGCTGAGAAGAGCAGAGCTCTCACCTCTGCTTGAAGTCAGCGTAGAGAACCCTGCTGGGGAATCCTTTCCTGCAAATTCGGATCCCTTCCAGCACTCCGTTGCACCGCAGCTGGTGCAGCACCAGCTCATGCTCCATGGCACCTGCAGTTCAGAGCAGAAATGAACACCACGACTCCCAGTGCCTGGGAATGGCTGTATCAGAGCAAGTCCTCTTTCTGCTTGAGCATCTTACCAGGTGTTTTTGTTTCATTTGGGATGATGCAACGGACAAAGTGGGGGTGAGTGCTCCGAAGATTGGTCATCAGCTTGTTCAAGTTCTCCTGTGGGATCATGATTTAATATGTTTACGTGAAATATGGAAAAACTAACACTTTTGTTCTTTGAACTTGGCATAAAAATCTATCAATGGAGATGCACTGAGCTGAAAATTATCAGCTGCTAACACCTCAATAAATAGCTCAGTCCCCTCTGATTCTAAACATTGAGCATCACCTTTTAGGATAACAAAATAGATAGAGAGATGATAGATAGAGAGATGATAGATAGATAGATAATAGATAGATAGATCGATCGATCATTGGCACTTCAGAGTTTTATGAGAAAAGCCGTGTATATTTGGAGTATAAGTGTAGCATTCCAATATAATTTTTCATTCCATAAGGTGTATTTTTTTAAAATGAGAATTTTAATGATAATTCTAAGTTCTTTGCTTGTTTTTGTTTGTTTGTTTGCTTTTATGGTGGCTGAGCCATTTGAAAGTGTAGTTTAATAAGTGTAGTTAATAGATGAAAGATAAAGTGTTTACGTACCCGGAAAAGAGCTGAGACAGTCTGGAAAGAAGAACCCTTCTTCTTGGCACCTTTCTTGCCACCACCACCACCACCACTAGCCTCTGATAAAGTGAAGATAAAGAAACAACATTTATGGCTTTGTGGTCCATTCATGATCCTATAAATTTGCAGAACCATCATGCACCAAAGAAATTATATTTGAGAGAGCTGACCTGCCTCTCCACCAACAGAGGCAAAGAGTAAGGCCAGGGTCTTTACGGATGATTTCTGGTACAACCCAATGACAGTTTCATTCAGAGGGTCCTTGTTCTTCTCCAGCCAGCCAGTGATGTTGTAGTCCACTGTGCCAGCATAGTGCACCAGGGAGAAGTGGGCCTCAGCTTTGCCTTTTCCAGGTTTGGGTTTCTGAAAGTTGTTGGACTTGCCCAGATGTTGGTCATAGAGTTTGTTCTTGAAAGAGGTGTCAGTTGCCTTGGGGAACATGCACTCCTCTTCCAGGATGGAGAAGATGCCCATGGGCTAGAAGGCATGACAACAGACAAGAAAGAGAAACAGATTCCTTGGTTAGAAAGAGGCTAATTTTAGTACAGAAAGCTGTTAAACAAATCAGAAGATAAGGTTGTTTCTCTTCCTTTCTAGACAATGTGTCACAGAAAATTAACGTGTTTCTAATTTTTCACCCTTGATGATTCACCTTGACTTACGAATCTGTCAACAGATTGCTGTCAACATCACAAATAACAGAAATGCTGAACACTTTAATAACTGAAATTTAACATTTTACTCCAAACATAAATTATGTATCCCTCTATAACTAGAGAATTTAGATATTAAGAAACATGAACAGGAAGCCACCTTCTCAATGAGCTCAATGCAGGCAGCCAGGTCCATCCCAAAGTCAATGAATGTCCATTCAATTCCTTCTTTCTTGTACTCCTCCTGCTCCAGCACGAACATGTGGTGGTTGAAGAACTGTTGCAGTTTCTCATTGGTGAAGTTGATGCACAGCTGCTCCAGGCTGTTGAACTGCTCAGTGCAAAGACAAGATTTAGCCATTCTCAAGATGAAGAACTGCCTGCAGAACTCTCAGAATCCCATGCAGCGATACCAAGTTAAAGTTAAGATGTTTTTACTGTTAAAATATTGCATTAACTATTTTTAAAGCAGTTTTATTTTTTTTTCTCTTTGTTACCTGAATAATCTTTACATATATAATTTGTTTTTAAATCAAGTTGCAAAATTATTTGGTAGTCTTATCCCTACCAAGGGGCAGTTTACATCTCTCATTTCTCTTGCTTTATGTACACTCTACCATTGACTTTATTACAGACATTGTCAGTGTTTGCCAGTCCTGCTTTGGACACCTTCCCTCAGTGTCTTCAGAACTTCTCTACCTGCACTAAAGACAGTCAATGGAACTGATTCCTGTTGGAATCATCCTTTGGCTCTTCAGAAGCTCTTTTCCAAAGCCTTGGCACAATTTAGTAACTTTAGTCTACCTTTCTCGTCCTACACTCATTATATGGTATCTTTGGCATTTGTGTGCTATTTGTCAGTGGATTTTTTAATACTAAGCTGAACCTCCCCCTACCCTCAAAACACTATGATATTTGTGCTTATGTGAAAAGCAGCTGCTTCTTTCTTGTGGATCACATAAAGCCATAAGATGCAGATTCATTAAGGCTCATGGATTGTGCTGGAGAAAAAGCATTGGACATACAAGGAAGGAAAACATTTCCAGAAAATGAAAAAGAAACTATTTTTAAAAATAAATGCAACACTTGATTTGAAATTGCAAGTGAATGGAATGTTTAAAAAACTCCCACACCACAATTATGCACTTTCTCTCGACCTCTAATTGCTTTTCAAGATTTTATACTGAATTCTGTGTTCCTTACATCAAAGATCTCAAAGCCAGCAATGTCCAGGACACCAATGAAGTACTGTCTGGGCTGTTTGGTATCCAGCTGTTGGTTGATACGAACAACCATCCACAAGAACATCTTCTCATAGACAGCCTTTGCCAGAGCACCCACTGAATTGTTCACCTAATGCAAAGAAGAATGGAGCAGAACAAAACCAATGTCTGGACCAAAAAGTAGGTGATACAAGCTAGAGGTTCCCAGTCACCAGCTGGTTGTTACCTGCTGCACAGTTTGGCCTTTGGTCACATATTCATTCCCAACCTTGACTCGGGGGTAGCAGAGAGCCTTGAGCAGGTCTGCTGAGTTCAGACCCATCAGGTAGGCAGCCTTGTCAGCAACTATGGACAGAGAGGGAGACAGTGACAAAGGAGAATCAATTATTGAAACTGCATGTCCTCTAAGATACACCTAAGATGTAGGTTTCAGCATTGAAATTTTGTGATATCTTGAAGGGAAATTTTGAAGTATGAATATTATGGGAGCTGAAATATATGTCTTTATAAAAGTAAATTGGAGCAAGTTACCTGAAGGTAAAGTGCAAGCTATGTAACTGTTTCTGCTATTGGAAGTTCTAGGTTTTGTTAATACCTTCTGTGCCATCAGGCTCTGCCTGCTCCTCTCGTTGCTTCTGCTTGAACTTCAGGTTGCCATAGTGCATGACAGCCCCTGTCAGCTTGTAGATGGCTGTTTTCTCATCAGCAGTGAAGCCCAGGATGTCAATGGCACTCTGGCAACAGAATACTTCAAATAAACTCCTAGGCCATTAAAGGCAATTTCATCACCACAATATGCTCTGTCTCACTTACATCTGTAGCCATCAGCTCCTCCTGGTCATTAATGCTGGCAACAGTGATCTCACCTTGACTCACAAATTGGTAGTCATATGGGTTGGTGGTGATGAGGAGCATGTCTGAAAGAAAGAAAGGACGTATCTGGGCATAAGAATGAAGAGAGAAGTTAAACACATTCAGAATCCACCCAACAACTAATAGCATTTCCTACCAATTAGCTCGGGCTTCTTGTTGGACATGATCTGATAAAAGATGTGGTAGCTTCTTTCTGCCTTGAGCTGGAAAGTGACTCTGGACTTCTCCAGCAGATCTGGCAAGGAAGGCAGGAAGAGTCAGGCACAAGGCCACACGTGGAGGTGGGAACTGGGGAAGGAATGGGATCAGGCCAGAGGAGCCTCTTACAGGTTTCAATGTCAGCAGAAGCCAGTTTGCCTGTAGCTCCAAAGTGGATTCTGATGAATTTGCCCTGTTCAGCAGAAGAAGCAGCATTTCAGCCTGAGATTCAGAGGTTCTGCCCAAATGCAGAGATTTTTCCCCAAGCAGCAACTCACAAAGCGTGAGGAGTTGTCGTTCCTCACGGTCTTGGCGTTCCCAAAGGCCTCCAGCAGCGGGTTGGCGCTGATGATTTGATCCTCAAGCGTTCCCTGCAGGACCATAATTATTGCTGCCTCCTTGCCAAAACCATGTCAGGAACACAGGAAAGCTTTGATTCAAGCCAGTCTCTGATCATTTACCTGCATTTTGCCAGACTGCTCCTCCTTCTTCTTCTCCCCACTGGCTGCAATTGTTGCAAAGTACTGGATGACACGCTTGGTGTTCACAGTCTTCCCGGCACCGGATTCTCCGCTGCCAAAGGCAAGAGAAGCAGAGAGCGTGTGGTCAGGCAGGAGATCCCCTGGCACTGGGCAGCCCCACAGGGACCTGAGCAGGGAGCTACGTACGTGATCAGGATCGACTGGTTCTCGCGATCTGCGAAGAGACAGAGTAAAATTGACTTTGTAAATGACGAATATCAGAAAGGCTGAAAAATCAATGCAGTGAATTTAAGCTATGACAAGAAAATTGTCTACATTATTTTCCTTTGCTTTCTAGTATCAGTTTTAAAAAATCCAGTTCTTTGCAAAGTAATGCTTTTCCATGAACAGTGGAAATGTTGAAGTGGCATGTGTTTCTTCC
>NW_009952257.1:231107-249270 GCF_000747805.2 Chaetura pelagica
AGTCTTTTTTTATTACTGCATACTGTAGAAATACTGATATGAGAAAATCCTGCTTAAATTAGCAGTGATTAACACTGTGGCTGAAGGAAAATTATGACGCAGTAAGAAAATATTGGCATATTTATCAGGGAAAGTCTGTGATTACTTTTAAAATGTCTTCTTGATGGAATTACTCTGAGAGCCACTCACCAGTCAGCATGAACTGATAGGCGTTGTCAGAGATGGAGAAGATGTGTGGAGGGGCCTCCTGGCGCTTCTTGCCTCGGTAGGCCAACACCACCTCCGGGTTGTACACCGGCAGCCACTTGTAGGGGTTGACGGTGACACAGAAGAGACCTGAGTAGGTCTGGAGGAAGGGAGACAGCACGTTGGCTTCCATTGAGCCTGGCAGAGCAGTTCCTGCTGGCTGCCCAAGGGAAGGTGCTGCTGGGACTTACGTAGATCATCCAGGCTGCATAACGCTCTTTGAGGTTGTACAGCACAGCGGGTTCATGGAGGTGGGTCATCATGGCCATGTCCTCGATTTTATCATACTTGGGGGGGTTCATGGAGAAGATCTGATCGTCTTTGACGGTCAAGGTCTGTCAGAAGAAAGAAAGTTCCATGCATGTCAACTAAGATCTCATTGTGGGAATTTAATGCTCTGTAAATCCTGCAGTTTACCTACCTCTCCCTTTTCAGTCTTGACAGTGACCTTTCCGGACTCCCTGCTCTGGACTGTCCCTTTCACAAAGGATTCCTTTGCATGCACCACAAAGACAGATGACTTGGCATCAAAAGGCTTGTTCTGGGCCTCAATTCTCTCCTTCTCTGACTTCCGGAGGTAAGGAGCTGCCTCCCCAAAGATGGCCATCTCAGCGTCTGATGACATGGCTGCACTTTATGGAGGAGCTCGTCAGCAGAGAACACTGGAGAAGAGCAGGCAGGTCACTCAAATGTGTCTATAATTTGTGTTGCCACACAGTTTATTGCAAAACCTAAAGAGTGTCATAGGGTGTGTAATTTAGGAAGAATTTTAGGCAATTTTTTGATTCACCTTCCTGAGCAAAGCTGGACAAATGCTGGATTGAGTTACCCAGAGCCTTTCCCAGGGACATTTTGATTATCCCCAAGAATGGAGATTCTTCCATGCCTCTGCATCTCTGTTTAATGTCTGACAACCCTGATAGTGAATTTCTTTTCCCTAATACATTATTTCTATTGCTAGAACATGCATCTGTTGTCCTTCATCCTTTTGCTCTGCACATCTGAGAAGAGACTGGCCCTTTTTACTGTATAACCACCCACTTTTGTTGAAGATAGCAATAAGAAAACAACATTTTAATTTTGTCTCCAAAGTGAACAAACCCCACCCTTTCATCCTCTCCTCATACAGCCTTTGGTCCTACCCGTGTTCCAAGCTCTCCACCAGACTCACTCTAGAATGTCCGTGTCTTTCTTGACACCAGCAAGCACTAAAGTGGACAGTGCTCCAGATGTGGGAGATGAATGCAGGGAAAGAACTACACTGCTACAATGCTAAGAGTGCCTGGGGCAGAAGCACAGAGTATAGTTTCTAAACAAGTACATCCTTCCAGCAACTGCCATCCTGCTTATCCTCCTACCATACTGAAGAATGTTGCCTTCTTGGTTGCACAATGGCACACCTTCTCCAGCATGAAGAAAGGTCCTGTGACCTTGTGGCAAGGGCAATCATCTAAAGCATGTATTGAGCAAATCAAAATTCCTAAGGCTAAAGGAAGCTTAGATTCCACCCTCCTTATTTTTTTTTTAGCATAGATTCTGATTATAAAGCAGGGGTTAGATGTGAACAACCATTTCCTACTGTTGAAATGACCTGTGAATGTTACCTGTGCTATTAACCATACTAGTCAGTGCTATTTGGGTCCCCTTTGCTTAGCAAATTTTGTCCTTTAGGTGTCTTAGAGATACAAATTTGTTTCTGGGTTTAAGTGAAGAGCTATACCGATGCCTAAAGTAGAAATAATCCTGGATGTGGACAAAAAAGCAGTTTCAATGATCTAAGAAAAATAATACTGGACATCTCTTCTTTCTGAATGAAATTAGACTCTTTGTTTTGTTTTCTTGTCCATGTTCCATTGTCCAAGAACTTAAGTATATCAGTTATGGGTAATGTCTTATTTAATCTTATGCTTAAATTATGCTTAAATTATGGCTGTCACCTTAAATAAGCTGCACTGATATTTCTTTGGCAATGATAGAAGTCTGTTGGAGACAAGTTAGCTTTGGGAATTAGTATCTGAGCAAGTGGGATATAAGGACAGATAATACAGCAAGTTAAAATACTGCATCCCTAATTATTTATTTTTACGGTAATTGTTGCAAAAATAATTATATGCAAAGTTAGAAACCTTAGTTGAAGAATTGACAAATCAAAGCTGGATATGTAAAGGCAGTACTGGGTTTCCAAGGAAATGCCACATGCCCAGTAATAGAAAGCACCTGAGTTCTTAGGAGGTTAGACAAACAGGCAACTTACTAAGATATCACGTCCTGACTTGTAGCTGCCTAAATAAGCCAACCAAATGCTGTAATTTGCAACTCCTAGTTGCATGCAGATCCTCCTTCTTACTGTTTTGTTTCAGAGGAACAGGAGCAGTACATCTGTTTGTTTGTTTAACTGGTTAGTTGATTTGTTGCATTTTTACCAGGTTTCCTAGTAGAAGGTCCATATGCACATGATAACCCTGCCATATCATCTGAAAAGTATTTCCACGTACATTTGTGGCCAGTATCATACAGAGTTAATGCATATAATTTGTTATAAACCTTTAAGATTTTTGCAATAGTCAGTTCTGTTGGCTGTCTCTGTCCATGTGGACTTCATGCCAAAGCAGATAATTTACTTCACTGATCCATAATTAGACATAAGGAATCCCCAAGAAGCATTTCCTGGCATGACATCAGTGGCTAGTAGCTTCAAGCACAGCCACTTTGGAAAGCTAGTTTGCCAAGAGCAACCTACCCAACCATCAGCATGTTGTATTTACCATAACCAAGCAGTGGCCACTAATATATGGGTGTACAGCAATTGCCCACACAGTTTTAAAGAAATTTGTACCACACAACAAAGAAATCTGTTCTACAGAAATCTGCCACCTTTTTGTTTGCCCCTTAAGTGTGAGTAAATTCAGCTCTTACCTCTTATGTCTTGCAGATGTCTTGCAGGCTGGAAGACTGTCAGTGCTGTAAAGCAGAAATGGCATATTCCTCATTACTGCTGCACAGAACTCCACAGATGGATCACAAAGTGGAGATACCAGTGAGCATTTTCTTACAGTTATTAAATCCTTGCAGACACAGACACATACACTGGGACAGCAGGGCTGAAGTGGGATGTGTGGACTGCAGGGACGCTGTCCCTTCCTGCCAGCCACAGACATGCACTTACCATGAAGTTTCCTCTGGAGACAGGACAGCCCAGATACATGGACTCTTTTATAGAGTCTGGTCAGCACATGCTGCAGATGCCTCCTCTGTCTTTGGGCAAAGAATTTTTGGCAAACCTTGTTTTTGGCAAAGTATTGTCTGGCAAAACGAATGAACTGAAAACTGGGAAGTGATGTTACTAGATATAATTAGAAAATTTTGGTATCTCACTAGCTATGTGAATAAATCTCCTATAAATAATATGAGAAGACTCCTAAGGAAGGATTTCAGTTAATGCTGACTGAAGGGATGAGGGTGACTGCTAATAACTCTAGGCCATAGATGCTCCATGAATCTGAGCTATGGGAGAAGGAACAATCAGTCACTGGACAAGCACTGTGACATTTGGGTGCATACTTTAACCTCTTCTGAGGCCACCAAAACTCTGATGACAGCTATCCCTTTACAGGGCACTCTACTTACAAACCTTGGGTAAGAGATGTGGATTTTATTGTTGTCTGCACTGCTTGTCTTAATCAGATTAATAAATATTACAGTGCAATGTATCAGGAAGAGCAGCTGCCTTGAGACAACCAAGTGTGCATCAGGTTGAATTCCATCTCTGGATATGAATATAAAATAGCATTCATTTGTGTATCTTTCAATATTATGAAATTCTAAGGTTAGACATTCATAGGAGGACACATTATTGTGTTCAAGAGCCTTAGCTGGATTATATTTCCTTTGATTTAATGACTTTAGGACCAATTTTGCTTCTAAGAGCTCTCTGGCAATGACATTTATAGTTTAAATGACTTCATTAAAAATACTTCCTTTCCTTTAGTGGTGCTTATTTCCCTGTAAATCCCTATTTTTTCCCATAATAGAAAAAGAATCATCTCTGATGACACCAAGCTGTGTGGTGAGCTGGACACACTGGAGGGAAGGGATGCCATCCAGAGGGACTTTGACATGCTTGAGAGGTGGGCCAATGCCAACCTCATGAAGTTCAACCAGGCCAAGTGCAAGGTCCTGCGCCTGGATTTGGGCAACCCCAAGCACAAATACAGGCTGGGAGGAGAATGGATTGAGAACAGCCCTTAAGGAGAAGGACTTGGGGCTCATGGCAGATGAGAAACTCAACATGAGCCAGCAATGAGCGCTGGAGCCCGGAAAGCCAACTGTGTCCTGGGCTGTATCAAAAGAAGGGTGACCAGCAGGTCAAGGGAAGGGATTCTGCACCTCTACTCTACTTCCATTAGAACACACCTGGAGTACTGTGTCCAGCTCTGGAACTCCCAACGCAAGGAGGTCATGGAGCTTTTGGAAGGCCATGGAGATGATAAGAGAGCTGGAGCACCTCTCCTATGAAGATAGGTTGAAAGAGCTGGAGTTGTTCAGCCTGGAGAAGAGAAGGCTCCAGGGACACCTAATAGGAACCTTCCAGCACCTGAAGGGGGCCTACAAGAAATCTGGATTGCAACTATTTACAAGGACATGGAGTGATGGGACACGAAGCAAGAGCTTTTTACTGGAAGAGGGCAGATTTAGTCTAGACATTAGGATGAAATTCTTTCCTATGAGGGTGGTGAGACACTGGAACATATTGCCATTTTTGTCAGTTCTTCTCCCTTTTATTTTGATCAATTAGTTTTCCATTAAGCTTCCTCCTTGTCAACACTGAGCAAATAACACACATGGCTAAATCAGAAAAGGAACAGTGAGTTTGTGCCTTCTCAGACAGGTCAGCCAGAGGAACTTTCCAAATGCTTGTCATTCGCTTGTTATCTCAGACACTGCCAGAATATTTAGAGCAGCAAAAGACCCTGCAGCCCTGCCAGCTGAAGGGGGTCATCTGGCAGCCTGGCTGTCCAGCAGGGAAACACTCCTGTCCTACCTCACAGAGCTCAATACCTGGCTGTTTTCCACCCTAACAGCGGTTTCCTGCTGGCCTTACTCCAAATCCTAGGTGTTTTAATCCAGCTAGATCAGAATTGTCACAGGTCCTTTGCCTGCACAGTTGGGTGTCCAGACAGGTTCTTCTGTCTTGGCCTGCCTTTGACAAATTTCCTTCACTTCACCCTGTAGTTGAGACTGGGTTGCAGACTGTTACCTCTTGCTGAAGGCCAGAGTACAATCCCTGATTCTCTGGACAGTCATTCCTTCCCCAGACCTTGTAATTCCTGAGTCTTGCTCCAGCCCATACACACCATACATGGCGTGTACCTGGTGTAAGATGCTCTGGAAGTCCTTCCTGAAGATTTTATTTTTTTTAATTAGGTTGAAAATGTGGTTAAATTCTTTTTCATCCTTTGATATTTTATGGAGTATTGAAGATGAAGTGAAATCCAGAAACTAATAAAAGCTTTCTAAAGGGCTAAGATGAAGGCTGTGGAAATCTAGAGAGCTGTGAAACAGTTGTCACACCACAGCGTCCTGCAACCCATGCACAGAAAGAAGGTAGTACACCCTGCCCAGAGGCCACAGCTCAGGAGCCACAGTAGTGGTGTTACCAAGGCTGCACCACATGGCTCTGTGCACAAGATGTGCTCTTTTGGGTGCAAAGACCATGTAGATGTTGCTGTTGAGTAACCACCATGAGGAGGCATATAAGCTTGGAGGATGGTGAACTAGATGCATGACTGGGCCACAGGCTATCAGGATACATCCCAGTTTAGCAGTCAGAACTGTCACATGAGGTACTGTTTTATGTGTGCCAGATGGCACAGGAAAATTTATGTGCTGGTGCCTCATGTAGCAGATGACAAAGAAATGCAGAAGACATGATGTTTACTTGTTACTGGTTGTTTTCTATCTTCATAAGACACAATCTATTTATCTTCACCTTTTCCACACAACTGTTGATTTTATATAGGTCATTTTTTAAAGTCCTTTTTTCCAGGCCATTCATGTACATGTTGACTGCACAGGTCTTAACTCTCATCTCTGTGGGACTCTGCTCATGGCTTCCCACCCCAGCTAAGCATTTACCTCCACATTTGATGTCCTGTTTTTCAATTCACAAGGTAATTTCTTTTGCCCAGGTCACATGGAGCATGCTTATGCTTTTCAAAATCTCATCATGCTATATTGACTAGATCATTCTTATCTGTATCACTGTTGAATCTTCTGAAATTGTGAGATACATTTTCACATTCAAATTCTGTTCTTACTGTGGTTTCTATCAATTTATCTCATGCAGATGTCAAGCTGACAGATCTACTGCCTTGCAACCAGGAAAATTTAAAAAGTCTACTATCACAGGTACAATATTTTATTATCTTGATACTAAGCATGATTTAAACAAGAGATCACTTATACAACAATGCAATCTGTTTGTTTTTTGGGTTGTTTTTTTGTTATTGTTTTGTTTTATATATTCCTGGGTATATAAAATTTGCTCTAACAGATGTGTTACCATTCAATATATTATTTTGTCCTACAACTTGAAGTATCCAATAACGACTTCAAGTTATCAGGGATCCTCATGCTTTTCTCTATTTATATGTATTTTTTCAGGAAATTTCCTCCCTTCTTAAGTGAAAACCAGCACAAATTGTTGAAATCTTTTGCTTGTTATCCTTTAGTGCTCTTTTTATTCTTCAGATGATACTATCACTGCTGCATTTTCTCACGCCTGCCCATAAACTGTTCATAATTGACATAAAGATTCATAGACATACACTGATCCTTGAGATAATTTGGATCATCATTTAAGGCCTTTTATCATATTGGAACAGATTAGCCCCAGTGATGCAGTTAATGGGATCACTCTTGGGTGATAGTTTTTATCATTTTCAAGGTTAAACATCCAAGAAATGTTGTAGCAAACAACGAAACACTCAGATGTGCAGAGTCTTACCTGCTGTGTAATAACCTACAGTAACAAGCTCACAGATGAAACAGACAAACATACCAATATTTGCAGTTAGATTAAGTTTTGTACTTCTGGGGATTATCTGAAACACCAGATTTTTGTATTTAAAAATGTTCCCCATGGGATTTGTAGCTTGCAAGTGCTGTTCTTGGCCACACTCTCAGTATGAGCAAGGCATGGACCCCAATTAACTGTCTGACAGGAGACACCAGCCTCTGCTGCAGCAGCATTTCTGCTGCCCTCTGTGTAAAATGAGAGCTCCCAGGAATCTTAGGACAAGCTGAATAGAAACGCCAATGCTCTAATCTACTAGGGCAAAACTTCTCAGCCCTATCCATCTGCAAAGATGCAGCTGAGGACTGGACTGTGGCAATGGTAAGGACAAACTTGGCATATAAAAATCCATAGGAATTAGGTATGATTAAATTAAAATGAGGGAATCTTTTCTTTTGTTGTGCAGGCTGTTTGTGTGCCCAGTTGTGGCTGCTACAATGTGTTTTCTTGTAAAGAAATGAGTCTGAGAGATCTAGTCTGGCATCCCTAATAGAGAATTCCATGCTGAGAAGAATAAAAAATTGGGAAACAAGAACTGATCTCTGCAAGGAAGTTGCTAATGATTGTAATTAATGAGAGACTTGAACATGTCCTCTAGGATCAAAAGCAGGGCAGGATGTTCATTGCATGGGCTATGAGAAATGCAAGCTAAAATGCATGGAGCTACAGCATAAGTCCCAGGATTCTGCAGCTGGTGAAGGCTGGGGGAAGTTATTGGGTGGGGGCTTTTTTATATGAATGGTTGTTTTTTCTCTCTCCAAGTCCTCTCTCTCTATTCCTAGTGTTCAGTATAACTCATGTTGTTGCTTCAATTAATGTAATCAAAGTCCTTACTTCTCCTGCTATGGGATGTTGGAAGCTGCATTTTTGTAAAGGTGATGCCATCTTTTTTCAGTGTGTATTCCAAGAAGCTTCCTGAAAAGCTACAGTGACAGATAATCTGTGGTTCAGGGAAACATTTCACAGAGCAGTGGAAAGGAAAATAAAAAACTTTTTACCTGGGAATTAGAACTCCTTGAAAGTGCATCACAGTTATTTAGTTATCCTTCTCCTACCATCACAGCAAACCTGAGAGGATGACATCTGAGTAGGGTGTTAAATGAGGATGATATAGAGGATACTTCTTCCATCACACATTGGAGCTCCTGTTACAGAGAAGATTAGTATGGTAGAAAACCTGAGAAGTCAATAGCAAGAATAGGATGCCAGGAAATGTCTGAGATGTTGGAGAATGAAGCAGAAGTGACAGAAATCAATGTTCAGAGCACAACATTAGAAACTGCAAACAACAAACCTGTAGTGAGAGAAGGAAAAAAAAAAAAAAAAAAAGTGATCAGCTGTTACTCACCTACAGTAGAAACTTACAGACCTTTGTTTGGAAGTACAGCAGCAGCATTTTCAAGCCTAACTCTTTTGAGAATATGAATGAAAGTTATACAGATATTGTATGTCTTTAGATACAACCTTCTTTATGAAAAACCTCAAAAATCGTAGAATTGTAGAACAACCAAGATGGAAGGGACCTCAACAAACCATCTGTCCCAGCCTCTCATGGGAAAGGGAGCATAGATGAGATTATTGAGTGTTCTGTCCAGGCACATCATGGAAAGCTCCAGGGATGGGGACTTGACCCGTTTCCCTGGGGACCCCATTCCAGTGATTGTTTTCACTGTAAGATTTTCTTTCTTACATCAAGATGAAACCGCTCCCAGTGCAACTTGCACCCACTACCCTTTGTCCCCTCCATGTGGCTCTTTTTGAAGACAGAGCCTTCATCCCCTTTAAGTACTGCAAAACTGTGATGAGATTACTCCCTAAGCCATCTCCTCTACAGGGAGAAAATACCTAAATCTTTCAGTCTTTACTCATAAGGCAGGTTGTCCAGTCATTTGGTCATCTTCATGGTCCTCCTTTGGACTCCCTCCAGTTTGTCCAAGACTTTCTTGAGTTGTGGAGGCCAGAGATGGACCCAGTTCTCCACATGCTAAGTAGAGTGAGATGATCACATCTCTAACTCTGCTGGAAATGCCCTTACAGATGCAGTGCAGTACCAGATTTGCCTTCATTAAAATGTGAACTTCAGTTTTTCTTAGCTCACACAGGGCTTCTAATCTATTGGCTGGGATATAATTTAGATACCCTATAGGATACACTTATGGCAGTGCTGTGAGCAGGTTGGAGCTGTGAGGAGAAGAACTATGACTCCTCTGCTCTACAGTTCATGGTCATTTGCAAAAAGGTCATAGAATAATAGAACCATAAAATGTTAGGGTCATATTAACAAGTAGCTCAAAGAATTAAGTGCTTATAAAATAGCATCTGATGCAGAGCTCAGCGTGCCCTTACTCTCAGCTCTCTTAGGAGAGTCCCACACCCTGACTGCCCTCCCAGTACCTCTGCTTTCCCATGGTGCACGTTGTGAGACAGGCACTGAGGTACTAAGGCAATGGGCATAAAATAGGTGGATGTTCAGAGGCTTCACATGAGCCCCTTCTGGAGCTGAGGTACAGCCCTTGCAGTTGCTCCCAAACAAGTTCCCTGCATCCCTTTGTTCTTCCCAGCACACCTCTGGCCACTGGAGCCACAATTTTGCACTGGGGAACAGCAGCTCCCTGCACTCAGCTACTTGAAGAGGGTTGATGTTCTAACTAGCAAATGTTCTTACAAATAATCAAAAGCTATAGACTTAAAGACCAGGGTCAGGTGTCATCAGCTAGATGCTGTTCATTTCCTTGCTTGCTTCCTCCCTCCCTTCCTTTTCCTCTCTCTCTTTTTCCTTCTCTTTCTCTGTTCCTCTCCTTTTCTGTCATTAATAAGGAATGCCCTTTTTGCTCAACGAAATGTTTCTGTGTCCTGAGCAGGTGGCCAGTAAGTACTCAGAGAACTGGAAAGCTGAATCTGGTATTGTTGGCAAGGAGTCTCTGTAATTAACTTCTCTCTCTACATCAGAAATACTTCATTTTTTGTGCTTATTATAATGCTGAAGATTTTGTGCACAGGATACAAACCTGTCACGCCCAAGCTGCATAAGTTCTAGTAACTCTGTAGTACACATGCAGTGCTAGTCTAGTGAAGATCATCAGTTGCATCTATTTTAAACCTTCTCTTAGAGATGTTCCTTTATGCCTATTATGGACCTGTGCTTTCCCCAAGATCAGTTACCTTTGCATCAGCACTTGCCAGGTCACAAGCAGTCTGACTCCAGAAATAGTGTGTCAATGCAAAATGACTCCTGCCTTCCATCTAAGGCAGCAAATCACAAAGTGAGGGGAAATAAGTTTCCTTACCCCTTCCCACTAATATGCCACTCGGATTCCAAGAAGTCTCCCATCACGCTTCCTGGGAAGGCCGGTGGCAAGGCTGGGTCAGCCCACTCCCATGTGTGAGACTTCTCTCCATTTCCCACAAATGCAGTTTGAAGGAGATAATTGGACCAAGATACTGGTCATTTAAGGAACCTGCAACATAACCTTTCATCAGTTGAACATTTGGCAACAAGTTCTCAAGCCACAACTTCTTAGAGAGAAGAGCCCTAACACTTGCCAGTGCTTCAAGTGCATCAGGATTCCTCGACATCCAGAACAGGTTGTTTTGGATGGTCATTGTAATATTGTCCAAGGAGAACAGGGAATAATTGACTCATCCAGATGTGCTCCCCAGAGTTGTTGTGGTATTTGCTAGTCAGTCAACAGCTTTCAAATCATACTCATGGAGCTATACATGCAATGCACTGACTTTCCAATTAAGCTTTTGCATTTGGTATCCATCTTTTGTCCGTCTGTTTCAAGAATTATGAGCTTGAGCATAAAGAAAATTATTTTGCTTCCTTTCAAAGTGTGGAAACAGAGGTTTTGTGTGGAAAGAAGGAATCCCACCTACTTCTTGGGAGGATACTGTGGGAAGGGAGAGAGGAGAGAGGTGCTTTCCCTTCTTTGGAGCCCAGATATCACTGGCACTGGTGCAGCTTTCACAGCTTCACACCTAAAGATGCTGTCTCTCAAGAGCATCACTTACAGTGCCACAGGAGTCAAGACAGGGTGTCATCTTTTCCTTAAGTATATTTAGCTGCTGCCTCTCCAAGTACTTCCATATTTAGTTAAAACATGGAAGGATTCCTTGGGTGAAAACCTCAGTGTGCTTGGGAGGAGGAACCTCCCCACCCTGGATGCTGTTGCTGCAAACGCGCTGACGGCTGCGCTCAGTGCAAAGGGCTCCCGTCCTGCTGCCTCCTCCCCACCTCACCTCCAACTCCAGCTCCCTTCCCCAGCAACTTCCCAGCTTCTTGAAATCCTCCCTGGAAATGTAGCAGTGTAGAGCTAGCCAGGAACCTCAAGGGATTCCTAACTGACCCCACAGTGAGAAAGCCCCAAGTCTCATTTGCCAGTCCTGATGTCTGCTTGTCAAACCTGCCCATGGCAGCTACACAGTGCACCAGGGTCCTGCGTGGCCAGAATGGCTGTCCTGTATTTTAAGTTCTGCTTCTTGCCCTGCAGGAAACAGGGTGTAATTTGTTTAACACTTGAGACCAGCCCGCAGTGTGTGGGTGACTTGTTTCTTCTTTATCCAGCCAGGATGCAGGTAGTATCTACATTCCAACACAGCTATTGATGTGAGAGCCAGACACGTAGGATGCTCTTTAGCATTATCCTCTATGGGTCAAGTGCTAGATTTTGTGATGTCTTTAAAGCTATCATGTTCCCAGAATTACTCCAACTTGAAGTATTGATCATACTCCTTTCTGTAGCTTTTTGCATTTACAAAGAACTCCAAATTATTTCTTGGCACAAATGCTTATTGTATTCTTATATCAATATTTCCATACTGGAAAACACTGCCCAGTACTGGAGCAGTTCCTGGCTTATTCTGGTGCCTCTACATGTTATATTGGTTGAAGATGATCTCATGGTAAGTTCTGACATTCACACTTAACGTCTACCAATCTGATCATCCAACTCTGTTCTTCATCCACCTCCATTTTGTCTTAACATCGGCTTTTCCATCCAAGAGAGAAAGTGAGGAACTCCAATGACTCCTTATCCAAATACATTATTTCTTTTAATTTAGAATTGATTGTTAATAACTCTACTGCTCTCCTAGTGTTAAAGTGAAAAAATTGGAAAATGCCCCAAAATTTCGTAACTCCAGAACTGAAAAGTAAATCAAAAGCTCTGCTTCTGCTGTGTTTGCAAAGGAATCTAAAGCCTTTATTCTCTAGACATTGACAGGACTACAAGGACTCATTGCAGAAGAAAGTGACCAAGAGGTTCACATTCTGTGCATCCTCAGGTCACTTTGTTGCCTCATGACAGCTTCACTCCTCCTCTCCTATCTTCTTGCCATGAAATTCCCTGCTCTTGGCCCGGAGCTTGTTGACCTGTGACTCTGCAATGTCAGCCCGCTCCTCGGCTTCCTCCAGCTCATGCTGGATCTTGCGGAACTTGGAGAGGTTGACGTTGGAAAACTCCTCCTGTGCAGGGAGAGGCAGTTGGTGGTGAGGAGCCCAGGGCTGGGGTTCATATTCATTTCAACGCGTGTGCTGCCCTGATGGAGGGTGGCTCTTGCCCATGCTCCAAGCAATACTTACAGCCTCCTCAGCTTGTCTCTTGTAGGATTTCACCTTCATTTGCAGCTTGTCCACCAGGTCCTGCAGCCGCAGAATATTCTTCCGGTCTTCCTCAGACTAGAGCAGTTGGCAAACAGGGGAGAAAAGCAGAGATTGCTTCTGCACCGTGTGAGGTTCACTGCTCCCCTTGGGGATGGTGGCTGCACAGCCTGACTTGCTGTCAGAACACTCTGCCAGCCCAAGGAGGCCTCCTGCCTTACCTGGTAGGTCAGCTCCTTCACCCTCCTCTCGTACTTGCGCACACCCTTCACGGCTTCAGCGCTGCGCTTCTGCTCAGCATCAACCTCCCCTTCCAGCTCCCGCACCTGCAACGACAAGCCCAGCTTTGGAGCTTCCCTGCTGGCTGCTGACACCACATCCTCACTCACACACAAAGAAGAGCCCTACACACCCTGGCCTCCAGCTTCTGGATTTGCTTCTTGCCTCCCTTCAGGGCCAGCTGCTCAGCCTCATCCAGACGAAGCTGCAGGTCCTTCACTGTCTGGTCCAGGTTCTTCTTCATCCTCTCCAGGTGGGCACTGGTGTCCTGCTCCTTCTTCAGCTCTTCTGCCATCATGGCTGCCTGGTGAGAGAAAAGGCCCAAGCCATTTTAGGACTGGAGAATTTTAGGAAGAAGGCACTTCCATTAAGCATTAAAAGAACCCCCAGCTCACATCAGTGATGGCCTTCTTGGCCTTCTCTTCAGCATTGCGGGCTTCCTGGATCATATCCTCCATTTCACTCTGAATTTGGGAAATGTCTGTTTCCAGCTTCTTCTTGGTGTTGATCAAGCTGGTGTTCTGTTGAACAACAAAAAATTGTTCAGTTAGTTCCAAACCAGAAAATTTCTCTTTAGAGATCTTTATTTATACTATTATCATCATCTTTCGAATGATGCATCTCACCTGCGTGTGGAGGAGCTGAACTCTCTCTGTTGCATCCATCAGTTCCTGCTCAGCCACTTTCCTCGACCGCTCCGTCTGCTCCAGGGCTGCCCGAAGCTCCTCAACTTCAGCTTGAAGCAGGTTTGCTCTGCGCTCCACCATGGCCACCTGCTCCTTCAGGTCCTCCTGAGTCCTCAGAGCATCATCCAAGTGTATCTGGGTATCCTTTAAGAGAGGAAAGATAAATTATACATTTACATGCAGAAGTATTATCATAGAATGATGGTTTTGGTTGGAAGACACCTTCAAGACCAGCAAACAGGCTGGAGAGAGTATTAAATTAGACTTAGCAGGAGTAGGGGAGTTTTGAGAAAAGGAGAGAAGCCAGGGACTGCTAATGCATACAGAAGTAACAGACTGGGGTCACAGGGTTTGTCTAGTTTGGAGAGAAGGAAATTGAGGGAAAACCTCATTGCTCTCTCCAGCTTCCAGATGTGAAGAGAGAGGTGCTGATCTCTCCACCTTGTGAGCCAGTGACAGGATATTATGGATGCCCCATTCATGGCAATCTTCAGGGCCAGGTTGGATGGGGTTTTATCATAGAATCATAGAATCTTAGGGGTTGGAAGGGACCTCGAAAGATCATCTAGTCCAACCCCCCCTGCCAGAGCAGGGTCACCTAGAGTACATCACACATGAACGCATCCAGGTGGGTTTTGAATGTCACCAGTGAAGGAGACTCCACAACTTCCCTGGGCAGCCTGTTCCAGTGCTTTTGAGCAGACTAGCACAAGATGTCCTTGCACACAGAAGAGAAGTTGGAGTAGATGGTCTTTGAAAGTCCTTTTAGACCCAAACCATTCTATGATTCAATAATTCTATGGTATAGACAAGCTAGGCACCTATGCGCACATCCTTAGCTTAACATGCCTTGAGCACTCCCTGTGTGTTCCTCAGGTTCTTTTGTGCCTCTGCAGCCACACGGTTGGCGTGGCTGAGCTGGATCTCCATTTCATTCAGGTCTCCCTCCATCTTCTTCTTCAGCCTTAGGGCTTCATTCCTCTCAGCATCCAGGGTGCTCTGCATGGACTCCACAATTCTCAGGTGGTTTCTCTTCATCTGGTCAATCTCCTCATCTTTCTCTGCTATCTTCCTGTCAATCTCCGACTTCACTTGGTTGAGCTCAAGCTGGAGGCGCAGGATCTTCCCCTCTTCATGTTCCAGGGAGGCCTGAACAAGTGGACACAAACATTGTCAACACCAATAATGCTACTGCTTCCTTCCTAGGGAGGGACAGAAAATTTCAGGTCATCTCAGCATAAACAGAGAGGGGCCAAGCAGATCCTAGCTATGTTTCTCTGTTGCTTCTGTTCCAAGTGCAGACACCAGTGATTATGGACACGTACCTCAGCTTCCTCCAGAGCAGCCTGGATTTCAGACTTCTCCTGCTCAATCTGCTTCTTGACTTTCTCCAGCTCATGAATCGCCTTTCCTCCCTCGGCAATCTGCTCCGTCAGGTCGGAAATCTCCTCTGTGGGAGCCAAGAGCAACGGCCTGGTCAGGCACAGAGCCAGGTGGGAAGGGCCCTGCCACACCAAGGGGACAGGCATCTCTGCAGAGCTGCAGGCACAGCCCCGTGTGCAGCAGCGGGGAGAGGTGGAGAGTCAGAAAGCCCTGCCAGCAGCAGAGGGCCAGGGACTTACGCTGCAGGTTCTTGTTCTCGCGCTTGAGCGTCTCCAGGTGGTCCAAGGACTCCTCATAGGCATTCTTCATCTTGAACAGCTCGGTGCTGAGAGAGCGAGACTCCTTCTGGGAGGCTTCCAGCTCAGCCTGCGTCTCCTCATACTTCTGCTTCCACTCGGCCAGGATCTGCAGAGAAATGGGGCCTGAGTGTGGATGTGGCAACCAGGAGGGGCTGCCCTGCTCCCGAGCCCCAGGCCTGCAGCCCAACACACCTTGTCAAAGTTCCTCTGCTTCTTATCCAGAGCTGCACAGGCAGCGTTTGAGCGCTCCACGTCAATCATCAAGTCCTCCACTTCATTCTGCAGCCTCTGCTTGGTCTTTTCCAGGGAAGCACATTTGGCATTGACGGCTTCAACGTGTTCCTCTGCATCCTGCAGCCGCTGTGCCAGCTTCTTCCTGGCAGGAGATAAGCACAGCTCCAGAGAAGGGAGGCAAGTGTGCATTGTCAAGGAGAGGGCACTTGGCCACTTCAGGGCCTTTGAGCCTAGCACTTGTCAGGTGTTTTTTCTGTCCCAAGGCTGCAAGCAGCCTGAAAGGTCCTAGCACCTCCTGAGTAATTGGTCTCTCTTAGCTTTTCTAGCCCTGAAGACAATGTTTCTCATTCCAATCTACACTTTTCCTCTCAGTCCCTCTCTCTAATCTAACACAAAGACAGTCCTGTCCCTATCCTATCCCACTATCCAAGCCCCGAACTTCCAATTTCCCTTAAGATCCTCAGTCTTCTCCAGCCCCTTGACATCCCACTCCCCACATACTTGGCCTCCTCCAGCTCCTCGGTGCGCTGAATCGCGTCCGTCTCGTATTTGGTTCTCCACTGGGCCACTTCGCTGTTGGCCTTGGACAGGGCACGCTGCAGCTCCCCCTTGGCTTCCTGCTCCTCCTCATACTGTTCCCGGAGCAAGTCACAGTCGTGGCGAGCAGACTGCAAGGCGTGGGCCAGGGCGTTCTTGGCCTGGGGCGGAGCAAGTACAGTCGTGGCGAGCAGACTGCAAGGCGTGGGCCAGGGCGTTCTTGGCCTGGGGGGAGAGTGGGATTAAGACAATGAATGGTAATATCCTGGGAAATGTCTTCCAATTAATTGATTAATACAGCTAACATGACTGTACATTAGGGTGTAAATGTTTGCAATGAAAGGTAAGTCTGGAGGGCAAAATTGCATCAGCACAGAAATTAATACCTTCCCTCAGTATGACTTGTGCTAATTAGACCACGTACCCCCTAGCCAGTGTGAAGTTAACAGTGTTTTCAGTGGCTATTGGTAGGAATAGTCATCACCTTTACTTCTTCCTCCAGGTGCCTCTTGAGTTCCTCAATCTGCTGGGTAAATCCTTGCTTGCCCCTAGACAGCTGAGAAATCAGAGCATCTTTCTCCCCCCCCTGCCGCGAAAATTCACCTGGGTAAGCAAAAAGGAAAAAATACTCATTGATTTTCATGACCCAAAGAATTGTCATAGGATGGTCTGTGTCCACAGCACAGAGGAGGCTTCCTCACCTGCTTCTGTCTGCAGACGAGCCCTTTGAGCATTGAGGTCGTTGATCATGCGCTGATGCTCCTCTTCCTTTGTCTTAATCTCACTCAGCTGGTCTTCTAGTGTGCGACACATCTTCTCCAGGTTTGCCTGTGTGTCAACATATGGAAGGGGAGGGACTAGTCATTCACGCTCTTAATAAGAGCAGGTACAAGAAGTTGCGTTGTACGGATTCCACTGGGGCAGATTTGTGTACCTTGGCTTTGGAGACAGACTCCATGTTACTGGCCAGGTCGTCTACTGCAGCTGCGTACCTTGGCCTTGGAGACAGACTCCATGTTACTGGCCAGGTCGTCAATCTCCATCTTCAGCTCACTCTTCTCCTTCTCCAGCTTCTGCTTCACGCGTTGCAGGTTGTCGATCTGCTCCCCCAGCTCAGCTGTGCTGTCCGCGTGCTTCTTGCGCAGGGCGGCAGCCGTGGCTTCGTGCTGCAGCGTGGCCTCCTCCAGGTCACGGCGCATCTTCTGGAACTCTGCCTCCCGCTTCTTGTTCATCTCGATCTGAGCTGCAGTAGCTCCTCCTGCTTCTTCCAGGCGCTCGCTGATCTCCTCCAGCTCCCTGGACAGGTCAGCCCGATGCTTCTCTGCTTTGGCCCGAGAGGTTCGCTCGGCCTCAATTTCCTCCTCCAGCCCCTCAATACGAGCCTGGGGAACAGCAGCAACAACCCTTCACGCCCAGGCCCTCCTCCCACCTGACCCCACCCTGGCAGACAGAGAGCAGAAGGAGCAGAGACTTGCCTGCAGCTCCTTGATCTTCTTCTGTAACTGCATGCCCAGGACCTGCTCATCTTCAATTTTGCTCTGGATCTGGCTGATCTCAAAGTCTTTCCTTGGGGCAAAGCAAACCCTCTTAGTGCCGCAACAAAACCACCCAAGGTCAAGACCAGCCCGGCCCTCAGGGGCCCCACAGCCACACTTACTTCTTCAGTTTCTCATCCAGCTGCTGCTTATCATTTTCCAAATCCATGATGCTGTCATTGGCCAGCTTCAGGTCTCCTTCAAGCTTCCTCTTAGCTCTCTCAAGGTCCATGCGCAGTTTCTTCTCCTGCTCCAGGGACCCTTCCAGCTACAAGAAACAAGAGCTT
>NW_009952257.1:249478-259264 GCF_000747805.2 Chaetura pelagica
TCCAGGGCTGCCATCTCCTCTGTGAGGTTTTTCACCTTTGAGAAGAAGGAAGCAAGTGCAGATGAAATATGTTGTTTAAAACTTTACACTGTACAACAAAAGACATGTCTTTTCTGGAGTGCGAGTGACATCTTCTGCCTCAGACCTTGTTTTCAGTGGCATGCTTTTCCTTCTCAACCTTGGCCAGTGTTAGCTCAAGGTCATCAATATCTTTCTTCAGCTCTGAACACTCATCCTCCAGTTTCCTCTTCTTGGCTGTCAGCTCAGCATTAATTTCCTCCTCATCCTCAGCCCTTTCAGTCACCTCTTTAACTTTGGCTTCCAGCTGGATTTTGGTTTTGATGAGCTGGTCACACCTTTCCTCAGCATCAGCCAAAGCATCAGCTTCCTGTTTGAACCATACAGGAAAAGTTATTTAATGCAGTAAGAACCCATGTGTATCAGTAAAACCTTTGTGATTACTTTCTGGGTAAAGGTTACTGTACTATTACATTATATTACAAATTATAATTTTAGAACAAGATTTTAATCAGTTGTTATTGTTTTTTTCTGACACTTTTTAAATAATCAGGTACTATGTCTAACTGAATTTTATTTCACCTTGTATACTTTAGGCATGTCAATGGCTCACTTGGACTTAACTGATGTTTTCTTTTCCTCCTTTAGAAAGTGATTGTATTTGATAATGTACCAAATTCTAATGCATGTAGAAGCATTGAGTAATGTAAATAATTCCATCACTGAAAAAATATTTGAAACTCCCGTTTGTAGAAGTATATACAGCCAATACACTCAATTTGCTTAAGAACAAGGTTCATCATTCCCTGAAATTGACACTTCAAATCAAGGGTATTGCCTAAATGTTGCCCACATGGCACTAAAGACAAATACACAAGGTGTCATAGGATGCCACCTGTGTCTTCTGAGAGCAGTAGCTAAAGGAGCTCAGGTGGGAAATGGCACTAGGCTCCTTATAATAAGAACAGAATCAAGACAAAGCAATTGGTGACTGTAATTGGCAACAATGACTATAATGTCATGAACTCATACGGAGACGTGCACGTAGGCAACAGAAGGCATTTTTTAGCTTAAACTCCACTTTGAAAAGAGTGAGACTGAGAAAGGAAAGAATGTGGCCTGAATTACAGATTTAGTTAAATGGTATTCAGCCTCAATTGTTTTGTAATTGCACCTTACTGTGTAATTTGAGAGTTCTGCAGTATGACATGAGTGAGGTCTTATTTATTCAAGAATGAGATCTTTATGCATTTCCTCTATTAAAAAATAAAAAATTAAAAAATGTTACTCACAGCCTGCACTTGGAGCTGCAGGTCATTTTTCTCCTGCACCAGTTTCACCATTTTCTCCTCCAGCTCCTTCCTCTTGGCCTCAGACTTTGCAAGCTCCTCTTTGGTTTTCTCAAACTCCTCCTTCATGTTGGCCATCTCCTTCTCAGACTCTGCACTCTTCAGCAAGGGCTTGATCTTGAAGAACAGCTTCATCCAGGGCCAGTGCTTGACGTTCATGAAGGCCCGAACGTTGTACTGGATGCAGAAGATGGACTCCCTGAAGCAGAAAATATACATTGAATATTTTCAGTATGACAAGTGTCAACACTTCCCTCCAAGTACAGTGACTTTAACAGAAGATGAGGAATGTCTACCTCCTCTCCACCATTCTCTGGTACTCCACTCTCATCAGGAAGCCCCTGCACCTGGCCTGTGTGCGGGTGATGAGCTGTGCCAGCTTCTCATCCCTCATCTCCTCCAGGAGCCCCAGCAGCCCAGCTTT
This sequence comes from Chaetura pelagica, assembly GCF_000747805.2. Lineage (NCBI taxonomy): Eukaryota > Metazoa > Chordata > Aves > Apodiformes > Apodidae > Chaetura > Chaetura pelagica. The sequence continues at coordinate 251,270 of NW_009952257.1, forward strand.
GAAGAACACCTGGAGAGGGAGTGTTGCAGCAGGTCACTGACAGGTAGAGCAAAGCACAGGCACAGGGCAAGTGAGTCAGGGAGGGTTTGTACCTTGGTGTGTCCAAATTTGTACTGGGTGTGATCCACATCAATTGACCCAAGAAGCTTCTCAGAAGCCTTCTTGCTATCAATGAACTGTCCCTCTGGGATGGCACTGGCATTAAGCACCTTGTATCTGTGAAAAGAGACAGGAACATAAGGCTGCTTTTTCCCAACCAACACACACCAGTTGCTGAACCCTAACAGCTCCACAGAGCTGACAACTGAGTCCAGCCTGAATGAGCCTCTGCAGATGAACCAACATTGCTCCAATGATTCTGAGAAGAGCAGAGCTCTCACCTCTGCTTGAAGTCAGCGTAGAGAACCCTGCTGGGAAATCCTTTCCTGCAAATTCGGATCCCTTCCAGCACTCCGTTGCACCGCAGCTGGTGCAGCACCAGCTCATGCTCCATGGCACCTGCAGTTCAGAGCAGAAATGAACACCACAATTCCCAGTGCCTGGGAATGGCTGTATCAGAGCAAGTCTTCCTTCTGCTTGAGCATCTTACCAGGTGTTTTTGTTTCATTTGGGATGATGCAACGGACAAAGTGGGGGTGAGTGCTCCGAAGATTGGTCATCAGCTTGTTCAAGTTCTCCTAGAGGGATCATATGTAGCAGCTTAGATTAAAATAATTCATTTCTATATATCCTGTATCTATATGCCAAAGTGCTAACATAATGAATATTAGGAGCAAGAATGTTTCTAATTCAAAATTTATTTTTCACAAATAATGTAAGTGATCTTTTAAAAGAATTTCAGGTGGTCACCTGAAGACTGTTTGGAACAAATCCCAAATGTGAATGGACTATTACTAGGAAAAGGCAGTGAATAGGTTCTGCTCACTTAATACGTATTTTTCTCTCATTGTAAAACCAAGATCATGAGAAGAACAGGAGATTAGATAGCTTAGATTTTAAACTGTGTTCATGTCACTTTCAGATAATGAAACTCACGCTTTACCCGGAAAAGAGCCGAGACAGTCTGGAAAGAAGAACCCTTCTTCTTGGCACCCTTCTTTGCACCACCACCACCACCACTACTAGCCTCTGCCAAAACAGTAAGTGATTTTAACATTATCCTTTTTTTGTTGCATTTTTACATATTGTTAATGTTGGAGAAAAAAAACCCTCAAAACAATTTTAGAAAATTAACCTGCTTCTGCTCCACCATAGGAGGCAAAGAGTAAGGCCAGGGTCTTCACTGATGATTTCTGGTACAACCCAATGACAGTTTCATTCAGAGGGTCCTTGTTCTTCTCCAGCCAGCCAGTGATGTTGTAGTCCACTGTGCCAGCATAGTGCACCAGGGAGAAGTGGGCCTCAGCCTTGCCTTTGGCAGGTTTGGGCTTCTGGAAGTTGCTGGATTTGCCCAGATGTTGGTCATAGAGCTTGTTCTTGAAAGAGGTGTCAGTTGCCTTGGGGAACATGCACTCCTCTTCCAGGATGGAGAAGATGCCCATGGGCTGGGAAATAGTAAAATAAAGATGAGGGAATGCATGTAGAGTAACTTGATCTTACAGGGAATGTAGTAAAAGACAGAAAGCTGAGAAACAAACCAATACTCTTGCCATGGAGATGATTTCTTTCTACAAAGTGAGTTTAAAAGATTCACCTGCTTGGCTCAGATTTTGGCACAGTGATACAGGACTGGGGTTTATGCCGAAAAAACATGTTAAAAATCAGGAGGAGAAAGATTATATTTTAAAATGTCTTTCTGAAAGGTGTCCATTGCATATTAACTTCAGCTTTTGTGCTTTTAACAAGCTCCCTACATTATATGGAAGTACAGGAAATCTCTTTCAGTTTCTTGTATTCAGAGGTCAGTCACTGACTGTATTGGTCTGCACATACTTTACTACGAACAACGTAGAAAAAATGTATAGTCCAGATAACTTTATTCCAGAAACTTAAGAAAATATTTTTATTTTCTTCTAGGAGCTGCTTTGTGTTTTTGAAAAGAAAAAAAAAAAAAAAAGGCCTTTAATCAAGCAGGTGGAATTACCTTTCAAAGAGAAGGTGGGTGGGGAAAGACTTGTGGGGTTTGTAATATCTGTCATGCATAATAAACAGTAGAACAGACTGAGAGATATTTCAACTAAAACTGAATTCATGAAACTAACCACAGAGGGGATCTTTCTAAAAACATACTATTTAACAATTTTCAATTTAAAAGAATGAATTCTGGAAAATACCAGGTATTTTGAATTAAAAATTTACCTTCTCAATGAGCTCAATGCAGGCAGCCAAGTCCATCCCAAAGTCAATGAATGTCCATTCAATTCCTTCTTTCTTGTACTCCTCCTGCTCCAGCACGAACATGTGGTGGTTGAAGAACTGTTGCAGTTTCTCATTGGTGAAGTTGATGCACAGCTGCTCCAGGCTGTTGAACTTCCCAGTGGAAAAAAAAACCACAACCACCTATTATCAACTTGCACAGTTCCTGTTCATCCTCAACCCCTTTATAAATCTCCACAGTTAAAACACAACTGTATTATAAGGACCACACTGCAGCAGGACCTAGGTGCAGATCTCCAAAGAAATTCTTACATAATGAAAATGGAGATTTTCCTGAGCAGATATTCCTGGTGAATCTCCTAAAAGTCATCAAGTGGCATTTTTCAGTTCAGTCAAAAAGAGGAGTGTATGCCCTGGTCCCCAATTTTTAAACAATTGATATTTCTTATTAAATATTTACCTATTCATTCCTTGGTCATTTAAGCAATTTACGCATCTTCAATCTGTTACACGTTTGCCAATTGTTTTCCAAATTCTAGTTCTGCTTTAGAAGCTCTTATATAAAATTATTGTACTTATGTTGGGGTTTTTTTAGTCATTAACATTAACCTCAAATTACAACATAGAAAGTTCTATTTAGTACTTCTACACAAACAACAGCTCTTTTGCTGTACTGATGAAATTTCTGAGGATTTTGTTCTGTGGTACAAAAGAAAAGGAAGGGTTTTTTTCGAGAACATTAGAAAAACTGGCATGTTAAACCTTCAGAATAATATTACCTGGAAGTCCTCTGACATAGCAGTCTTCCCCTGCAAGAGCAGTTCTCAGACCTGAAATACTTACATCAAAGATCTCAAAGCCAGCAATGTCCAGGACACCAATGAAGTACTGTCTGGGCTGCTTGGTATCCAGCTGTTGGTTGATACGAACAACCATCCACAGGAACATCTTCTCATAGACAGCCTTTGCCAGAGCACCCACTGAATTGTTCACCTAATGCAAAGAAGGATGGAGCAGAACAAAACCAGTGTCTAGACCAAAAAGTAGGTGATACAAGCTAGAGGTTCCCAGTCACCAGCTGGTTGTTACCTGCTGCACAGTTTGGCCTTTGGTCACATATTCATTCCCAACCTTGACTCGGGGGTAGCAGAGAGCCTTGAGCAGGTCTGCTGAGTTCAGACCCATCAGGTAGGCAGCCTTGTCAGCAACTAAGCAGAAAGATAAAGACACAAAAAAATTAAGATTAACAAGACATGCAGCATTTTGAGTGATTAACCCCTTCTAAAGCAACTACAGTACTAAATATCCTTGTGATCAAATTCTGCTAATTGGTATCTATAAGCCAGGCAACAAAACACAAGAACTGGTTTCCTGAGTGTAATACAAAACATACACTGACATACTTGGGCTGCCTGTATTTTCGTAAAGGAGAATGATGCAACAGACTGATGTTCAATTAATACTAGTATGCAGTGACAGTTATGGGTTTGAATTGCTAAAGGAGAAGAAAGATATTGAAGGGAAGTTCCCTTTTACCTGGGCAAAATTCCTTAATAGCATGTGATTTATGAAAGAGAAATTCTAACACTGAATCTAATGGCTCCATTTTCTTTAAAAAAGCAACCGGAAATAGATTTTCTGAAAATCTTTCCCTTCTCAATGAGTCTTTAATATAAGCACTACAAGTAGGTTGCACTATCCAGATCTGTGCCATCCCAGGAGTGAATTATGGACACACACACAATTTTTACATCAAATAAAGATTAAGTAGTAATTGGAGAAGGTATATTTTGGATGGCTGTTTCACACCTATATACTAGCTCCAAATAAACACATTTTTATACATTTCCACTGTTCTCTTTCTCCATCTTTGAAACACTAGATTATTATTGCTACTTCTATTTCTAATAGGTCAACCATAGTCTTTGCCAATACCTTCTGTGCCATCAGGCTCTGCCTGCTCCTCTCGTTGCTTCTGTTTGAACTTCAGGTTCCCATAGTGCATGACAGCCCCTGTCAGCTTGTAGATGGCTGTTTTTTCATCAGCACTGAAGCCCAGGATATCAATGGCACTCTGCAATAGGAGCAATAAAATAAAAGATTTGCCTGGGAGAGACGACAATAGGTACAACTTTTTAAATTTTTACTTACATCTGTAGCCATCAGCTCCTCCTGGTCATTAATGCTGGCAACAGTGATCTCACCTTGACTCACAAACTGGTAGTCATATGGGTTGGTGGTGATGAGGAGCATGTCTGAAAGAAAGAAGAGTGAACATGCAGGCTTAGTATAGTTAAGCAAGTAACTGTGAGCAGGTTTTCAGCAATTATCCTCCAAGTTAGTAATTCTTCCCCACCTATTAGCTCTGGCTTCTTGTTGGACATGATCTGATAAAAGATGTGGTAGCTTCTTTCTGCCTTGAGCTGGAAAGTGACTCTGGACTTCTCCAGCAGATCTGGCAAGGAAGGCAGGAAGAGTCAGGCACAAGGCCACACGTGGAGGTAGGAACTGGGGAAGGAATGGGATCAGGCCAGAGGAGCCTCTTACAGGTTTCAATGTCAGCAGAAGCCAGTTTGCCTGTAGCTCCAAAGTGGATTCTGATGAATTTGCCCTGTTCAGCAGAAGAAGCAGCATTTCAGCCTGAGATTCAGAGGTTCTGCCCAAATGCAGAGATTTTTCCCCAAGCAGCAACTCACAAAGCGTGAGGAGTTGTCGTTCCTCACGGTCTTGGCGTTCCCAAAGGCCTCCAGCAGCGGGTTGGCGCTGATGATTTGATCCTCAAGCGTTCCCTGCAGGACCATAATTATTGCTGCCTCCTTGCCAAAACCATGTCAGGAACACAGGAAAGCTTTGATTCAAGCCAGTCTCTGATCATTTACCTGCATTTTGCCAGACTGCTCCTCCTTCTTCTTCTCCCCACTGGCTGCAATTGTTGCAAAGTACTGGATGACACGCTTGGTGTTCACAGTCTTCCCGGCACCGGATTCTCCGCTGCCAAAGGCAAGAGAAGCAGAGAGCGTGTGGTCAGGCAGGAGATCCCCTGGCACTGGGCAGCCCCACAGGGACCTGAGCAGGGAGCTACGTACGTGATCAGGATCGACTGGTTCTCGCGATCTGCGGGGGAGAGAGAAAGAGTTTTCTTAGTGCCCCTAAAATGCAGATAAATCAAAATCTATTAAAAAACTGAGGGCAATGACACACTGGCCCAGGTTGCCCAGGAAAGCTTTTGCTGTCCCATCCCTGGAAGTGTTGAAGGGCAGGTTGGATGGGGCTTGGAGCAACCTGGTCTGGTGGGGGGTGTCCCTGCCTATGCAGGGGGTTAGAACTGGATGGTCTTGAAGTTCCCTTCCAACCCAAACCAGTCTATGATTCTATTATTCTTACTACCTATGCACTGAAGTTTCATAAAGAGTTTCATAAAGAGTAGTGCTTTTTTGTTGAGAGAGCAGCACCACTTCTGTAGCATTGCAAATTATGCTTCCCATTGCACGTTTTAATCTACAAAACTTAATTTCTAGACTTCTCTCTACAACATTCCCAGCACGATTTCAGTGTTCTTTATCTCATTTAAAGGTGGGCATTCTAGTTTACTCAGCTGAAATATATTATGTAAACGTGACTCCATATTTCAAATATTATCTGCAGAGAAAAGGAAGATTATTCCTGAAGTGCACACTACTGTATCATTTTAAGACAAATGGTGACCTTCAATCCTGGTTTTCACTCACCTCTCCCCCTTCGGTCTTGACAGTGACCTTCCCAGCCTCCCTGCTCTGGACTGTCCCTTTCACAAAGGATTCCTTAGGATGCACCACAAAGACAGATGACTTGGCATCAAAAGGCTTGTTCTGGGCTGCAATTCTCTCCTTCTCTGACTTGCGGAGGTAAGGAGCTGCCTCCCCAAAAACAGCCATCTCAGCATCTCCAGAGGCCATGGCTGCGCTCTATTGAGGGGCTCGTCAGCAGAGGTGTCTGGTGGGGAAGAGTGGACAGGTTGCTTAAGTATGACAGAATTAAGCATGCGTCAATAGTAAAAATTATGAGAAAAGAAAGATAATATATTAATTCTATGCACAGCTTTTTTTGGAAGCAATTGCATATTTTTCAGTAAGCAGGTTTCAATATTGATAGAAAAAGTGAAAATTGTATTTTAGGATATCATTTGGCTTAGGGTCCACTGCACTGAATTGGCATTTGAAATATTCCACAGTCATTTAGTAGTTAAGTATTTAGGTTCTGTAACTGTGGAGTTAATAACCTCAACCTTTCTTGCAGCTGCTTAGGCACTCTTGTAAAAATCACTTGAAAATGTTATGATGCAGTTTCTTCCCAGCTAACGCTAATTTAGAAAATTCAAAAGGCTCATTCACCCCTTCCTTGAGTGATGTGCAGACAACTCGAGCATCTTGATGTCTCAGTTTCAGTCTCTAAAATGTTTGTATTATTGCATTATTGTTGCATTATTGTATTATTGACACAGTTATTGGCCAAACCAGTGAGTTCTTCGATCCAGGTATAAATGGCTACAGTGCCTTGCGAAAGCAGAGCAATGCTGCTCCACAGCACACTGACAGAGCTCCATTTCTATCATGTTCTTTTTGCTTTTGTAAAATTACTATGATTTTAAGAGAAAACAAAAATATACACAAAGATCAAAACTCAATTTAGGAGCTTAAAAATAAGTAATTTTAAAGCTAGGATGGATTTACCTGAAAACTTCTTTTTCGGTCATTTTTTCCCCCAGAAAAAACAGTGGGGATCTTAGGACCTTTTATTTATTTCTACCCTCTATAGGGACAAGTGCCTAATATTTACACAGCCTTTAATATTGTATTATATTTGTTCTAAAAGGAGACAGTAACATGATAATTCTTCATTTGTCCTTGCAGGAACAGGTGGTGGCTTACAGGGGAGGAGGGCTGCAGCTTCCATTTTTTGTGAGGCAGAGAACAGGCAGAAGATCAAGGGGAACAAATGACAGCTTTGTGTTTTACAGAGATGAAAAGAGAGCTTGGTCGCTCATATTACGGATCTTTCTACTCATTCCTTTAGTGATTTCATGGCAAATTTTTGACAGAATAATATACTAATCCACATGTTCTGAGATGAAATATTGAATTTTGCACGTTTTCCTCCTCTGCTAATCCAGTCCTAATGCTGTAACAGCAAAGATGGGAAGTCAGTTTGCTGCGCTCCCTGTTAGACAAGTTAAACAGAAGTGAGCAATGTCCCGTGGAGGTTTTCTGGTCCACCAGAATGGCCAGAGACTTCAAACATAGACACTTGAAGGTTGGACCAGATGATCTTTTGATGTCCCTTCCAACCGGGTTTCTTCTATGATTCTACAATTCACTTGAAAACCTTACCAACCTTGATCACCCCACCACCTTCTACTGTGACCACCCTGGGTTAGAAAACATACTGTGAAAACTGACCATTCACTCAGCCATACAGAAATCCCACCCAAAAGGATCTTTCTCTACCCTCTAAAAACTAATAAATCAGGTTCTTACCTCTCCTGACAGCAGATGGATGGCTTGTGGGCTGGCAGCTGGTCAGTGCTGTAAAACAGAAATGGCAACTCCCCACTTGCTGCACAGAAACTCGGGGTGAGAACGTGCAGGTGCCTTGAAAGCAGATTTAAAACCTGTCCTGAGAAACTGAGTGCTGGAGGCAGCA
>NW_009952257.1:259334-266423 GCF_000747805.2 Chaetura pelagica
CTGCCCCTTCTTGCAAGCCTGCAGACCCCGTGCACTTACCTTGAAGCTGCCTGTGCAGACAGGGCAGACTTGTCACAGGGATGTTTTATACGCTCTCGTCTGCAGATGCTACAGATGCCTCCTCTTTCTTCGGTCAAAACATTTTTGGCAAACCTTCTTTGGCAAAGCATTGTCTGGCAAACTGAACTAAGGTCATAATTGTCATTTGACATGATGAGATATTATTAGAAAATTTTGATGTCTTACTGACTATATGAATGCATCTCCTATAAATAATTTGACAGGGGTGTTAAGGAGGGAATCTGGGCTAGTCAAGGCACTTAGAGAACTTGGATGCAGGACTTATGGATTCTATTGCTGGCTTTCCCACCGACTCACTGTATGACCCAGGGTGGATTGCTTGGTATGTCTGCACTGCAGATATCCCAGCTGTACAATGAGGTGACAGCATTTATCTTTCCCATGTGATGGTGTGAAGCTTATAAGAAATGCCTAAGAGCAATACATTAGGCAGGCCACTAAGGAGGAAATAAGTGTTACTGAAAGCATTTTATGGTTGTGTTGGTAAATTCTGAATGTAAGGGAGTGATCTGAGGGTCACAGACATGGCAAGATTAATAGCCATGAGACACAGGTTTGGTCACAACAATAGGAGGTCATGGTCCAGCTGAACTATTGGGTTGGAGTCTCAGAGAGAGGTGTGATGTGATTTCCAGTGTTTGAGGAAAGCATCCATACACTTACACACATGTCCACCTGTACGCTTGAAATAGTGGGAGATTCTCCAAGAGTTGCTATAAGTCTGTTCATGAATTTGTGCTAAAGTGTCATAGGGTATGTTGTGATTTCTGCTAGGTAGGTCAGTGCAGCTGAAGAAGAGGTGCTCCTTTCTTTTCTGATGATGTTTTAATTCATTCAGAAAGCACCCATCTTGGCAATTCAAGAAAGGTCCTCAGCTCTTTCTTATGTCTTTTTTTCAAGTCTGACCTGTCAGTCTGTACTGAATAAAGCAAATTGCTGAGGCAAAGATCTAGGCCTGTAGAATCCTGTGGGATTCCAATGTTCATACCCCTTTTCAACAAGGAGTGGTTACAGGTCCTTACAACCTATATATCAACCGAAGTATTTTTCCATTCCTGCAGATATTTCTGCTCCTGAGGAGTTCCAGAACCTTTCCACCATCCCAGAGACCAGCTCACACATCTACAAGACAACCTAGGTAGTGATTTGCAGTCCTCAGTTTATCCTTCAACACACAGCCCTTCTTTCCACTTCCTCTAACACAAACAAAGCACAGCTCCAGCCAAAGACTGTCTCCCATATTTATGCTCCCACTGTCAAATTCACCAACCAGGAAAAAAAGCAAAGATCCCTTCAGCCCTTCCCTACCTAGAACTTCCACAAATTAGTATTTCCACATTTACACATTCATGCAGTTCCAGCATAGTGCTGCCTATATTTGAGCACTAGAGGTGGTAGGAAGTCCTGATGCTCTGAGAAAGGGGGATCTGTTGATAGTCCTGGGGAGTGACTCATCTAGTTTTGGGGAAAGGGCACGGTCACTTGAGCTGCTCTAAATGCTGTCAGACCTAAACACACTCTTCTCCTGGTCGTTGGCATTTTGGCTATTGAAATAGATCAGGGAAACAGGGACAAGGTCAGAAATATGATGCATGGGACCCAAGGTAATATCCACTATAAGGCTCTACCCTGTGCATGAAGAGCTTGCTCCAAGAAGGGCTCTGACAATACAGCACCCACATTTTGGGTGGCTGGACCCCAGACTGAAAACCAAACCTGTTCCGTACTAAGGCCCTACGGTATCATGTGGTGTCCAGTAGCCCAGGGGTTATTGGTCCTGGCCAAGGGGCAAAGGAAAGCCTTGGCAGATCAGAGCATGGGGTTAAGAAAACCATGGGAGAAGCAAGAATGGCGGAGACTTCTCCGAGGATGTGCGAGCTGTGGGTTTTGTCCCATCAGATTAAGGAGGGAGCTCAGGTCTCCCCTTCTCAAGGAAGCTCTAATATCTGAACTATAAAGGCAGAATCCTCTGGCAACAAGTTCCGTATTAGTAGAATGACAGAATGGCTTGCATTGGAAGGGACCTTCAAAGATCATCTAGTCCAACACCCTCACTGCAGGCAAGGACTTCCTTCAACAAATCAGTTTGCTCAAAGCCTCATCCAACCTAACCCTGAACACTTTCAGTGGTGGGGCATTTCTAACTTCCCTAGGAAACCTGTTTCAGTGCCTCACCACTCTCATGGTAAAATATTTCTTCCTTATATCTACTAGAAATCTACCCTCTTTCAGTCTAAAACCATTGATTACTGTCACTGCAGACACTGATAAAATGTCTTTATCCATCTATCCTACAAGACCCCTTTAGGTATCAAAAGGCTGCAAGAAGGTCTCCTTGAACCTTTCTCTTCTCCAGACTAAACAACCCCCAGTCTCTCAGCCTTTCTCAATAGGTGAGGTGTTCCAGCTCTTGAATTTTTGTGGCCCTCCTCTGGACCCACTTGTACAGGTGGGTCTTTCTTGTGCTGGGAAGCCCACAGCTGAAGGGAGTACTCCAGGTGGGGTATGCATTACATGAGACATATGCCCAATTCTTAGTTTTAATTTTACTTAAGGAAATATTATCATATTGTGTATATTCGTTTTCTGTGTAGTAGATTAAGAATATCAGAGAAGATAATTGAAACAATATTCACACAAATTCTGAAAAAAGACTCTAAATTCTCTGGGTTTTTTTTTCAATCTCCATCTACTGTATCTACATACCTACTGTACAGAACTATGTTTTTACTAAATGGTGTTATCAAATTCATATATTGTCTAAAGACAATGCAAAAATTCAAAGTATAAAATGATGAAGAACTTCTTGTTATGTTATGGAGCCTCACCAAATGTCTACACATTAAGCGAAATGGATTTGGAGGGAACAATAACAATTTAAATTTGCTTATGTTTATGTGCACTCAGGCACAAGGTCAAATTCAGTGATTTCGAATCTGCAGAGAGAAGAATATAATTATCTGTGCTCTGCCAGGAGGGTTAAGGGAAATGCATCAATCGAGCTCATCTGAAAACATGGAGGGTTTCATAAATGAGACACTCCCATTGCCTTTTCCAGAAGCCACAGTATCTACTACAGCACTGACCTACCTTCTCAGTATGACCTTGAAATGAGCCTTTCGAGGCTCTTTCCAGGTTACAGCAACAGCTGAGAAAAGAAATACTGTTTCCCACTGCCAGGGCTCAGCAGGGGATGGCTGGAGAAGCTAATTCCTTCATATGTCCTCTCTCTGATATTAATGTCCCTTGCTCTTTGCTGTCATTCCCAGTGTGATACTGAGCTGAACCTTTTTCCTTGTCCCACTCAAATCTCTTCCTAGACACTAGGATGGTTTCTGAGGGAAATAACACCACGGTGAACCAGCATGGCCAAAGCCTGTAGTGCAGCAGTCTTTGTTTCACAAGATGCAGTACCCAAGGTAATGGAAATGGCCAGAGCAGGATATGTTAATAACATCAAACTTATCCAGCATATTTATTCTTGGCCTGACTCTGGTCCTACTCACCAGCAGCTTATTTTTGTTCCCTCAAAGATGTACAACTGGGGCAGTACTATGTGTATTGAAGAACACAGTCTTACATTTGAGTGAATGATGTCTGCACTATAATGCAAATTAAACAAATCAGTGCAATTAAAAATATCTTAACCCTCTGTCTGCCTGAGCCACAAGGAAATGTATCATCTGAAGGAAACTGCACCATCTCTGTCGGCAATGCTGTAAACATGCTCCTGCAATGCAACCAGCATCTTGGCAGGAAGGGAAAGCTCTGTTTCTTCCAAAAGAAGGTGATAATTTAGAGACAGCTTAGCTAAGAGCTTGAGAGGAAATCAGCCTCATGTCTTGGAGGAAACTTTCAACTATCTGATGAGCTCAAGCACTGATTAAACTCTGACTCCCTCTTAAGCTACAAGTGCTTCCTTATGGAATGAGATTCCAGTAATGGTGGTTTCAATATCAGAGCAAAGAAACAGCGTAATTAAATTGCTGAAATGTAAGGCTAAATTCACTGGTCCACATTTATCTTACTCCATGTTGTAGCTGACACATGCCAAAGTCAGAAGCTCAGCCATTATCAGTTCCCTATAAAGGCTGAAAAGGCCTGGCCAGACCCCATCCATTCACTCTAAGCACACTGGAGGAAAACCTCATTGCTGTATTTTTTACTACCATATAATTACATCACTAGAAAAAACTTTCAATATAAAAAGCCATTTGAATGTCCTGATTGTTTAGGAGGACCTTAATTAATCCTTGCAAATCTGGTAAACTTGGTCTCACTGATCACAACCAACAGCCTCATCTCAGTGACAACTCAGTTAATTTTCTGTCCTAAAGGTTCCTCTAGGAACCTTGCTGGCATTAAAATTGAAACACCAAGAAAGTAAAAAAGAAACATATTAACATTCTTATTGCTTAATTTCCTAGTTGTCATTTACCTGAATCAGAATATACTAAAATGGATAATTCTTAACTTCACAGTTTAGCAGTCAGCTGTAAAACACCATGTGTATTGAAAGAAAGATCTATAGACCATTGAAAAATCTTGCCCACAATTCACATAAGCAAACCAAAAAGGATAAAGCAGAGGAATTAGGATTAAAAATGTAGCCTACTTACATATCTTACTTGAAAGTGGATTGGTAAAATCATTCCAGAAGAGCATGGTTTCTTGAAAAACTTAAACAAGTATCAGAAGTTTGCCTAAACTTGCAACCCATTAGCTCTGTGCTGCATAAGTCTTCCAAAAGTAGATTTATATATTAGCAGCTCTTCCACAGAAACTAACTGGCTATTTACAGTCCTTGGTAAAAGCACTTGATGTCCACAACAAAAGCTTACTTAGCAGGGACTTAATCAGTATATTCATTAGTGTTTTGAACTGGGAGAACACACAAAGATAAGAGAAACACAAGCAAGAAATACTGAAGAGCAAATTAGCTTGAAAAATTGAACTAAACCATCTAGAAACAACAGCTTCAATAGTTTGAAACATTCTTAGGTAATCTTTGCCAAAATACCAGGAAAAATATTGGGTATCTAGGGCTTGTGTGTCACTGAAACTACTAATTAAAGATAGCACTTCTTTAATTTCCTGCCTTTGTAAAAGCATGGTGAAATCAAAGAAAGTTTCTAGGCAGCCCGTTCTTGAGTGTTCTTATGTGAGAAGCAAAAATTGCCAAGACTCATGTTTAATCACTTGGCAATTCATACAAGCACAACTTAAAAGGATCTGAGCTACTCATCCTTTCTGCCAGCTTTATTTTCTTTCACAAAGCTAATCTTTCTCCCACCAATGATTAACTTATATTCATATCATGATGGTCTGTAAGCTTCTTGCAAAGAAGTCTCCAAACTCCTCGATTCTATTCTTTCCTGTCGTGCTTTATGTTAACATTGGTGAATTGCAATGGAGAAAACTGTCATATTGTGTTTTGGCTAATAAATTGCACTATGCTAAAGAACATTTGAAGATACAGGAAGCCAGTCACGTTTACTGATAAAATATTAGTGGATTCCCTGTCAAGATTTTGACCTCTGCCAGTTATCAATCTCTTAAGGTTCAGCTGGACAGCTGGCACATGCCAGGACCACTCACAGTACAGTTTGCATCCAGTCTCATCATTCTTGATACAGAAATAATTTACTGCTATAAGCATAAGCAGTCCTGTGCCAGTTGGTCTAAATTCCTGGACATGTTTAATTTCTTAGTGTAGCTGTGGTGCTTCTGTAGAAAGGTTTGGAGCAGCCAGAAAGGTACCAGTCCTTGGGAAAGGAAGGACCTGCTGGAAGGAGCAACTTAACCTTGACGGCACAAGGGAAAGGAAATGGATCTTGTCTCTGTTAAAATTCTGCTGATGTTTCCATCTCTGCAGAGCTGGACTCCACTGCAGTGGAATGCAAAGCACAGCAGAGTTGGAAGAGAAGAGGTAGAATGAAAGCAGACCCTGGATCCAGGCTGTCCTGCTCAGCAGTGCAGCGTGGGCAAGGCTCTGCAAGTGCTGGCATTCCTATGGAAGAGGGAGGACTTGGGTGTGCTGAAAATAGACCCTTCTTGAGACAGAGACCAGGCAGCTGCCTCACTCTCTGCCACCCCTTAATACATGGCTCTCCCTTCCCCCTGTTCTGCGACTGTCTCTGAGACCAGAAGCAAGAAGTCACATCTCAGCAAGCCAGAACACAGGTTGAGTAGGAAAGTGTCCCACTCCTGGGCTGCATCCCCAGCAGCATGGCCACCAGGTCAAGGGAAGGGATTCTCCCCCTCTGCCCCGCTCTCGTGAGACCCCACCTGGAGCACTGTGTCCAACTCTGGATTCCCCAACACAAGAAAGACATGGAGCTGCTCGAGTGAGTCCAGAGTTGGCCACAGAGATGATCAGAGGGCTGAAGCAGCTCTGGAGACAGAGCTGAGAGAGTTGGGGTGTTCAGCCTGGAGAAGAGAAGGCTCCAGGGAGACCTGAGAGCACCTTCCAGTGTCTGAAGGGGCTCCAGGAAAGCTGGGGAGGGGCTTTGAACAGGGGCATGAAGTGACAGGATGAGGGGCAATGGCTTTAAACTGGAAAAGGGGAGAAATTATTTAGTGTAAGGGTGGTGAGACAGTGGCCCAGGTTGCCCAGGGAGGCTGTGGGTGCCCCCTGCAGTGTTCAAAGCCAAGTTGGATGGGGCTTGGAGCAACCTGGGCTGGTGGGAGGTGTCACTGCCCATGCAGGGGGTTGGAACTAGAAGATCTTTAAGGTCCCTTCCAACACAAACCATCCTGTGATTCCACAACTCTAAGTGAAGAGTTTTGCACCTGATGCAGAATAATATCACACAGATCGGAAAGGATCTTAGCATTAGCCCTGCTGGAAAGGATAGGGGGTTTTGGAAGATGCTGGTTTGAACATAAGCCAGCAGAGCTTTCTCACTGTGAGGAAAGCCAATCTCTTTAGGTTGCATTGGGAACAGTGTGTCCAAGAGACTGAAAGAACTTGCTTTCCCTCCTGGACTTTTGGACATTGGGGTATTA
>NW_009952257.1:266489-290470 GCF_000747805.2 Chaetura pelagica
CAAATACATTAGAAAACTAAGTAAATAACTGCATTTTGGTGTGAAAATGAGGGACTAGGCTACCTGCTGGAGCCTGACCTGTCAGCTGCTGGTGGCTTCTTACATTAGGGAAAAGATAACACACAAAGAGATGAAATTTTTGCTGAAGACATCAGCAGGGCAGGTGGACAGGAGGCTGGAGCTACAGTTCACAAACGTTTAACCTGGGGATGGTAGGGACAAGACACCAGGGATGCTAGAATCCCAGAAGAATTCTTTTTCCCTGTATCAGGAGCAGGCCCTCCCCTCACACCCATGTGCAGAGTCCTTCCATAATCATTACAGTTATTAGCTTCCTGGCTTTAACCAGCTGCTGCTCTCCCAAGTGATGGGATGTTTGAGAAGAGGCTGTCAGAATGTGCAAGATCCTTCTGGGTCCTGTGTTTGCAGCCTGGCTGCTGGTAGACAGAAAGGCCCCTGAGGAACCCCCACCAGAGATGTTTGTGTGGGCAGCCCTATTGCTGACAATTGCTGACTCAGCTATGCTGTGGGTGTGTGGAGCATAAGTGGCAAGACTTGTAGTAGGTGTAGTCCTGCCCTGCTGAGAGAACTTCATGTCAAGGTATCTTTCCTGGTCTGCAATACAGGAGGATGAAAAGGCAATGAAGGAGAACAGAAGATCATTCCTGTGCATTTTCTGGACTGCCAAGGGCAACTTATCAGTCCTTCAGCCTTAAAACATATATTGGGCAACAGCATTTACCAGGTGTTGCTGAAAGTCAGCAAATACAACTCTGGTAGCTAAATAAATTATTAGGAAATCCCAGCATGAACGAGCTTGACTCTCTTATCTCCTCTGTCTTGTAAATGACCAGTTCACCAGAACAGTGTTACCAGTTTTCCTGTTGCTGACAAAGTCTCTTGTTTTGGAAAATGACTCGGGTTTGGGTGCTGCTTCATGAGGAAGCAACGAGAAGTATGATGTCCCTTTTTATATCAGCAGAGTTATTGCAATGACACTGCTGGGACACAGGGAATGCCTGTCATTGTGGGAGAAGCCCCTACTACTCTATTGGATCCTTTGCATCTAATGTATCAAAATAGCTGTGACTGCTGAGTAATCTGCACCATAACATGAAAATCTGGATTGAGTTTGTTGCTGCTTTGACAAC
This sequence comes from Chaetura pelagica, assembly GCF_000747805.2. Lineage (NCBI taxonomy): Eukaryota > Metazoa > Chordata > Aves > Apodiformes > Apodidae > Chaetura > Chaetura pelagica. Next base: position 267,641 of record NW_009952257.1, read on the forward strand.
TGGGATAGCGACTTAATATTTGATCCCCATGGGCTGTGTGACACTGCAGTGTATATACAAGGCCCCCAGCAGAGAGGTAAGATGAGAGCACAACTGCAAAAGAGTGACTGAAAATAAGAGGTCAGAGCATCAGCAGAAGTCACATGTGCTGTGGGTTCCCAAAGAGGCAGAGTGATGTTGAGTGGAGTGCACCTGCTGTGGTACTTTGGAAACCTCTAGGGGAACATTGGTGGCTCTTCATAAAGCTCTAGTGACACCTGCTCTGAAATATTCTGTACTGTCCCAGACACACACATTCAGAATATATTGACTCAAGCCATATGGGGTGAAGAGAGATCTTGGGAGACCACAAGGGATCAGAGTAGTTACACTTATCACTTCTGCAGGTTGAAGGCTGAGGTAGAAATAAGGACTGTTAATAGATCTGCATAACTCTCCCAACAACTCTTTTCTGGAACAGAAAAGCTTGGGTCCACTCCTGGTAATCACTTTTGGGTTCCCATTTTACGTCCCACTCAGGGAAACCCAAGTTGTGAGTGAGCTCCCACATTTGCAAATGATGATGCCAGTGTCCAAGCAAACAAAAAAGCTGAGTTCCCTGCATTTTACTGAGGAGACACAACAATGTGCTCCATAGTTTGTGGTGTCCTGGCTTCCCTTCACTGCAGCCTTACCAAGCAGTTTCCAGAGCATTTGGGAAAAGGAGACAGTGAGTGAGGGTGTGGTTTGGGAAAGCCATCCCTACAGCAGCATGAAAGAAAAAAAAGTGAGCCCCTTCCAGAGATGTGCTGGCTCCTCATGCTGCAGGGCTGGACTCTGCACTCTCTTCTGCTGTCACCCCAGCCACACTGAACAGGGAGAAGTGGGAAAGCCTGGGACCTCACAGCAGCCACAGCAAGCCAAAGACATGGCTCACTCAGCCCTGGCTCAGAACACAGTGACATGCAGCACCTAAGGAGGCAGGGCTGGGAGGAAGGGAAAACTGGGACAGAGCTTAGAGCTGCTTTGTTGCTTTGGTCCCGAGCAGCTGATGTAGCACACCCTCTCCAGAGTGTGAAATCTTCACTGACCCTCTGCCAGGCTGACAGTCTTTTCCCTCCCAGAGAAAAATTCTGGCCACCTGCCATGAGAGGACAACCCTGTTGTGGCATTCAGGGCTCTTCTGATGCAGGCCAACAAAGTGTTAGGCATGTGTAAGCAGAATGTGATGCCACTTTTAGTGTCACAATCTGCAAGTACAATGTAGCATGAATGAACCCTTTCTATAGCATGGTATTGTATAACCTCCAGGGAGCAGTTCATCCAGAAGAGAACTCGAGTGGGTGCCAGAGAGTAGAGGGAGCAGGAACCTTCTGCCAATAAAATCAACAAAGAGAAGCAAAGCGAAAAAAGGAAAAGTAATTATGTACCACAATTACTCTGGAAAAAGGCAACTGCATGAGTAATCCTCAAAGAACAGATGAAAACCCACCAACAATGAGGACAGTGTTCCCACCCCTTGTTATAAACTCAATATTTAGAAGACACGTGGTTCTTCCCTAGCAATTCACTCCCTAAGGGTGAGAAATACTTGGCATGTCATGAAAGTTTTTGTTAAATTATTTTTGTGATTTATAGCTTGTTGTTGCTGAAAAAGCATTTTGGCATATTAATTTGTCTATAGAATAATAATACAGTTTGTGCTCTACAAATCTTGGCAGACAAACTTGACAAATATCCCTGTCATTCATTTGCAATCATGACACTACCAGCATTTCTTGAGCAGAACACTGTACTCCTGACAGTCCAGATGATGCCAAAAAGAAGGCTGAGCTTTAAATTAAAAGCAAGAGTGCTGTTACTTGGAAATCAGAAAGCTAGGAACAAAGACACGTTCTGGGTCTGTCTGTATCAACCAACACATCTTACAATCAGCTCTGCAATCTCATCAGGTCCCAGATTACTACCAGTTATAATGAGGAACACTATATGGATAGAGAAAAATGTATTCTATGGGGCTTAACACTGCAGTGACCAGAGTTTATGGCATCTAAAATGAACAGTCCCTTCAGACAGGAGATGTAACTCCATAAAGACAAGTACAAGCTATTCAAATTACAAATTAATTATAAATTGCACAAAATGAAGACCAGCTGGTCAGGTCTCATTTTGCACAGAGAGAAGCAGAAATGCTGCTGTAGCAGGGGCTGGACATCCCCTGTCACCTTCTCAGGTGCCACAGGGTGCAGTGTCTCAAAAGGGACAGTTGGTTGTGTAGTGCCAACAGGCAGCAAGTTAGAGCTTCATGTTCAGTCAGACCAATCCTACCTTCCCAGCAAAGAAAGGAACCTCAACAGTGCAAACTGGGACAGTGTTAAACTGACAGGACTAGAGTGACTATCAGGCTTCAGTAAGAGATCAGGGGGGTGGAGCAGGAGAGACAGATCTACAGACAGATGTGCAGTGAGGACCAGGAGGCAGGAGAAACCAAGAAGCAACAAGAAGATGAGTAGAAGGAAAGCTGGGTTCAAGCACTGTGGGAAAGCCTTTACTGCTCAGCAGAAACTCATGCCCACCTTGTTCAGAGAGAGGTATTTCTTCCCAAATCAAACATATCAGTGATCTACCAGTGACTGACCCATTTTTTCCACCCTGTCCAAGACTCCCCAAACTGTTTCTATACTTCTTCAGTGGCCAGGCAGGTACTGTGAGGAGAAGGACCATGATCTCACTGCTATATGCTTCATACTTGTTTTCATTAAGGTCACACATACTATCTATATCTCAAATGTTACCTGCTCATAGAACAGCTTCTCATGCAGTGCCCCATGTACACATACTCTCTCAGCTCTCTCAGGAGTGTCCTAAACACTTTTTGTCCTTCCAGTCCCCTCCAGTACCTTTGCTTTACCTTCCTTACATACTATCTATATCTCAAATGTTACCTGCTCATAGAACAGCTTCTCATGCAGTGCCCCATGTACACATACTCTCTCAGCTCTCTCAGGAGTGTCCTAAACACTTTTTGTCCTTCCAGTCCCCTCCAGTACCTTTGCTTTACCTTCCTTTGTTGTTTTCAGCCATTTCTTTTGGCGCCATCTCTCTCAAGGACTTTGGGTGTGAGGAGGCACCAGACACAGCCAGTCTGTCTGTCTGTCCCTACTGCAATGACAGGACAAAGCAGAGATTTGGCAAATGAATCTGTTTCCCAAGGCACTTTTTCAGTACCCAGTGAGACAGGCACTGAGGTTCTCAGGCAATGGGCATGAAATGGGTGTGAAAACACAGAATATGCCCAAGTCTGGTGTAGCTTGTTTTTCAGGCATTTCAAAGAGATTTGCCTCCATTCTTTCTTCCAAAATTATAGATTTTGCCTTTCAATATTGCCAACTTCCACTCATTACTGCTTAAACATATTTTCATGCTACTGCTTTCTATTTTGAAAGAGCCCATCAGCACGTGCAGATGGTGGACACACCCCACTGTGAAAAAGCCTGCTCTTATCAAGCCTTAAATTACATCTCAAAAGTCAGATACAGTTCATTCTTGGGCATCACATTACTTGGGTTAAAGCAGTTTCACTAGTTAGTCTTACAGAACTAGTCTCTGAAGAAAAAAAAATCATTTTTGTGCAACTGAGATGTGTTAATTTAACTCTGATGACAGGAAAGGGAACGAAGCTCAGATATGCTAAGAAACATCACTGTGCATCAAGATGATGCACTTGAAAGTCTATGCAATACAAACAAGGTATCAGATGCATCTATTTTAAACTTCCTCTCAGAGATGTTAATTTATGTGTTATAGATCCATGTTTTTCCCAAGATCAGTTACCTTTGCATCAGCACTTACCAGCTGACAGGCAGCCTGACTCCAGAAATAGTGTGTCAGTGCAAAGTGACTCCTGTCCTCCATCTATGGCAGCAAATTACAAAGCAAGGAGAAATAATTTTTCCATTCCACCTCTATAAATATTCCATTTTGATCCTGATAATCCTCTGCACTTTATAGGATACCTAGTGGAGTTCTCTATAGTGCAATGTGTGGGAATTTTGTGTTACCTGAATATACTATTTGTAATAGAAAAAACAAATAATATCTAAAAAAAATATGTTGTTTCCTTATACAAAAAAATCCACAGTCTCAATAGTTTGTGCAAAACACTGTAAGAAAATCACTTCTTAATTACTAAATAAAAATATTTGATTTGAAATATTTTCGCTACTACTTTAATACAAATATGTATTATCCATTCCATATCCTTTGTGATATCATTCCAAGTAAACAGAATGGATTGTGACTAATTAAAAACTCCAAAAGTTTTATTAGAATCTTTGTCCTTCAGCAAACAGACATAGACCTCAATGCTTTCTGTACTTCAAATATTAACATTTATATGGATTAAAATATATATAATACAAATATATAAATACATATAATGAATATAATATATTATTAAAATATATAATATGTATAATAGAATATATCTTTTATATGTGTATATATATTTATATATATATATTAAACGCTTCATGTATGGGCAGGGAAAAACTGTCCACCTGCAGCTGACTCCTGTTGACTCACCTCTGCCAATTGAATGCCACCAACTGGCCATTAACATTTCATGTTACAAATGGTGTGGCTCCTACACTTGAAGTCCCCTACATCCACACAGTTTCCTAGCAAAAATCAGCACAGTGAGCAGAGCTGCTGCTTCCTGAGGGTCAGTTCGTGGTGCTGAATGAGACCACCACCTGCTGGTTGGTGGCCAGTTGTCCCAGTGGTGAACTGGCAGAGTAGAAGCATCCAGCATTTAGTTGGTGGCACTGAGTTGGAGGTGGATAGTTGACAGCATCCAGCTGGAGGGAGCCAGTTGTCCCTTTGCCTTGCCAAATAACACTTCACAGAGCTGAACTTGTCCTCTACAGCCCTAGGTGAACAAGAAGTCTATCAAATCACCGAGTCATGTAATTATGAGATCGTAAAAGTTCTGAGGGGATTACCTAGTCCAATCCTCCTGCTCAAGCAGGGTCAAGAAGAACAAGAAGCTCAGTTGAGTTTTTAATATCTCCAAGGATAGACATTGCTAAATCACTCTGAATAACTCATTCCAGTGTTTGAACACTCTGTTTCTTTTTTCTTATGTTTGAGTGGAATTCCTACATTTCAATTTGTGCCCATTGCCTCTTGTTCTGCCACTGAATAGAACTGATAAAAGTCTGGCTTTAACTTCTTTACTCCCTGGCCCCAAGTCAGAAATTTGCACACATTAACATCACCCCCTTGAGGCTTCTCTTTTTTTGAAGCTCAACATTTCCAGCTCACTCAGCCTCTCCCAGTAGTTAGATGCTCCAATTCCTGGCACACCCTTGTGATCCTTCACTGGACTTGCTCCAGATGTCCATCACATCATTTTTCCAGACATTTTAAAATGTCAGAAGCTGAGTTCAGGAAGGACAAATGGTACATATGCTTTTGCTGCTACATTGGTGACTGCATCCCCTGCAAAATTCAATGTTTTCCTCCAGGAATACTGATAAAAACATTTGCAACTGCATTTTGATCTGAAGAGTTTAAGACTCAGCTCAGTCTGACATCTTGGGAGGGTGTTCTGGCTTGTTGGAAGGACCAACTTATTCAACATCCACTGTTATCTTTACAGAACATTGTCGTCAAAAGAGGATACTCAGTAACCATCTCCCAGAATCTCACAAGCTGGATCCCATATCTTTTATCTGCCATATTAATCTGCTGGCTGCAATGACTGCCAAATTATTCAAGAATAACAGTGCAGCTCAGGATAGGTGACCCCTGCCCTGGAAGTATCCAACAGACCAGCACATGAATCACAGCCTTTCACTCTCTGTCAGCTTGATTAAGTACTTAAACTGATCTTCAGAGTTGCATGGAGCCAGATCATTTCAATGTTGTAACAAAAATATTCTTTCAAGATTTCTTTATTTCTTGATGGAGGAAATAACACTGTCAAAATTGTGCTGGTGTAATTCTGTAATGATCAACACACCAAAAGAGTAACTACAAATGAAAAAAAGGAAATTGTTCTAACTCTCAGCAACAGTCCACAGGAAAACATCAAGTCTCTGCCATTATTTTCCTGTACACAGATCTTCCCCTGGCTATGAGATTCTCTTCCACAGTTGAGCATCCCAGCCATTTCCCTTGCCATTTGCCACACCCAATGCTCATGGGATGCCACTGATATTAAAATATGTGGTCCTAAATAAATTCTTGATTCTTTGTATAATCACAGGATATAACAAGGGTTAAAATTCTCTATCCAGATTAAATAGTTAAGAAATCATAGCAAAAAAAAAAACCGAAACAAAAAACCAACCAACCAAATACACTGGAGAGAAGGAGTAAGTCCTTCTGATACATTTAAAGTGTGTGTAGAGGAGTCCACTAGAGAAGAACTTCCTACAAACACTGTTTTATAAAAATATGGTTCATGCTCCATAGCAAGAGTTCATGCTGGATCAGCCCATTTGACACAACCTGTTAGCAAATCACAGAAGAAATCCAACACTGTATTTGCAGTAAGAGAGGAACAGGTGCATCCCACTAATGTCTCTGGACTTTGGCAAACCTTCAGGCGTGTTTAATTTCATTTCACAAGAAGCAAAACAAAGTCGAGCAGTTTTCAGATTGGCCAGTAGCTTAATTCTCCTTCATCAGATTTCTTTTAACAAATGTTACTTCTATATCTCCACAATTAGGGATTCTAACAGTTTCAGGAGCCAAGAACATAACCAACTACCATAAAGTAGCTGGCAAAGCACCAAAGTCACCCTACATTACTTTTTCATTTCAGTCTTGAACACAACAGTGAGGCATAAACCCCTGTAATGTGTTCTGAGGCAGAGGGACACATTCAGTTAAGTCACTACAGAGAGTCAGAAGATTTTGAGCACTAGATTACAGAATTATCCAGGAAAGATGAGTCTCTGCCATCCCCAGATTCTTATTCAGCATGGACACTGATTTACAAAGTGCATGCAAAGAAAACCAGAGGGAAGAAAAACCAGAAAGGACTGAGGATGATCATAAAGAGTCTGAATGCAGAGCTGAGCAGAGAAATGAACCCTGTGGTCCTGTAAAAGTGTCCTGTGAAAGGAAAGGATCTGGATGTGGAGAAAATGCAAATGGCCTGCTGCTGGGTGACAAAGGGAATCATATATCTCAGAGAACAGCCATGAACAGAGGACAGCTCACAGGGACTGTCTCCTAATGGCTAATTCAGGAAGTAGTTCTGATTTAGCTGCCACTTCTCCTTGGCTGGCCCTAACTGCTTTCAGTTGAACTTCGGTTTGCAGCAGTGAGTGGCTGAGCCACTCAGAAGTGTATCCTTTCCATGTAGCATGACAGACTGCCAGGGATGCCAGGGAGTAGTCAGATTGACCAGGAGCTCCAACAGGAGTCTTTGCACCTGCCTTAATCTCTCTCTATTGGTGGGAAGGTAATTGTCCTCTGCATTTCCCTGTTGATCTGGCTCCATAGGCAGAATCTTTCACGCTAGGTATTTCCTCAGTCAGGCAGCCAGATCCCCTAGTGACCCACAGCAGGGAAGACAAAATATTCTTTAAGCATGTATTTGTTAATAAGATAAATCATTGCAGAGTCAATAGCAATACTATACTGAGAAGAACTGTACATTGTTCTTTCTGGTGCCTCCAAAGACTCCTGATAGGTATTTTGTTACAGATAAAGCAGATAAAGCTCAGGTTCCAGTACCTTGGTTCAAAGATTACATTAACAGTGTATCATCACCTGAGTTTGACATCTCATATTTGTTTCACCTACCAAGACTAACAGGAATTATCTAATAATTATCTAAAAAGATATTATGGATTAATTGGTATTTTACTGTATTATACTTTTTGATTGTCACATCTGACATTTGACAATGAAAGTCCTCCTCTCCTGGCTTCTCATTCTCTGGGCAATATTTTAATTTTTTTTTCTTAAGATTGAAACAAACAAACAAGAAACAAAAACACAAAAAAAAAACCCCAAACAAAACCCCCCAAAACCAACCTAACCATAGGAAGAGAGAATACTCCGGTATTTCCACAGGAGGCAAATTCAGATCAACACAGGAAATACTGCTGTGGCCAACTGCTATTCAGTATCAAACTTCCCACTTCTGAGTCTTGCAGAAGGCAGAAAAGCTAGCCAAAGCCATTCAAAGCCAGATCATTATTCTAAAACCAGCACAGTCTGACCGGTGGAATGAAAACAGCTCTTTAGTGGCACTGATGGATGGTGCCCTGCTGCCAGTAGATGGATGCAGAAACATCCATTCTCTTACTCCTCCACAGTGGTAGCTCTGCCAAATATGACACTGCTGCTCTGCTTGACTGAGCTGGCACAGTCATGTCCTAAAGCAAGCTGCAGATTTCCAGAGGGAAAATGTAGAAAAGGCAAATGGCACATCTGCTGGCAGATCTTGCTCACAGTCCCACAGGATCAAATTCTCAGCACCAGTTTAACCTACAGCTGTAAGTAGCTAAGGTCGTAACAGCAATTTTGTCTCCTGGCATAGAAATACACCTGATTAGTCCTATTTACTCCAAGAAATATGTGGGCATCTCAGGGAAATCCAAATCATAACTCCATATAATTATACTTTGTAATCAGCTTACCTCCTTTAATCACATACAAACACACAGAGTGTAATTTCCATGTCTGCTTGCTTTGGTTAAACTATGGCCAATTGTAAATCACATGTATTATTATCATCCCATACCTAGTTGCATTGTAAAGCAATCTCAGTAGGTCTGTCAATCAATACAGTTGATTAATACATCACACACATGCTGGGAAACATTTGTTATAAAGATAGAAGTGCCATTGTTGTCAGTTTGGAGAAGTTTTCCTGCCAAAATCAATATAGCTGCCTACTCCTTTCTCTCAGATATTTTAAGTATGCCTTTCCCCATTTATCCTGCCTTAACTTAACACCAACTGTGTGTGAATCTCTTTCTGATAATGATTTTTCTCAGTAGCAAACATGTGTGCACTAACCTGTGAGAAATCATTTGAAACACTTACTATGCTAAGATCTCTACAATTTTATTTTCTACATATTCCTGAAGGAACAAACTACAGCTTTGAAAAAAAGTGAGGGAGCTTTACATGCTCTGCATTCCCCAGTCACCTTACAACTTTCATAGAATCATAGAATGGTTTGGGTTGGAAGGGACCTTAAAGATCATCCAGTTCCAACCTCCTGCATGGGCAGGGACACCTCCCACTAGGTCAGATTTCTCCAAGCCCCATCCAACCTGCCCTGGAACAGTTCTAGGGATGGGGCTTAGGAACTTGTTTTGACATCTGTGATTTTCTGCTGCCCTCAGAGCAATGTTGAACTGACCTGACTCTCCTCCACAGAAAGTTTTGCCTTACAGCAGGGATTGCAAAGCTTCAGAAAAGATACTGATATTGAACATAAGGAAATAAATTAGTACAAAAGCTTCAGCAATCACCTCATACTGAACTAAAGTGAATAGAAAGTGAAGTAAAACAACATAAAAAAAAATTTGTTCATTTTAGAAAACTCATTTCTAAACCATATTCAGGAAAATATAAATGCTCTGGCATGAAAGTATAAAATGAGCTACTGCTCACAGAGGTGTGAAAGATCAGGGAGTCTATAACAAATGCAAACAGACATAGCACTTATCTTTCCTTTACTCTACCAATGACAGAGAGTTTCATAAGACCTTTTATTGACTGGATTTTAATATATATATAACACACTGAGAAAATAGTTATTTGACATGAAAAATAAATGCCATTATCTGCTTAGCTTCAATGGGTTAAAAAAACAATCTTGTTTACCTGTGTAGACTCAGACATTTGCAGTACAGTATGTGTCACTGTCTAAAAATTCGAATTCTGGTCCGACTTGGTCTTCTAGACTTCTCTTCCTATGGCAAGAGATAAACCTGTCAGAGATAAACCCTTTCCTACAAAAGGTGTCATGGTCATAGAAAGGAGCACCTTTCAGAGTGACTTCTTTCTGTATGCTTCAATTTGAAACTCAAAATAAGTAGCTTGAAGAATGAAAACAGCTATTCTGGGCCAGACTAAATGTCAAACCAGTCCAGAAGGTGCTTAAAGAACTTTCTTAGTGTAGTTCCACAGAATGTTACATTTTCTGTGGTTGCTTCTATCAGAATGCCAGAATCCTTGAACTAGCTTAGTAATTCAAGGACTCATCAGAGCTTGCCTGGACTTGTTGAGTCTTGAGCTTGTTTAACTTGGTTTAGCTGCAGCATCAAGTTTCCCAGCAGTTTGGAGACAAATGTCTAACTTGTTTTTAGCTTTAGCCTAGTTTGAGCAAAGAAATTACACTCTGTATGTTAATTGCTATTAAAAACAAAACAAAACCAGTGATCATCGGGTAACTAGACAAGTAGGTGTGAGCAAGTCTGTGCAGAAGGGCAGCCTCCCTTCCATGAAGCAGAGCCTGTCCTGCCACCAGAGCAGCAGCACACAAGGCTCCAAGCTCTCCCTGGCACCCATTGGTCAGTAGTAATACTGTGATCATGATAACAGTCATTTTTAAAGAAAATGCAGTTTCTCAGAGGCTCATGTCACATATTTACTGTAGGCAGAAGACGGGAAGGTCATTCCCTGGAAATGCAGGAAATATCAGTAATTCTGAGGTGGGAGCATTCAAGGACACAAGTTATTCCTTTCCCTGCCACACATGAAGTGTGCAATGACTTCTAAAAATGGACCAAGCTGAAATGGGGGCCCTGGAGGGTCTGACTTGTTATGAAAATGACTGTTCTATACTGGGCTCAAGAAACCAATAGCAAACACTTCACTAAGCACCCAAGCCCAGACAAGTTTTTTTATGGATGCAAGTGTCATTGCTCCTTGGAGTTAGGTTTCAGTAGAAAGAAGCTAGTGTTTCACTGACATCTTAAGTTATGAAGGAGAGATTTGAGCTCTGTGAGGACTGAGTGAAACATTTGGCTCTACCATCTGCACTGGGAATATGATCTGAGCGAAACATAAGAACTGAGGGATTTATACATCTGTTTCAGATATTGTAAGTTCAGGTTTAGAAATTATTCTCAATACACAAATGTAGTCACATCTGCAAGTGCCCACACACCACTTACTGTGCTATAAAATGTTCCTCTGGGGTTGGTCTTCCACTTGCAGTACAAAGCCTGGAGTCCCTTCCGACACAAACCATTCTATGAAGCGTCCCCAGGTCAGTAGCTCTGTACTGTTCTCACCCCAGCTCCATCCAAACCTGATCCTTGGTACAGAAGACAGTTTTGTACCAGCCCCTTGTTCACACAGTAATACTCCAGCAAAAGGAAGGGGAAAAAAAAAAAAAAAAAAAAGGGAAAAAAAAAAAAAGGACTATGTAATTCTTAAGGGGAAACAGCAGAGAGATTAAAACATATTACAAAACATTTATAACAGACAAGCAATGACATGCAGACCAGTGACAAGGTAAAAAGCAATGGGCAAAAAAATGAAATACAGGAAATTCTTTTAAATACAAGAAAAGACTCTTTGCTATGAGGGTCATCAAACATTGGAGCTGGGTGCCTAGAAAGGTTTTTTAGTATCCATCCTCAGAGATATTCAAACCCAACTAGGCAAGGTCTCAAGAAACCTGCCCTACTTGAGCAAGGACATTGGTTTGTATGATTTCCAAAGGTGGCTTCTAATCTTGAGTATTCTGAGATCCTACATGGAATGTAATGTAATGTAGAATTCTATGTAGAATGTAAAAATGGGCCAGAAAACTGGACAAAAAATTCTAATACATAAAAGAACCCAAGAACAGTTGTGAAAGTTAAAAGTTCAGAAGGAATATTAATATGAGCCACTTTGATAGCCCCTTTCCTCCTCAAAACAATAAAGGACATAGGCAAAATGTGGCCAGGTTTTCTGCTGCTGAGTCATTAGAGTAGAGGGTACATGAAGTTGACTTTCTATGTTATTCTAGCCAGAACACACTTATGTCTGTTGCTGTCATTGCCTTTGAAAATTAACAGTGATCACCCTGAGATTTTCTTAATAAGGCTTCAGACCCTTGGGTCTAAGTTCAATAGGAAAATCAAGATAGATTTTATGTAAATTTAGCTGTGGAAGAGAATTGTAATTTGAATATAAGAGAAGAGATTTAGAATTATGTCACAATAACTGTACAAAGGGGACAATGTTACTTAACTTGTGCAAAGAAATGGAGTTCATTCACGATCAGCCAGATATTGCCTCATAGCGGCATCTAGGAATTTCTTTCATTCAGCAGACAAAATGCTTGAGAATTTTGTGAGGCTTTTGCTGGAGGTGTTTCAGGAACTCCTAATAACTCTTTAATAGAAAAGAGCTCTTATTGACTAGATAGATACTTTTCATAAGCCAAATGCTCTTTATATGTCTTCTTCATATGCACCTGAGGGGATGTTTTCTAAACTTGTCTGAATTTGGCTTAATAACTCAGACTCTATCCATAAAGAAGACATAAATCTCAGAAGCAAGACAGTTTGCCTTCCTGAACCCTGTCTATTTTGAAAGGTTCTTCTCCCTTATTCTTTGACTGATTTGCTTTCCAAGAAGCTTCCTACCTGTCAACACTGACTGGTTAATTAATGAGTTTAAGGGGAAGAGAAATGTTAAGATTCATGTCTTACAAACCAGTCAGACTGTGGAGCTTTCCAAACATGCTTGTTATTCACTACCAAAGACACTGCCAAAATATCTTCAGTCATAGTTGTTGCACTTCTTCCAGTCCAGCTAAGGCCAGCTAAAAGGTTAGTTTTACCACAGGGAAACAAGCCTAGAAGAAGAGTGCCATAGGAACACTGAACAAGGCATGAGTCTCACCCTCTGCTACAGTAAGCCTCAACATCACAAGCAGAGAAAAATGGCAACTCTCTAAATTGTATTAAATTCAACAATCCTGCTTTCCCTGTAGCACTACTTAAGCTTCTTATTCCCTAAATACATACCAGCTGGAACTGTTCCTTAATGTTCAGTGTGAAGTTCTATGTTAACTGAGAAGCAGCCTCAACCTGGGGACACAGGTCCTATTCTAGTCCCTAAATCTTTTGGGATCTAAGTTAGACAGTGTTATCTAAAAACCTCTGTTTCCAGGATGTGTAATCAAATACATGGTACAGGAATAAATTACATCTCAAAAGTCAGATACAGTTCATTCTTGGGCATCACATTACTTGGGTTAAAGCAGTTTCACTAGTTAGTCTTACAGAACTAGTCTCTGAAGAAAAAAAAATCATTTTTGTGCAACTGAGATGTGTTAATTTAACTCTGATGACAGGAAAGGGAACGAAGCTCAGATATGCTAAGAAACATCACTGTGCATCAAGATGATGCACTTGAAAGTCTATGCAATACAAACAAGGTATCAGATGCATCTATTTTAAACTTCCTCTCAGAGATGTTAATTTATGTGTTATAGATCCATGTTTTTCCCAAGATCAGTTACCTTTGCATCAGCACTTACCAGCTGACAGGCAGCCTGACTCCAGAAATAGTGTGTCAGTGCAAAGTGACTCCTGTCCTCCATCTATGGCAGCAAATTACAAAGCAAGGAGAAATAATTTTTCCATTCCACCTCTATAAATATTCCATTTTGATCCTGATAATCCTCTGCACTTTATAGGATACCTAGTGGAGTTCTCTATAGTGCAATGTGTGGGAATTTTGTGTTACCTGAATATACTATTTGTAATAGAAAAAACAAATAATATCTAAAAAAAATATGTTGTTTCCTTATACAAAAAAATCCACAGTCTCAATAGTTTGTGCAAAACACTGTAAGAAAATCACTTCTTAATTACTAAATAAAAATATTTGATTTGAAATATTTTCGCTACTACTTTAATACAAATATGTATTATCCATTCCATATCCTTTGTGATATCATTCCAAGTAAACAGAATGGATTGTGACTAATTAAAAACTCCAAAAGTTTTATTAGAATCTTTGTCCTTCAGCAAACAGACATAGACCTCAATGCTTTCTGTACTTCAAATATTAACATTTATATGGATTAAAATATATATAATACAAATATATAAATACATATAATGAATATAATATATTATTAAAATATATAATATGTATAATAGAATATATCTTTTATATGTGTATATATATTTATATATATATATTAAACGCTTCATGTATGGGCAAGGAAAAACTGTCCACCTGCAGCTGACTCCTGTTGACTCACCTCTGCCAATTGAATGCCACCAACTGGCCATTAACATTTCATGTTACAAATGGTGTGGCTCCTACACTTGAAGTCCCCTACATCCACACAGTTTCCTAGCAAAAATCAGCACAGTGAGCAGAGCTGCTGCTTCCTGAGGGTCAGTTCGTGGTGCTGAATGAGACCACCACCTGCTGGTTGGTGGCCAGTTGTCCCAGTGGTGAACTGGCAGAGTAGAAGCATCCAGCATTTAGTTGGTGGCACTGAGTTGGAGGTGGATAGTTGACAGCATCCAGCTGGAGGGAGCCAGTTGTCCCTTTGCCTTGCCAAATAACACTTCACAGAGCTGAACTTGTCCTCTACAGCCCTAGGTGAACAAGAAGTCTATCAAATCACCGAGTCATGTAATTATGAGATCGTAAAAGTTCTGAGGGGATTACCTAGTCCAATCCTCCTGCTCAAGCAGGGTCAAGAAGAACAAGAAGCTCAGTTGAGTTTTTAATATCTCCAAGGATAGACATTGCTAAATCACTCTGAATAACTCATTCCAGTGTTTGAACACTCTGTTTCTTTTTTCTTATGTTTGAGTGGAATTCCTACATTTCAATTTGTGCCCATTGCCTCTTGTTCTGCCACTGAATAGAACTGATAAAAGTCTGGCTTTAACTTCTTTACTCCCTGGCCCCAAGTCAGAAATTTGCACACATTAACATCACCCCCTTGAGGCTTCTCTTTTTTTGAAGCTCAACATTTCCAGCTCACTCAGCCTCTCCCAGTAGTTAGATGCTCCAATTCCTGGCACACCCTTGTGATCCTTCACTGGACTTGCTCCAGATGTCCATCACATCATTTTTCCAGACATTTTAAAATGTCAGAAGCTGAGTTCAGGAAGGACAAATGGTACATATGCTTTTGCTGCTACATTGGTGACTGCATCCCCTGCAAAATTCAATGTTTTCCTCCAGGAATACTGATAAAAACATTTGCAACTGCATTTTGATCTGAAGAGTTTAAGACTCAGCTCAGTCTGACATCTTGGGAGGGTGTTCTGGCTTGTTGGAAGGACCAACTTATTCAACATCCACTGTTATCTTTACAGAACATTGTCGTCAAAAGAGGATACTCAGTAACCATCTCCCAGAATCTCACAAGCTGGATCCCATATCTTTTATCTGCCATATTAATCTGCTGGCTGCAATGACTGCCAAATTATTCAAGAATAACAGTGCAGCTCAGGATAGGTGACCCCTGCCCTGGAAGTATCCAACAGACCAGCACATGAATCACAGCCTTTCACTCTCTGTCAGCTTGATTAAGTACTTAAACTGATCTTCAGAGTTGCATGGAGCCAGATCATTTCAATGTTGTAACAAAAATATTCTTTCAAGATTTCTTTATTTCTTGATGGAGGAAATAACACTGTCAAAATTGTGCTGGTGTAATTCTGTAATGATCAACACACCAAAAGAGTAACTACAAATGAAAAAAAGGAAATTGTTCTAACTCTCAGCAACAGTCCACAGGAAAACATCAAGTCTCTGCCATTATTTTCCTGTACACAGATCTTCCCCTGGCTATGAGATTCTCTTCCACAGTTGAGCATCCCAGCCATTTCCCTTGCCATTTGCCACACTCAATGCTCATGGGATGCCACTGATATTAAAATATGTGGTCCTAAATAAATTCTTGATTCTTTGTATAATCACAGGATATAACAAGGGTTAAAATTCTCTATCCAGATTAAATAGTTAAGAAATCATAGCAAAAAAAAAACCCAAACAAAAAACCAACCAACCAAATACACTGGAGAGAAGGAGTAAGTCCTTCTGATACATTTAAAGTGTGTGTAGAAGAGTCCACTAGAGAAGAACTTCCTACAAACACTGTTTTATAAAAATATGGTTCATGCTCCATAGCAAGAGTTCATGCTGGATCAGCCCATTTGACACAACCTGTTAGCAAATCACAGAAGAAATCCAACACTGTATTTGCAGTAAGAGAGGAACAGGTGCATCCCACTAATGTCTCTGGACTTTGGCAAACCTTCAGGCGTGTTTAATTTCATTTCACAAGAAGCAAAACAAAGTCGAGCAGTTTTCAGATTGGCCAGTAGCTTAATTCTCCTTCATCAGATTTCTTTTAACAAATGTTACTTCTATATCTCCACAATTAGGGATTCTAACAGTTTCAGGAGCCAAGAACATAACCAACTACCATAAAGTAGCTGGCAAAGCACCAAAGTCACCCTACATTACTTTTTCATTTCAGTCTTGAACACAACAGTGAGGCATAAACCCCTGTAATGTGTTCTGAGGCAGAGGGACACATTCAGTTAAGTCACTACAGAGAGTCAGAAGATTTTGAGCACTAGATTACAGAATTATCCAGGAAAGATGAGTCTCTGCCATCCCCAGATTCTTATTCAGCATGGACACTGATTTACAAAGTGCATGCAAAGAAAACCAGAGGGAAGAAAAACCAGAAAGGACTGAGGATGATCATAAAGAGTCTGAATGCAGAGCTGAGCAGAGAAATGAACCCTGTGGTCCTGTAAAAGTGTCCTGTGAAAGGAAAGGATCTGGATGTGGAGAAAATGCAAATGGCCTGCTGCTGGGTGACAAAGGGAATCATATATCTCAGAGAACAGCCATGAACAGAGGACAGCTCACAGGGACTGTCTCCTAATGGCTAATTCAGGAAGTAGTTCTGATTTAGCTGCCACTTCTCCTTGGCTGGCCCTAACTGCTTTCAGTTGAACTTCGGTTTGCAGCAGTGAGTGGCTGAGCCACTCAGAAGTGTATCCTTTCCATGTAGCATGACAGACTGCCAGGGATGCCAGGGAGTAGTCAGATTGACCAGGAGCTCCAACGGGAGTCTTTGCACCTGCCTTAATCTCTCTCTATTGGTGGGAAGGTAATTGTCCTCTGCATTTCCCTGTTGATCTGGCTCCATAGGCAGAATCTTTCACGCTAGGTATTTCCTCAGTCAGGCAGCCAGATCCCCTAGTGACCCACAGCAGGGAAGACAAAATATTCTTTAAGCATGTATTTGTTAATAAGATAAATCATTGCAGAGTCAATAGCAATACTATACTGAGAAGAACTGTACATTGTTCTTTCTGGTGCCTCCAAAGACTCCTGATAGGTATTTTGTTACAGATAAAGCAGATAAAGCTCAGGTTCCAGTACCTTGGTTCAAAGATTACATTAACAGTGTATCATCACCTGAGTTTGACATCTCATATTTGTTTCACCTACCAAGACTAACAGGAATTATCTAATAATTATCTAAAAAGATATTATGGATTAATTGGTATTTTACTGTATTATACTTTTTGATTGTCACATCTGACATTTGACAATGAAAGTCCTCCTCTCCTGGCTTCTCATTCTCTGGGCAATATTTTAATTTTTTTTTCTTAAGATTGAAACAAACAAACAAGAAACAAAAACACAAAAAAAAAACCCCAAACAAAACCCCCCAAAACCAACCTAACCATAGGAAGAGAGAATACTCCGGTATTTCCACAGGAGGCAAATTCAGATCAACACAGGAAATACTGCTGTGGCCAACTGCTATTCAGTATCAAACTTCCCACTTCTGAGTCTTGCAGAAGGCAGAAAAGCTAGCCAAAGCCATTCAAAGCCAGATCATTATTCTAAAACCAGCACAGTCTGACCGGTGGAATGAAAACAGCTCTTTAGTGGCACTGATGGATGGTGCCCTGCTGCCAGTAGATGGATGCAGAAACATCCATTCTCTTACTCCTCCACAGTGGTAGCTCTGCCAAATATGACACTGCTGCTCTGCTTGACTGAGCTGGCACAGTCATGTCCTAAAGCAAGCTGCAGATTTCCAGAGGGAAAATGTAGAAAAGGCAAATGGCACATCTGCTGGCAGATCTTGCTCACAGTCCCACAGGATCAAATTCTCAGCACCAGTTTAACCTACAGCTGTAAGTAGCTAAGGTCGTAACAGCAATTTTGTCTCCTGGCATAGAAATACACCTGATTAGTCCTATTTACTCCAAGAAATATGTGGGCATCTCAGGGAAATCCAAATCATAACTCCATATAATTATACTTTGTAATCAGCTTACCTCCTTTAATCACATACAAACACACAGAGTGTAATTTCCATGTCTGCTTGCTTTGGTTAAACTATGGCCAATTGTAAATCACATGTATTATTATCATCCCATACCTAGTTGCATTGTAAAGCAATCTCAGTAGGTCTGTCAATCAATACAGTTGATTAATACATCACACACATGCTGGGAAACATTTGTTATAAAGATAGAAGTGCCATTGTTGTCAGTTTGGAGAAGTTTTCCTGCCAAAATCAATATAGCTGTCTACTCCTTTCTCTCAGATATTTTAAGTATGCCTTTCCCCATTTATCCTGCCTTAACTTAACACCAACTGTGTGTGAATCTCTTTCTGATAATGATTTTTCTCAGTAGCAAACATGTGTGCACTAACCTGTGAGAAATCATTTGAAACACTTACTATGCTAAGATCTCTACAATTTTATTTTCTACATATTCCTGAAGGAACAAACTACAGCTTTGAAAAAAAGTGAGGGAGCTTTACATGCTCTGCATTCCCCAGTCACCTTACAACTTTCATAGAATCATAGAATGGTTTGGGTTGGAAGGGACCTTAAAGATCATCCAGTTCCAACCTCCTGCATGGGCAGGGACACCTCCCACTAGGTCAGATTTCTCCAAGCCCCATCCAACCTGCCCTGGAACAGTTCTAGGGATGGGGCTTAGGAACTTGTTTTGACATCTGTGATTTTCTGCTGCCCTCAGAGCAATGTTGAACTGACCTGACTCTCCTCCACAGAAAGTTTTGCCTTACAGCAGGGATTGCAAAGCTTCAGAAAAGATACTGATATTGAACATAAGGAAATAAATTAGTACAAAAGCTTCAGCAATCACCTCATACTGAACTAAAGTGAATAGAAAGTGAAGTAAAACAACATAAAAAAAAATTTGTTCATTTTAGAAAACTCATTTCTAAACCATATTCAGGAAAATATAAATGCTCTGGCATGAAAGTATAAAATGAGCTACTGCTCACAGAGGTGTGAAAGATCAGGGAGTCTATAACAAATGCAAACAGACATAGCACTTATCTTTCCTTTACTCTACCAATGACAGAGAGTTTCATAAGACCTTTTATTGACTGGATTTTAATATATATATAACACACTGAGAAAATAGTTATTTGACATGAAAAATAAATGCCATTATCTGCTTAGCTTCAATGGGTTAAAAAAACAATCTTGTTTACCTGTGTAGACTCAGACATTTGCAGTACAGTATGTGTCACTGTCTAAAAATTCGAATTCTGGTCCGACTTGGTCTTCTAGACTTCTCTTCCTATGGCAAGAGATAAACCTGTCAGAGATAAACCCTTTCCTACAAAAGGTGTCATGGTCATAGAAAGGAGCACCTTTCAGAGTGACTTCTTTCTGTATGCTTCAATTTGAAACTCAAAATAAGTAGCTTGAAGAATGAAAACAGCTATTCTGGGCCAGACTAAATGTCAAACCAGTCCAGAAGGTGCTTAAAGAACTTTCTTAGTGTAGTTCCACAGAATGTTACATTTTCTGTGGTTGCTTCTATCAGAATGCCAGAATCCTTGAACTAGCTTAGTAATTCAAGGACTCATCAGAGCTTGCCTGGACTTGTTGAGTCTTGAGCTTGTTTAACTTGGTTTAGCTGCAGCATCAAGTTTCCCAGCAGTTTGGAGACAAATGTCTAACTTGTTTTTAGCTTTAGCCTAGTTTGAGCAAAGAAATTACACTCTGTATGTTAATTGCTATTAAAAACAAAACAAAACCAGTGATCATCGGGTAACTAGACAAGTAGGTGTGAGCAAGTCTGTGCAGAAGGGCAGCCTCCCTTCCATGAAGCAGAGCCTGTCCTGCCACCAGAGCAGCAGCACACAAGGCTCCAAGCTCTCCCTGGCACCCATTGGTCAGTAGTAATACTGTGATCATGATAACAGTCATTTTTAAAGAAAATGCAGTTTCTCAGAGGCTCATGTCACATATTTACTGTAGGCAGAAGACGGGAAGGTCATTCCCCGGAAATGCAGGAAATATCAGTAATTCTGAGGTGGGAGCATTCAAGGACACAAGTTATTCCTTTCCCTGCCACACATGAAGTGTGCAATGACTTCTAAAAATGGACCAAGCTGAAATGGGGGCCCTGGAGGGTCTGACTTGTTATGAAAATGACTGTTCTATACTGGGCTCAAGAAACCAATAGCAAACACTTCACTAAGCACCCAAGCCCAGACAAGTTTTTTTATGGATGCAAGTGTCATTGCTCCTTGGAGTTAGGTTTCAGTAGAAAGAAGCTAGTGTTTCACTGACATCTTAAGTTATGAAGGAGAGATTTGAGCTCTGTGAGGACTGAGTGAAACATTTGGCTCTACCATCTGCACTGGGAATATGATCTGAGCGAAACATAAGAACTGAGGGATTTATACATCTGTTTCAGATATTGTAAGTTCAGGTTTAGAAATTATTCTCAATACACAAATGTAGTCACATCTGCAAGTGCCCACACACCACTTACTGTGCTATAAAATGTTCCTCTGGGGTTGGTCTTCCTCTTGCAGTACAAAGCCTGGAGTCCCTTCCGACACAAACCATTCTATGAAGCGTCCCCAGGTCAGTAGCTCTGTACTGTTCTCACCCCAGCTCCATCCAAACCTGATCCTTGGTACAGAAGACAGTTTTGTACCAGCCCCTTGTTCACACAGTAATACTCCAGCAAAAGGAAGGGGGAAAAAAAAAAAAAAAAAAAAGGGAAAAAAAAAAAAAGGACTATGTAATTCTTAAGGGGAAACAGCAGAGAGATTAAAACATATTACAAAACATTTATAACAGACAAGCAATGACATGCAGACCAGTGACAAGGTAAAAAGCAATGGGCAAAAAAATGAAATACAGGAAATTCTTTTAAATACAAGAAAAGACTCTTTGCTATGAGGGTCATCAAACATTGGAGCTGGGTGCCTAGAAAGGTTTTTTAGTATCCATCCTCAGAGATATTCAAACCCAACTAGGCAAGGTCTCAAGAAACCTGCCCTACTTGAGCAAGGACATTGGTTTGTATGATTTCCAAAGGTGGCTTCTAATCTCGAGTATTCTGAGATCCTACATGGAATGGAATGTAATGTAGAATTCTATGTAGAATGTAAAAATGGGCCAGAAAACTGGACAAAAAATTCTAATACATAAAAGAACCCAAGAACAGTTGTGAAAGTTAAAAGTTCAGAAGGAATATTAATATGAGCCACTTTGATAGCCCCTTTCCTCCTCAAAACAATAAAGGACATAGGCAAAATGTGGCCAGGTTTTCTGCTGCTGAGTCATTAGAGTAGAGGGTACATGAAGTTGACTTTCTATGTTATTCTAGCCAGAACACACTTATGTCTGTTGCTGTCATTGCCTTTGAAAATTAACAGTGATCACCCTGAGATTTTCTTAATAAGGCTTCAGACCCTTGGGTCTAAGTTCAATAGGAAAATCAAGATAGATTTTATGTAAATTTAGCTGTGGAAGAGAATTGTAATTTGAATATAAGAGAAGAGATTTAGAATTATGTCACAATAACTGTACAAAGGGGACAATGTTACTTAACTTGTGCAAAGAAATGGAGTTCATTCACGATCAGCCAGATATTGCCTCATAGTGGCATCTAGGAATTTCTTTCATTCAGCAGACAAAATGCTTGAGAATTTTGTGAGGCTTTTGCTGGAGGTGTTTCAGGAACTCCTAATAACTCTTTAATAGAAAAGAGCTCTTATTGACTAGATAGATACTTTTCATAAGCCAAATGCTCTTTATATGTCTTCTTCATATGCACCTGAGGGGATGTTTTCTAAACTTGTCTGAATTTGGCTTAATAACTCAGACTCTATCCATAAAGAAGACATAAATCTCAGAAGCAAGACAGTTTGCCTTCCTGAACCCTGTCTATTTTGAAAGGTTCTTCTCCCTTATTCTTTGACTGATTTGCTTTCCAAGAAGCTTCCTACCTGTCAACACTGACTGGTTAATTAATGAGTTTAAGGGGAAGAGAAATGTTAAGATTCATGTCTTACAAACCAGTCAGACTGTGGAGCTTTCCAAACATGCTTGTTATTCACTAC
The DNA here is from genome assembly GCF_000747805.2 of Chaetura pelagica. Taxonomy (NCBI): domain Eukaryota; kingdom Metazoa; phylum Chordata; class Aves; order Apodiformes; family Apodidae; genus Chaetura; species Chaetura pelagica. Next base: position 290,027 of record NW_009952257.1, read on the forward strand.
CAAAGACACTGCCAAAATATCTTCAGTCATAGTTGTTGCACTTCTTCCAGTCCAGCTAAGGCCAGCTAAAAGGTTAGTTTTACCACAGGGAAACAAGCCTAGAAGAAGAGTGCCATAGGAACACTGAACAAGGCATGAGTCTCACCCTCTGCTACAGTAAGCCTCAACATCACAAGCAGAGAAAAATGGCAACTCTCTAAATTGTATTAAATTCAACAATCCTGCTTTCCCTGTAGCACTACTTAAGCTTCTTATTCCCTAAATACATACCAGCTGGAACTGTTCCTTAATGTTCAGTGTGAAGTTCTATGTTAACTGAGAAGCAGCCTCAACCTGGGGACACAGGTCCTATTATAGTCCCTAAATCTTTTGGGATCCAAGTTAGACAGTGTTATCTAAAAACCTCTGTTTCCAGGATGTGTAATCAAGTACATGGTACAGGAA
>NW_009952257.1:290522-294729 GCF_000747805.2 Chaetura pelagica
AGGAATGCCTAGTGATTACAGCACATGCTGAGATAGTGAAATAGCTGTGCTGTAGGCTGTGACCATCTTGTAAGTGTTAAGATATAGGCCACTTCATGCAGAACAGTGTCTAACTTTCAAGATCTGTCGACCAGAAGAAGAGCAGACAAGAGCACACAGTTAGCAGACCTGGGCCTGTTTCCTGCTAAGATGTGGCTTCTTAGCAAGAAGCGTTTTCTTGAGCTGATTGGTGTGCTCATTTCAAAAAGCCCCACAATCTGAGTGTGATCTGCAACTTGCAAATCCTGTTGTCAGCCACGCTGTCAGAATTAGAAGATGCTTGGGAAGAGCAGTATGGCCTGTGGAACAGCAGGGCATGTGGCATGAGGTGGGAAGTGTTGCCTCATCCTGCTGCTCTCTGGGTAAAAGGAGAGTGCCCAGGAATGTTGGCAGATGATAAGCAGAAATGCCAGAACACTAATCCTTCAGAGCAAATCATCTCATTGCTACACTTCGACTAACATGTTGCTGTGAATGGGACCTGGAGATGGTAAGGATGCAATTTCTTTATTAGAGTGGATAAGAATTGGATCCGATTAAATTAATTACAGGGAATATCTTCTATATCCCCCATGGAACTTGTCTGTTATATGTGGAGCTTAACATGCTGTGCTACCTTCTTAGGATATCCTCTAAGAATCTATTTGAATGTTCCTGATGAAGACTTTGTGTGCTGGGGAGGAAAGGGGGAGATGTAATTTTGAACTGATTTATGGAGATAACTCAGTAATTACCATTACTGATTTGAGTTGTGGAGGAATTCCCTAGGAAGAGAGGCAGTTGGGACCAGTAATTTCTGTACATATGTCAAAGGCAATATCTGAGGCTAAATGTGAATCTCACAAGAGTATTTTTGAGGAAGACTAGCTTGTACCATGCATGAGTTCATACAAGGCAGGGGAAGAGATGTCCATACTCTTCCCTAATCCTGTTCTTGTCTTCAAGAACTAGTATCTGCAATGTATTGTGCATTTATAATTTAGCCTCATGACATAAAAAGGAAACCAAACACTCCATGTCCTCACATAGGGAAGGTGGAAAATGGACTTCCATACCTGTGAAGTCTTCGCTTTCCAGCAGTAGCTCTCTATTCCACACATAGAGTAAAGCAACTTAGTCCTTCTGAAAGGTCTGGAAAACGCCAACTGAAAGTAAAGAGGTGGGTAAATATGCAGCCTGTGATTGCAAATGGGCAGTACTGAATGCACAGCCAAGGTGCACAATGCACACACCTCCTATTTCCACAGTAACCCTTTGGTGACATTCAGGATGCCATTTCCTTCACACATTTAAGCAGCCAAGTTGACTCCAGTTACAGAACATGTGAGTGAAGTAAAAAGACTTAGAAGCCTCTGAGTAAAGTGCAGAAAGCAAAGGGACAACAGGTGGCAAAAAGAGTCAGAGAAGGACAGGGAGGTGGATGGAAGGGAAATCAGGGTTGCTAGCATGGTATTAATATTAGGATGCAAATGACTCAGAAAGAGAGGTCAGGTGGCATGTTCTTTATCTGCCCCTCTGTCTGTGACAGAATTGGAGAGGTGTCATGATGCAGACAGATTATCATAACTCTGATGTGTGACCCTCAGCTACTATAAATGGAAAGTACCACTCAACTATGCTTTGCCTGAACTTTGTGCAACTATTTCCCATCTATCTTAAGCTGTAAAAACTGTTTCACTCAATCACTGCTTTATCAAGCGTGCAGACATAACCTTTGCCTTCTGCATCGCGGTTACCAACCACCTGATGCTGGGCCTGGGATTTCCCAAGGCAGCCCATGTCACCCTGGAGCAGGGTGACCTCTGGTGGCCCCAAGTGCTGGCACAGAATGAGCAGGTCAGTGCTCTGCCCTGCACATCTGCCAGCTTTCGACTTCACCTGTTAATGCCCCCGGTCTGAGGGCTTTATGTTTGTTCAATCATCTATTCCCAGCAGTATTGTCTTGTCTTACAAAAGGCTACCCAGGTAAGCAGAATAAGATGCCTCACCAGACCTCTCCCTTCCTCTCTTTCATAAGAAAGTCAGGATCTTTTTCAGCTACTGGCATCTTATAATGCTTGTAAGTCTTATCTTCAAGAAGAATTGCTAAATGTTGTTTGTCAGAATTCATTAAGTTCCTTTCTGCACAGCATCAATATTTCCAGTTAATGTCCTTCTGTCACTGAAACAGTCCTTATTTACCTAGGAGGCACCCCACTGATGATCACCACATCTCTGAGTCTTTTGCAACCCATGCAGCTCCACTGGAGCACACCAACTGTGTCTATTTTAAACTTTCTCTCAGAGATGTGCCTTTATGGTAACTACAGACGAAAGCTTTTTTCAAGGTCTGTGACCTTTGCATTGCTTGCCAGGGAACAGACAGGCTGACTACAGAGGGTGTTCATACAGGCTGATTCTATTCCTCAAGGTATGGCATGTACCATGGGCAATTAAATATACTTTTATTTATATGAATGAATGAGAGATATTTCCCCAGCATAAATTAGGAACATTTCCAGATTCACAATAACTAAGTATTTAAGACACAAAGTTCACTGTTTTGCTTTTTCTACACGCATGCAGTCTGGTGGCATAAGCTGGTTGATTGTTGCAATTAAACACCATCACCACTGTAAATGTTCAGCATGTTAAGCACTAATGCAGTTTAATGTAATTAAAAACATAAATAAGAAGACTTCTGGTTTAATTATTGAGTACCCATCTTCTATTCAAAGAACTAACTGGATCAAACATGCAAAGTCTTCATAAAATTTTGCTGCAAAATAATATCATGGCTCTGTATATGACTGCTAATGATCTCTGCTTATTGGATTATACCAAGGTACTTTTTCTGGTCACTGAAAAAATGGAAAGCAGATAGAAAACAAATACTTTTGCAATAACATCACTAAAAATGTTTTGGTTTGGTTACTAAAAAAGTAACTTTTGTTCTGACATAGGCATATAGTTTTCCCCCTAGTTGTTCTGACCGTATACAGATTTTTCTGTATGTATTTAGAAATGCCAGCATAGAAAATGTTGGCCAGGAAAGTTTTTTCAACATAGGGAACTTCAAATTCCAATATTTTTCTTCATAGACTTTTTTCCTTTATCCAAGATGCTTAGAGCAACCTTAAATATTCTTTTAAAAAAAAGAAAGTAACTATCTTCCTTGTGTGGCATCATCTGCTCAAATTGCCTTTTACTTGTAAATCAAAATGAAACATCTAGTTATCATAATGTAACAATTATGGTTCTGGTTGCTCAAATAATAATAATTTTAGCTATTTTACACATTTAAATATAGCCTCAAGCCTATCATTTCTTAAAATAAAAAGGCAACAAATGTTCATAACACTTTTTCCCACCTCCAACTCCTATTCCTTTTTCTTTGGTGTCATCCTTACTTGTAAAGCTCTTCCAAGTCCAACATCTGTCAATTTTTTTTATATTTCTTCCTTAAAGCTAACATCAGTATCCTTCTTATTCCCACATATCCTCATCCTTTTTCATTTAACCATTCCTTTCCAGCCCATTTTTCAGGTATTTTAGCCATTGTCAATCCTGCCCTAATCTCAGACCTCACATGTGCATATCCAATTCTGCTCAACCCTTATCACTATTTCTGCCCCCACTCATTTCTCACACTATTTTAATATTTCCATCGTGAGCCAGACAGAGCCAATTCTGACCCTTTATGTTCACATACCCTCACTCATGAGGTCCTAACATCTACCTGAGGATGCCCATGGAAAAATTTTGATTATGCATATGTTATGACAGACCCTTCTGCCCTTGGAGACCTCTGTGTCTGGCAGACTCATGCTGGGACACTGGTACCAGCTCAGCAGCTGCATCATGAAGGAAATGTCCCATTCTGGCCACAAGACTCCTCCATGCAGAGGGGATCCACAAAACCAAGGACACGAAGCACAGCTCACCTAAAATGGGGCAAGTATCTGTTCTTGGCTTTCCAAAACCCTCTCCGACCCATGACCATGGTAGCTCATTGCCACATGCCAGGGCAGAAAGAGAGGAAAGACTTCACCTGATTTTAGAGCACTGCAGCTGGAGGGCACTTCTGTGCCTGCAGCTTCAGCTGCACAGAGACTCCCAGAGCAGACTGTTCCCTTTGGGACAGGGACAGTGTTTTGGGGTGGGTGCTGCCCAGCCCCTTCCTCACCAG
>NW_009952257.1:294757-300596 GCF_000747805.2 Chaetura pelagica
CATGGGGAGCCTTTGAGCTGAAGCAGATCTCCCTGATGTCCCACACCTTGGTTTGCATGACAGGTGTGCTCCAGGGGCACACGTAATGTGCTCTCACCTCAGGCAACCTTCCAGCTCTTGGGACTCCCACCTTTCCCCCCTGAAACCCATTTAGTGTGACCTCTCTAAGCAAGTTGTTACCTATATTTCCAAGAGACTCCACAATCCTGAGAAGAGGGCCAAGCACATGCCTCCAGGTAGGACAGCCTCTGCTCTCACCTGACAGCTGTGAGGGAGGATGGGTTTCACACCTCAGAACACAGGACATTTTCCCACTGGGCACATACAAAAGTAGTATTGGTGCTGGCTCAGCGTTACGGTTTGAAGGGGCACAGGCTGGTTTTATATTGTCAATATGAGGATGGATCCACAGGGGGTAGAACAGAGAGGGGTCAGGATTCCCTCCTATTTCCTGCCATACTCTTTAAAGCCAGGAGGGTAGGAGAGCCCGCCCCTTCCTGCTCTCAAGTTCCTTCCTGCCCTTGGAGGTCTTGGGGAGAGGATCCTGCTGCTTGTTTTCAGTTTTCAGTGTGCTCTGCAGGATCCAAATCCATCGTGTGCTGGGAAGGCCTTGCACCCTTTTCTGGAGCCAGCTCTGCTGTGAGGGACTTTCAGACCCCTAGGTCAGTGATCACTGAAATCAGGTTTTTTATATATTTGCATTCTTGTTCCTTATCCCACAGGTTGTAATCCCTTCCCTGTCCTATTAAACCTGTTCTAGTTTTAACTTCTAACCTTTAAGTCTCTCTTCCCTATTCCCCTTTTATCTTCTCCTGGGAGGATGAAAGGGAGTAACAGGGAGCAATTCTGTCTCTGGGTGTTTGGTTTCCCCTGACCACTCATCTGAGACACTCAGGGAAAAAAATCTTTAAGGCCTCATTTGAGCATGCAACTACAAGGTACATAGCAGATTCCTTCAAGGTACATAGCAGGTTACTTCTGGCCTCCATTTATAGGCTGGAGATGTGCTGCTGGGGTAGAACCTCCATTTATACATTCCAGGATTTTAGGGTTCAAATCTGCGTGGCTGGTTCTTGAGATGGGCAAGGCCATTTCCAATAAGTAGTGCATGTTCTTGCAGAAGTGCACTTTGCCCTTTCCTTTCTATACAAGATTATCTTGGAAAGTCTCCCCAAAAAAAGAAAAGTTAAATTTGACAGAGGCACAGACCATTCTGTTCTACACTCCTTTCTAATAGGGAAGGTCCCTCATACTCACCTGGTGCTGATACATGCTAAAGATTTTACAGTAATTTGTGCGTTGTCTGTTGAGTGTAATTTTTAAAGCGCTTCTAAAATACATTCTACATGGAAATTCCCACATCCTAACTAATGGGAAAACTGAAGGATAAAATTTCTTGCTACTGGCAGTTTGGTACATACCAGATATGTGGATCTAAGTTTCCTTCCTAGGTCCAAAACCAAAACCAATCTGAATAAATGTTAAAAGTTTTATACAAAATACTTCCACATAACAGCCTCTTCTGTGTCATATTATACTTACCAGTGTTATTTTCTGTCTTAATGCTGACTCTTCAGGCTTTCTTAAGAAAGGTGGTATGGTATAACAGGGGTTTCTTCCTCCTTAGTCTTGGGTTTGCTTAGGTTTATTTTTATCTCTTTTGGTATCACAGTCAGCTTCCCTTTCACTGGTTCTTAATTGAAGTTTGAAAGATGCAAGGTAGCTTCCTCTGCTTCAGTTATCATGAAAGATACTTCTTGATTATCCAGTGACCCCCAAGGCTTGGCAGACCTTTACGAGACCTGTGGTAGTCACAACACTTAGCCAAAAACAAGTAAGGTAATAGCTGTTTGACTAATAGACAGTTTAAAAAAAAACAAACCCAAACCAAACCAACAACCTAAAACCACGTTAGGCCCAGACAAGCCCTAAGATTTTGCATTTTTAGGTCAATACAAACCCTAAAGCCTTATGCTACTAATGAAAAAAAAAAAATCTTATTTACTGCTTTACAGCAATGGAGTTTTTAAGGAACTGAAGAGTCTTAGTATGACAGACAATGGTCAGATATTCAGAAGGAGGACTGAAAAGAAGATAAACTGATGGCAAAGGCAGTATCTGAATCGAGGATTAGGCTGGAGCATGAGTGCAGAGAATAAACTGGAGTGAAAGAAATGTGAAGTTGCTAGGGAACCATAGAAAGCCTTCTAATGTGTCATGGGAAGGAGCCTTAACAAAGAGCTAGTCTGACCTCAGTGCTAGTTGTTAGGTGGATTTATTAAGCTCTTTGTGGCTGACATCTGATCAGCTCTGAATCATTCTCATCTCTCTTTCAGATCACAGTGACAGAGGCATCCAGGGTTCCACTTATCCTCGCTACTGACAGCAGCACAACCTCAACAGTACTGGTGTGTTGGTGAGTTTACATCTTGGAGAGGGATAATTAAAGAATCATTTTGATAATTCCGTCTTAACCATACGGACAGGGAACTGTGAGCTGGAAGTTTCCAGCAGGGTGGGCAAAGCTCAGTGGAAGCTCATTTTGCTCTTGGGAAGCGCAGCCAATGCTACCACAGTAGTTTCTATACACAGTGACTGGGGGACCAAGCTCAACACTCAGCGCTTCCTGGGAAACCTGAAGAGCTCCAATGCAGGCTCTCCTTTAAAAGCTTGCTAGATTAACAGAGCCAAAGCTTTTTCAGACAACTGACCTCAGGCCCGGGCTTAGCTATGTTCTGCCATGCCATGCTGGTGATAGTCAGCTTCTCCTGTATTGCTCTCTGCTTGACAGTGCAGCTCTAAGGCAACCACAGTAATGGCTAGACCTCAGTATTTTTTAAATTCACCTTTTAAGCAACATCTAGAAGAGGCATTAAGCATTCAGAGAGCAAACCAAGGACAGCACAGAATGTAAACTCCTGAGAGCAATCTAGAAGCTTCCATTTCCTGCCCAACCTATATGTTCACCTCTGTGCCCCTGACTGGTAGCGTCATTTTTCACCGTGAAATGAACTTGGAGCAGAAGATGCCCTCCTATCTCCAAAAGGATTTGGCAGAAGATGAAGTTGTAAGACAAAACTAACCAAGCATGCTGTTAGCCTCAAGTTCTTTCTGACCTCCTGTATTTCTGTACAGCTCTGAGCCTTTACACCATGGACAGTGTTTCTCTGTAGTTACTCCTGGTAGTTTTTCTCCCCATGAACATGTCCAAGTCTCCTTTAAATCCAGGTAATCCTTTAGCTTGCAGTGACAAGGAGGTCCACAACTTAACTGCATACTTTGTGAAGTAGTCACCCGTCTTTGTGCTTTTGAATACCTTGCCTTCGGGTAGTTTCATTTGATTTACATACATACACTCACACACACACTGTTCTCCAGCCTCTGCCCTCTGCACTCTCCTGTTTATTTTAGTGCCAGCACCAGTTAGAAAATTGATTCCTGTCAGACCTCTCCACAGTGTGGTGACTTTAGTGCTCTGCTTTGTATGCCCGCTCAGTTCTCTCCTTTCAAATCTTAAGTCTCTGGGTTTGTTTCCGTAGTCCTCCTGTAGAGGTCTCTCAATGCATTTGATCAGCTTCATTGCCTTCAGAATAACAATCCCTTGCAAATTAGGTTAGTCTGTTTTTCTTTTCTTTTTGGTTCCCACTGCTGAGAAATGAGTGGCTATTTTCACACAGTTAAGCAGCAGTGTGGAAGACCTTGCTCTTGGATGCTAACTGTCAGCTCAGAGTCTGTCTTTTTATATGTGAGACTACATTATGCTCCCCACAGATAAATTTTTGTGGGTTTAACTGTAGAGAGTTTTGTATCCTATTTAATGATACTTTTTCCTCAGTGCCATGAAAATTGCCTGTGTTCCTTAAGCATTAGTTCCTTAGTGCCTGGAATAGATATATTTCATTGGGAAATGCTGTGTTCCCTCTTGTTCAAGAGCTCTTAAGCTTGCTTTATGAATTGCTTAAGCAATGCAAAGCCCAGCACTAAAAATATCTTTCATTTTATATCTTTGAGGATTATCTCTGAGATGATTCTTTTCTGTCACTTACTAAAATAACATAGAATGGATATGCAGTTAGGAAGGTGGTAACAGAGGCTCTACCAAAAATTATATACAAAGGTTATAAAACAAAAGTGTGTCTGAAGGTTACTCTTGGTACAGATCTAAGCACTGAAAAGAGGAACAAATGAAAACTACTCCTCATGGTGCTTATGCGAAGGAAACTACAATGTTTATTCTCTAGATATTACAGTGGTTACAAAGACTAATTACACAAGAAAGTGACCTAGAGGTTCACATTTTGTGGATCCCTCACGTCACTTGGATGCCTCGTGACGCCTTCACTCTTCCTCTTCTATCTTCTTGCCATGAAACTCCCTGCTCTTGGCCCGGAGCTTGTTGACCTGTGACTCTGCAATGTCAGCCCGCTCCTCGGCTTCGTCCAGCTCGTGCTGGATCTTGCGGAACTTGGAGAGGTTGACGTTGGACAATTCCTCCTGTGCAGGAGAGGGAGAGGTGGTGAGGAGCCCAGGGGTGTGGTTTCACAGCGCCCACACCTCAGCCTCCCAGGGCAGTGGTTCTTCATTCTGGGAAGGACCAGAACTTCATCCCCTACCACCACTGCTTACACATAAACCTCACTCAGACCTCCTCATCTCCTCCTCTTCAGGACCTTACAGTGAAAAACCTCCTACTTTAAAAGCAATTGTGTCACTTGGATTGGTCCTTGGTGTACTTATTCCCCCCCTACTTGATCCCTGGAAGTGGTGGGACACACTAAGTTGAGAAAGCCCCTGAAGCCTTCTGCTGTGGATCAGCAGCAGAGACTCCTGAACATCTCAGCCAGCGGATGTGGCCCCTGGGTTTCTCTAGTCAGACATCCTGTGTTAAACCATCTGCAGAACGTCCCTCTGTTCATCCCTGACTTAAGGGTGCTGAAAACTCAGCAAGGCCTCCAGACACGACACTGAAACAGCATGGAGAAGGCTGTTGTGTCCTGGGAGTTTCCTTCATGCTCCTTTCCTGCTGTTCATACTCATCTCAATGTGTGCGCTGCCCCGGTGGCTCTTACCCATGCTCCAAGCAATACTTACAGCCTCCTCAGCTTGTCTCTTGTAGGATTTCACCTTCATTTGCAGCTTGTCCACCAGGTCCTGCAGCCGCAGAATATTCTTCCGGTCTTCCTCAGACTAGAGCGGTTGGCAAAGAGGGGAGAAAAGCAGAGATTGGTTCTGCACCATGTGAGGTTCACTGCTCCCCTTGGGGATGGTGGCTGCACAGCCTGACTTGCTGTCAGAACACTCTGCCAGCCCAAGGAGGCCTCCTGCCTTACCTGGTAGGTCAGCTCCTTCACCCTCCTCTCGTACTTGCGCACACCCTTCACGGCTTCAGCGCTGCGCTTCTGCTCAGCATCAACCTCCCCTTCCAGCTCCCGCACCTGCAACGACAAGCCCAGCTTTGGAGCTTCCCTGCTGGCTGCTGACATCACATCCTCACTCACACACAAAGAAGAGCCCTACACACCCTGGCCTCCAGCTTCTGGATTTGCTTCTTGCCTCCCTTCAGGGCCAGCTGCTCAGCCTCATCCAGACGGTGCTGCAGGTCCTTCACTGTAACGTCCAGGTTCTTCTTCATCCTCTCCAGGTGGGCACTGGTGTCCTGCTCCTTCTTCAGCTCTTCTGCCATCATGGCTGCCTGGTGAGGGAAAAAGGTCAAGAGCCATTTTGGGACTGGAGATATTTTTGGAAGAAGGCACTTCCATTAAGCATTGAAAAGAACCCTCAGCTCACATCTGTGATGGCCTTCTTGGCCTTCTCTTCAGCATTGCGGGCTTCCTGGATC
>NW_009952257.1:304099-306413 GCF_000747805.2 Chaetura pelagica
CCTGCAGGTCATCCAGCGTCTGCTGATGGGCCTCTTGGAGGGCTTTCTTCTCTTTGGTCAGCTTGGCAATGGTCTCGTCCAGGGCTGCCATCTCCTCTGTGAGGTTTTTCACCTGTGGTTTGAAAGAAAGTATCAAAAGTCTGTGTAGAAGGCTGGACTCCTTCCTACTTGAGTGAAATTTTTGCTTCACAGCTCTTAGCCAGGAGATTGTTTTCAATTTGGGCTTCCTGGCTACCCCGCTCAGATGCTCCTGGTGTGTAGCAAAGCAGCCTCATTCTCAGAAGACCAGGCTGATGTGGGAGGCATCTTCCCCTTCACCCTTGATGTGATTCCCCGTGTGTGTACCTTGTTTTCAGTGGCATGCTTTTCCTTCTCAACCTTGGCCAGTGTTAGCTCAAGGTCATCAATATCTTTCTTCAGCTCTGAACACTCATCCTCCAGTTTCCTCTTCTTGGCTGTCAGCTCAGCATTAATTTCCTCCTCATCCTCAGCCCTTTCCGTCACCTCCTTAATTTTGGCTTCCAGCTGGATTTTGGTTTTGATGAGCTGGTCACACCTTTCCTCAGCATCAGCCAAGCTGTCTGCTTCCTGGTGGGAAGACACAGGTTATGGTGGGGTGTCACGCTTTGAAGGTTCTCCACTCTCTTGTATTGCTGAGGAGGCAGTTGTTAAATGGGGGCTGAGCCTTCCAGCAGCTGGAAGACCTTGACCACTGTTCTTTGGGAAACCTTGTCGCCTGGTATCAACATTGATTCCAAATGGTTTGTGTCTCTTAAAAATGACTCACCTAGAGGCTGGCTATCAGAATGAAGATACTTGCCTTCCAGCTCAGAGCTCTCTGCTGTGGAGCGTTACATGGTCCTTTCTCTGACACTAGGAGAGTCTCATGTGGGGCTGCCATGAGACTCACCATGGCCCTGCCAGAGCCTGTTTACTCAATGTTCAAGTGCCTTGGAGTGAGTGATTTCACTGTTTTCTACCGCACATTTGTCAGCCTCCTGCATGGCTGCACATCGCTCTTTTCCCAGGAACAAACAAAGGGTGATACTCACCGCCTGCACTTGGAGCTGCAGGTCATTTTTCTCCTGCAGCAGGACCACCATTTTCTCCTCCAGCTCCTTCCTCTTGGCCTCAGACTTTGCAAGCTCCTCCTTGGTTTTCTCAAACTCCTCCTTCATGTTGGCCATCTCCTTCTCTGACTCTGCACTCTTCAGCAAGGGCTTGATCTTGAAGAACAGCTTCATCCAGGGCCAGTGCTTGACGTTCATGAATGCACGAACATTGTACTGGATGCAGAAGATTGAGTCCCTGAAATAAAATTAATGTGGCTGTTACATACGTTGGGTTTGATGAATTTCGTTTCAATTAGCCAAGTACCATGAGATCATGACATGTGGGTGAGAAATGTCTACCTCCTCTCCACCATCCTCCGATACTCCACTCTCATCAGGAAGCCCCTGCACCTGGCTTGTGTCATAGTGATGATTTCTGCAAGCTTGTCATCTCTCATCTCCTCCAGGAGTCCCAGCAGTCCAGCTTTGAAGAACACCTTAAAAAAGATAATATTGCAGCTTGTCATTTTCTGGTAGTATAAAGGCACAGAGTATTTCAGAATGACCAACCCACCTTGAGCCCTTTCCGAACTCTTTCGAGTCCCAGCAGTCCAGCTTTGAAGAACACCTTAAAAAAGATAATATTGCAGCTTGTCATTTTCTGGTAGTATAAAGGCACAGAGTATTTCAGAATGACCAACCCATCTTGAGCCCTTTCCGAGCTCTTTCCCAAGGGTCTACAAACTTCCTGTAAGCTCAGCCTTAAGCATTCATTCCTTCACCGAGTTATGTGGTACGAGTTATGGTTTCCAGTTCTGCCACACCTATACCTGGTCAGGAACCCTCGTGAGCTCTACCATGACCTTTAGGCTTGATGTTAGATCTATCTCATTGCTGTGGATCTTTGCATGAATTAATGAGTAGTGCCTGGGACTTGTTAAACTACCTATATCTGATCCTGACCAATCTTAAAAAACAAGGCTTTATAGCTTCAACTTAGACCTTTCTTATTGTCACAAATCTACCTCTTGATGTGTACACTTGTATGAAACTGGCTACCATTCCAGAGTCTTCCTCACTTGCCTTGCTTGGGTACTGTGGGATCAAGCACTTGCTGACTGACATCCCTACCCAACCAGCTCTGTTATCGTGCTCTGCTCCTTGCCCCTGGCAAGCAGCCTGCCCTTACTACTCCCTGACAAACTCTAACACACATCTTGTTTCTACCTTGGTGTGACCAAATCTGTACTGGGTGTGGTCCA
>NW_009952258.1:0-333 GCF_000747805.2 Chaetura pelagica
ATCTGTCACTGCTGTCACAACTCGCCTCACCCCCCCAGGAGGTGAGCAAGAGGACGTGAGCATAACAGTACCAGTCAAACCTTTAATCTCTAACGCGTTCTCCCCCCTGGGTGTGTAATTGGCCCCTTACTTACACTCACTTCTGTCAACCCGCAAGGGAAACCCTCGGGCTCGTAACCACCCTCTATTATTGCTTTCTTTCATACACACATATTCCCTGGTGCATCTACGACATTTCTTTCCACTCTTCACTGTTTTGATTTGATATTTTAGTAGAAGTTAAAACTTGCCTGTGTGTGTGTGGTCGCGTGCTTCTGAGAGGAGCTTGTCAAG
>NW_009952258.1:523-8170 GCF_000747805.2 Chaetura pelagica
TTTATATCAGTTCTTTCATATGTTAATCCCAGAGGCACATCCATTGTCTCTCTAATGGCTTGGTCTTGGCTAGAGGTGTGGCTGCACTGACTTTAGAGCTGGGGGAGCTTTCAAGAGCTTTTTACAGGAGCCACCCCTGGGGCCCCTCCCCCGCTGCCAAACCCAGCCACAACCTAAACCAGCACAAATGTTGAGGTCAGGGGTTTGTCTTTAATACTACTTGAAGGATGAGACACCTAACATTGCATTGCCAGGACATGCTGCCTTCACTTGGGAGTCTCAGCCCAGAATTATTTAAGAATGGCACTTAAACTGTATTTTAAAAACCGAACATAATGCATTTTTTTCTTTTTAAAAAAATAATCTGGAAAACACAACAATCTTAGTTCAGCTACTTTACTGTATACTAGTGAGATTCATCTTCCCCTGTACCAGGAGAGTGTGTAATGACTGGGTTATCCAGCAAAAAGCTGTTTGGTATGCATGAGATATTTAATGGTGAAACAAAAATTTGGAGCTTCCAAACCCCCTTGCTTTCTAACACTCCTCACCGCAGTGGGAGGCTAGGTGCGGCTGGGTAAGGATTCCAAGATCAAGACCCAATAACAACAAACAAGCTGTTATTGATCAGGCATTCTTTATTGCAGCGCTGGGCAGCACTGGGGATTCTCCACCATGAGTGCTCCCATGAATTAGTGAAACACCCCATCTGATATACACCAAAAACATGCATATTCAGTTTTATGTCAACGAGTTCCCAGAATTCTTTTACATAGTCATTTCATTTTCTGGAATTTGCTATCTTTGTAATTATGCATGCTCGAGGGTCTCCTGGAGGGGGTCTTTGTTGATTCTAGTCCTTTGTCGTCTTGGTCCTGTCTCTTGTCCTCCTGGTCCTGTCTCCATTCTCCCGCTGGTAGATTGCCCAGGTGGGTCAGAATCAACATGTGGGTTGTCTGTAGGCACCACAGGTTCTTAGAAGACTTTGACGTGCGGAATAACGACTTTAGAACCAATAAGGTTATAAAGAAGGTATGTTTATTCAGCGCTGGGTGCACGGGGGATCGCTCCTCCACAAACGTGCACACCCTAGGACTATTAGCAAGGTCATTATATGACACAAAGTAATACATATTCATCCATGTTGTTGCATATGCATTAGGTGTCCGAGGATAGGGAGGGGTTATTACAATTAGTTCCCGGAAATCATTATCATAGTTACCCCCCCCGCCCCCGAGCTCCTCCTTGTTGCACCTGCGCAGTGTCTTCTGGTGGTCCCGGGCAGAGGTCTTCTGGGATGAAGGCTGTATGTCTTCCTCGCTGTGCACTTTTCACCTCTCAGCATTCCTTTCTGGGGTCTGCACCACGTTCTTGCTTTCTCAGCAAGTTTCTGTGGGAGCATCCTCCCACACGATACCTTCCCTCACAATTCAGGCCTTATCTATACATTCCAAGTCTTATCTATGCTAAGCAGTGCCATCCTGTTTACTCCTTATGTGTTAGTCCTTTCTACCAAGGTAGGCCTTCTGGCTTTCCTCAGATCAACTTGATGTTATCAGGACCTGCAGGATGCTTGGCATAGTTGACTGATAGTTTCACAAAGCACATTGTTTTAAAAGCAGCCCTTAGTATGGCAATTTCCTTATTTTAGTAAACTTTTATTAGGCTATATTTCTATTGAATTTACTAACGAATATCCTATGATGTATCAATGGTTTGTTAGAGCTGAAAGAGAGATGCATGCTATGACCCTGGAAAGACTGGTCAGCTGGAAGGAGTTGTGCTGGGTTCCAATCCCTGTCCCAAAGCAAAAAGCATATATGTTTTAGCCTATGATCTGTTTTCATGTACAATGAACCTGAGCGGAGACTGGAACAGGGACATTTTTCCCTCCAGTGTAAGAATTTGGAGTATTTATTTCCCAGAATTCACAGTTCTCAGTGCCTCCATTCTCAATGGTAATCTCTCTTCCTACATCTCTCAGTCTCCTAAAACTCAAAGCAGGGACTGGGGGAATAAAGTCCTTCCCATCACAGAAGATCAGGTTCAAAACCACCTGAGGAACCTGAATATGCACAAGTCCATGGAATCCAATGAGACACATCCCAGGGTCCTGAGTGAACTGGCAGATGTAGTCACTAAGCTCCTCTCAATTTTATTTGAAAGGTCATGGCAGTCAGGTGAAGTCTCTGGTGATTGGAAAAAGGGAAATATTGCGCACATTTTTTAAAGGGTAGAAAGGAGGACCTTGGAAACTACCAACCAGTCAGCCTCACCTCTGTGCCTGGTAAGATCATGGAGCAGATCCTCCTGGAAACTATGTCATGGCATATAGAAGACCAGGAGGTGATTAGAGACAGCCAGCATGCCTTCACCAATGGCAAATTGTGCCTGACTAATCTGGTGGCCTTCTATGATGAAGTGACTGCATTGGTGGACAAGGGAAGAACAACTGATGCTGAGAGAGTTTGGGTTATTCAGCCTGGAGAAGGCTCCAGGGAGATTATATAGCAGCCTTCCAGTACCTGAAGGGGGCCTACAGGAAAGCTGGAGAGGGAACTTTTGCAAGGACTTTTTACCAAGGCCTGTAGTGATAGGACAAGGGGAAACAGTTTCAAACTGGAAGAGGGTAGATTTAGGTTAGACATTAGGAAGAAATTCTTTAGTGTGAGGGTGGTGAGACACTGGAACAGGTTGCCTGGAGGAGTTGTGGATTCCCCCTCCCTGGAAGTGTTTAAGGCCAGGCTGGATGGGGCTTTGAGTAACTTGTTCTAATGGAAGATGGAAATTCCTGAAGCATATTGAAGCTAACTCCTTGATGCAGGTATTAAGGGAGCTGACTAGGAAAGGTGCCCTCCTAGATTTGTTGTTTGTAAACAGAGATTGACTCGGGGGCTTAGAGGTGATTGGTGACTGTCTTGGTCACAGTGACCATGAAGTAGTTGAGTTTCAAAATATTGGTAATAAAAGAAAAACTGTCTGCAAAACTTTGAACCTGGATTTGGGGAGAGCAGACTTCAGGCTGCTGAAGGAGCTAGTTAGTAATTTTTCATGGGAATCCACTTTTGAAGGTATTAAAGTCCATGAATGATGGTCACTTTTTAAGAGCCATCTCTTAGGAGTGCAGGAGCAGGCATTTCCAAAGTGTCAGAAGTCAATCAAGTAGGGCAGAAGGCTGGCTTGGCTGAGCAGAGAACTTCTAGAATTTAGGTAGAAAGTATATGGACTTTGGAAACAAGGACAGGCAACAGGGGAGGACTACAGAGATGCTGTTTGCCACTGTAGGGAGAAAATTAATGCAGCCAAAGCTTGATTAGAGTTCAAGTTGGCCAGTTTTGTGAAGGACAACAGAAAGGACATTTTAAAATATGTTAACAGCAAAAGGAGGATCAGAGGTAACATTGGTCCATTACTTGATGAGGTCGGTCAACTCACAAATAGGAATGTAGACAAAGCAGAGACATTTAATGTCGCCTTTGCCTCTGTCTTTAACACCGATGATGGGCCCTGGGACCCCTGGAGCCCTGTGTTGGAAGACCAGGACTGGGGAAATTATAAACCCCAGTTGACCACGAACTTGTTTGAGACTTGCTGCTCCAGTTGGATGTGCATAAATCTATGTGAGGCCTGATGGGATTCATCCCAGAGTAGTGAAAGAGCTGGCCAGTATCGTGGGACCTCCCTCCATTATTTTTCAATGGTCGTGGGAGTCTGGAGAGGTCCCAGTCAACTTGAAGCTGGCAAATGTCTCAATTTTCAAGACGGGTAAGAAGGAAGACCTTGTCAATTACAGGCTTGTCGGTCTCACTTCAGTGCCTGGTCACCAGTGGGGTTCCCCAGGGCTCAATTTTAGGGTCAGTGCCCTTTAATGTCTTTATAAATTATGTGGATGCAGGAGTCAAATGCACATTGAGTCTGCTGATGATACTAAACTAGGAGGAGCTGTGGACTACCTTGAGGGTAGGCAGGCCTTACAAAGAGATCTGGATACACTATAGAGCTGGGCAATCACCAACTGTATGAAATCTAGCAGGAGAAAGTGCCAGATTCTGCACCTGGGACAGGGTAATCCTGGTTACATGCGACGAACACATGGCTGACACACCATGATGGTCACAAGCATCAGCGGTTTATTAAGGGTTACATTGCATTTTTATACTTTGCTCTCCTGTCCACATGCCTTACGCTTCCTTCCCATAGGTTAACAGCTTCTGTTCATGCATTCTATCTTATTCTATGATAGGCTACAAGCTTCTTACATTTTCTTACAAGAATGTCAACACACATCTGTATCTCACATACCTTCTTTCCCTCAAACTTGTTTATCTCTTAACTGTCGAGGGCACAGCTGTAGTTTGTCGAGATCAAGGCCGCCCACGGCCCATAGCTGATCACCCACAATTCCCCCTTTTTGTTTTTCAACAACAAAGGTTGTGTTTACCATCCTCTGTGGGGCCCTTTGCAGAGAAGACAGCAAACACGACACTATCAACAAAATGACAGTGATGATGCACAATATTGACAATCCTGTTTGCAACAAGCTCTTTACCCATCCCGATATATTCCAACCTTCCAACCATTTATTCAGTCCAAAAAATCCATTATCTTCTGTGATCTTCTTGGTGGTGTCCCTCAGTTCTTAGATACATCTGTGGATTGGTTTTGAGTTGTCTTTCAAGTCCATACAACACATTCTGTCAAAGTCTTCACATCCATGTCCATAAACTAACAATAGAAAATCAATAGCAGCGTGATTCTGCAAAACAGCATGGCGAACACTATCCACATCAGTTGCTAAGGCGCTCAATATTTCAGAAGTCTCATTGGCTCTTTTTGCTACAAAGCATGCTAATTTATTCAATTCTATCAAAGCTTTTGCATCTGCAAGCTGAAGCAAAAATAAACTAACAGCAAAGCACTCCCCAGCATTCCACAAATCTACTGTGTCAATACAATTCGACATTATCTGTTGCAATCCTCTTTTTTGCCTGTGGTGATGGGTATGATTTAATATGATTTTCATGCTGGGGGTTAACATACTTAGTTCCCCTATTGTACGTAGACCTACATAATGACACCATGCAGAGCTGTTCTGATATATTGGGATACCAGGAGTAACATTTTGAACTCCAGTGCCATTCCTGTCCCATCGATCATGGTCTGGTCTATAGCTTAGATAGACACATCCTTCCGCTGATAAAGTTCCCAAAATATCTAATTCTTGTGGTTCCAGTGCCGGAACAGGTAGCCGAGCGTCCCACATATCCTAAGAATCAAGGCAGCTTTGTGCAGTTTTACAGTTTACTTGGGAGCTAAGCTTTCCTGTAGTTACATTCTGGATTATCAGAGCGCTTTCCGTGCCATTCAGAGGCACCCCTACCAACCATGTATGAAAAGGACGCTCAATCTGGGTCATTGAAGCACAAAATTTTGTTTGATTCAGGGCATGTAACAATGATACCCATATTTTTTATTGTTCCATGGCGTCAGGCAAGGTGCTGTTATTTCTGTCATCCCTACAGTCAGTGTCCAGGACAGGGCATACACACTGAGCAGGTACCCAGCAAATCCCAGTACCTGTGGAAACAAGCATAACTGCGCCCCCAAGTGACAAGGTCCCAGGGGCCTTCCCAAACTCGAGTCTGAAGGTTGCAAACCCAAACAGGGGCACGGGATCACACTAGGCCCCTGTCAGAATGCAAAGAAGAAAAATGAGTTATAACAATAGGTCCTGTGCTAGAAGGAGGAACAGTTAAATGATTCATCGTATATACTACTTTCCACACTCGTGCTTGCAGAGTTTCACCCATCGTTCCCCCTTTTTGTTTTTCAAGCAACGCCTTGAGGGACTGATGTGTGCGCTCTACAATGGCTTGACCCGTGGAGAATGAGGAATGCCTGTAATATGCTGGACACCCCATAATTGCAAAAACTGTTGGGTCTGGTTAGCAGTGTAGCCATTGTCTGCTTTTATGGTGGCCAGGATGCCTAGGGCAGCAAAAGCGCCACGCCAATGTGCTACAACATCCCTGGCTCTTTCTCCACTATGGGCAGCCCAACAGGCTTTAGAAAATGTATCTACAGAAACACGGACATACTTTAAGCGACCAAACTCGGCAAGATGGGTCACATCTGATTGTCAAATTTGCAAAGCCTGTAAACCATGGGGATTAACACCTTCGGTTGGGATTATGATATGCTGTTGACAGTCTGAACAGGAGGCCACAATATCTCATGCTGCTGTGGAAGAACTATTAAACTGATATTGAAGGGCACATGCACCTTGGTGAAAAAAGCTGTGCGATTGTACGGCTTGTTTCATGGTATCTGGTACAGGAGCTGCCCACGCTGGAGCAGTTAACATATCTGCTCGGGCATTTCCTTCCACAATTTTGCATACATACTGAGAATCTGATACCACATTGAGATTTTCATGTGGCCAGGCTTCAAATGCCATGATAACTGCATGCAACTCCACTAGCTGCAGAGATCCATCTTGATGCCCTGAAATATTGTGCCATTGGCCATCCTCTTTCCAAGTAACAACTGCTTTCCCTGATCCACCTGTAAATACAGTGCGCCCTTTGAGGGGTGTTGGAGAATATAAGGATGGTTCTGCTAAGGTAAACTCTAAGTGCATCTGGAGAAATTTATGTGCAGGATGGTGCAACAAAACCTGACCAGGAAAATTTAACATGGCCATTTGCAACACAGCACTATTGGCTAAACACCATTCTAAATATTCAGAAGTGAGAGGCAAAGTGAGAAATGCAGAATCTCGTCCAGACAGTTGGACACAGCGCTACCTGGCCTTACAAATTACCTGTGCAATTAGTTCAATCTGAGCTTTCTTTCTCTGATATGTTAAAAAAACCCACTCCAAAAAGTGTAATGGATCTGCCCACTCTTCATGCCATTGGGCAATAAGCCCAACTGGCTGATCATGAGACAACAATACATACAAACTAAGAGGAATAGCAGTAACGACTCTCCATGCTTTCTTTTCTGAAATGGCAATTTCCACTTGCTTAAGTGCTGTTTCAGCTTCTGGTGTGAAGCTCTGAGGAGATAATAGGTCAGTATCTCCTTTTAACAGTTCAAATAATGGAGCTAGCAAGGTGTTAGATAGCCCTAACAAAGACCTTAGCCAAATGATAGCTCCCAACAATTTCTATAAGTCATTCAAGCTTCATATTGACTGCTGGATGGCTACAGTTTGTGGCTGCACAGTTTGATCTAATATTTTCAAGCTGAGGTATTTCCATGGGGCTTGTTGCTGCACCGTTTCTGGTGCGATTTGCAACCCATATTTCCTCAGAGCCTCAATTACACCAGGCGTTACAGTTGTCAACTTGTCAAAAGTGCGTGTAGCAACCAAAATATCATCCATGTAATGGTAACAATATACATTCTGAAATTGGTCTTGCACACCAGACAATGCCTGTACCACATACCACTGACAAATAGTGGGACTATTTTTCATGCCCTGAGGTAGAACAGTCCAATGATATCTCTTCCCTGTCTCACTGTGATTAACTGCTGGCACTGTAAAGGCAAATATTGGAGCATCACCAGGGTGCAATGGAGTAGTAAAAAAACAGTCTTTAAGATCTATTATACAGATGTCCCATTCTGCTGGACATAGAG
>NW_009952258.1:8190-9401 GCF_000747805.2 Chaetura pelagica
CTGGCTGCAAAGACCCCATGCTTTCTATAGCATCATTGACTTGCCTAAAATCATGTAAAAGTCACCATTTCCCAGATTTCTTTTTAATTACAAATACAGGGGTATTCCAGGGGTTCTGTGATGGTTCAATATGGCCTTGGGCCAACTGTTCTGCTACCAAGTCTTTAAGAGCATTTAGTTTTTCTTGTGTCAAGGGCCACTGGTCAACCCACACAGGCTGGGATGTCAACTATCTCAATGGGATGGTAGGCCTGCATTGGCCACTCTCTTCAGTGGCCCTTAAGAAAAACCTTGACAATCTGTCCCAATAGTAACACCCCACTGACTTAAACAATCTCGGCCCCACAAACTGAGGGGGACTGTAACCACATAAGGGCAAATGGTTGCTGTTTGACCTTCTGGACTGACAATCTGGATCGGAAGTAGGTTCTGTTGACTGATAGTTGCTCCTCCCACTCCTGCTACTGCAGAGGAGAAGACCGTGGGCCAGTTCAATGGACATTGTTTTTTAGATATTATAGTAACATCAGCTCCAGTATCAATCATTCCAATGATAGTTATTTCATGAGGAGGCCCATGCGACGATTGGACACTACACTTCATGTTAGGCCTGGAGGCTGTAACAGCTTGTGTCCAAAAAACCTGGGCTTCACCTGTGGAGTCAAAACCTCCTGTCCCTCTTTCTTCCTGTCCCTTCTTTCTACTTGATCTGCATTGCGTGCTTGGGCTACAAATGACATGCAGTGATGCAGTTTTGAGCAGGTATGGTAACCAGTGGAGATGGAGTCCATATCATGGCCGCAATTTGTCCTGTAAAATCCGCATCAATAACCCCAGGCAACACAAACAATCTCTGCAAAGTGACACTAGACCACCCTAACAATAAGGCGCTCAATACATGTCCCAAAGGCCCAAATGCTTCTAATGGTACCTTATGTACTTCATTGTCCTTTATAGTGACTGAGATGGCTGTGGTGACATCCACTCCAGTGCTTCCCTTTGTCCAGGCTCGTAGTTGACCGCATAGGCTTGGAAGGGACTGTATTTGTGCCTGCGTGCGCATCCCCGGCACACTCTGCTTCCTGTTTCCCAGAGGTCCTCTAGGTGGAACAGCTCGGACCTGCTTGTTAAAATTAGACCGACATAGTTTAGCAAAATGCCCTACTTTCCCATACCATATACAAGAACCATTTGGCACTAATTTACCATTT
>NW_009952258.1:9610-11194 GCF_000747805.2 Chaetura pelagica
TCTGAGTCTGTCAATAAAGCTTACATAAGATTCATCTGGCCTGTTTTATAGAGGTCCATGGCTGTTGAGGGGTCCCTGTATCAGGGACGTGTTGCATAGCCAAGAGAGCCAAATCTTTTCCTTGTTGTAGAATAGATGAATGCAGGCAGGCTTGCAGTTGCGGGGTATTTAAAGGAGGATCACCCATTAACTACGCTGGCCTGGCCCCAAAGCGTGGATCGTCTTGAGAACGATTCAAATTGGCCAGAGCTGCTTCATTCACTAGTCGGCGCCATTGCGCTTCAAATAAAAGTAACTGCGTTGGTGTGAAGCAAATCTGTGCTATGTTACGACAGTCAAAGGGAGTTAGTTCATTAGAAAAAAATAATTCGTAATAATGATTGAGCATACGGCGAGGTAAATCCATGTTGCATAACCGTAGTTCTTAAATCACGTATAACACTCCAATGAAACGGATCCCAGTCATCTGGTTCCTCCCCATTACCACGAATAACAGGGCAAGCCAAAATATCACCGGCCAGTTCCACTTCCCCTGCCTCTTTAGCTTGCTCATACAATTTGTTCCAAAATTTGCCTGGGTCTGCGCCTTGAATTGCTACAGAAACCGGTCAGTACATTCTGAAGGGGGAAGGCAGAAGGCCGACACTTCACTCCGTCATTCACTCCGGGGGCTGGAATCACAGGCTGTATAATTAGGGTATTCTGAAGGGGAGGGGCGGAGGGCAAACGCTTAACTCCCCCATTCTCTCCGAGGGCTGATACATCTATTAAACACGAATTTACAGGTTCCTTTTTTGCCGCTTCCTGAAACTCTCCCTCAGATTCGGGGTCAATGGGGGCACTTCAGGAGGTGGAGGGGTTGGGAATGGCACGTCCATGCATGCAGGGGCCGTGGGAGCCGATTTGAAAGTCACTTGCACTGGGGCTGGCCGTGCCCGTGTGGCTGCAGCTGCTGCAGCTTCCCCGATCTGCTTAAGCTGTTTTAACGAGTTCGGCACAAGTCGCCAAGTTGTTAACGACTTTGTGGCAGCATCCCAAAGCGCACGCCCCGTCTCCTCCCATGTCTCTATAAAAAAAGGCTGTTTGCGCATCAGCCTGCACACCATTCTTCTTGCACCAGTACGTAGTGCATGCTCATCATATTTTATTCCCCGCTTTTTCAGTATTCGTAGCAGAATGGTTAATATAGACCTCTCTTCTGCTGACATCTGCGCCCCCATATTTCTGTTCCCAGCTGCTCACCTTTTCTCCCCAAAGGTGTATATTTCTTCTGTGTCCGGACTAGGCTCTCGATCCGCCTTTTTTTGCTTACCTGGGCACCACCACCAGCTGCTCTCAGGTCTGCAGTCACTGATCCCTATCACGTCGGGGTCACCATTTGCGGCGGACACACGGCTGACACACCATGATAGTCACAAGCATCAGCGGTTTGTTAAGGGTTACATTGCATTTTTATACTTTGCTCTCCTGTCCACGTGCCTTACGCTTCCTTCCCATAGGTTAACAGCTTCTGTTCATGCGTTCTATCTTATTCTATGATAGGCTACAAGCTTCTTACATTTTCTTACAAGAATGTCAACACAC
>NW_009952258.1:12040-15303 GCF_000747805.2 Chaetura pelagica
CAGAACCCTGGCGCGCACACTGTTATGGCTCAGGTTCGATCGCCGGGGCAGGCAGGCAGACGAACAGGTCTGGCAGAATCCTGGTGCCTGGCTCTGCAGCAGGGCAAGTTCAATGAGCAGCAGGGGGGTATCCTACACAAGAAGCATCCGAGCAGGCCGCTCTCACCTGCAAAACCTGTTGCATTTATACCCCAGTGACCCCTTGTCCAGTCAGTGTCACTGCCGCAATGCATGAACATAATAATGTCCAGAGTCAATAAGCACCCATGAGGCCCAAGTTAGGGTGGTAACTATTAGGGGCAATTCATAACCTGTTGTCCATCCTTCCTGCCTTGTATAACATCTTTTGTTTTGCTTTCATTTGTCCTTGAGCAGCAGGCCTGGTTTTGGTCCATTAGCTGGGTATAATCAGCAGAAGGCCTTTGCTGGTTTAAAAGGCATTTTGTTTAGACTTATGTGGGGAAGAAGAACTGTTTCCCACAAAATTATACTGAATTAATATATGTTGCATCTCTGCCCTGATGACCTGAAGCATCATGGGCCCATCAAGCCAGAAAGAGCTCACCCTTATGTTCCAAATCCAAGTCTATTTGGAACACTTGAGCAGCCTCATCTGCTCGTTGGTTGTGTCGATGTTCCTCAGTGGCTCGACTCAGAGGCACGTGTGCATCTACATGACGCACTTTTACCACCAGTTTCTCTATCCGAGCTGCAATGTCTTTCCATAGGTCAGCAACTCGCATAGGTTTACCTTTTTGCTGCCAGTTGTTCTGCTGCCACTGCTTTAGCCAACCCCACAAGGCATTTGCTGCCATCCATGAGTCACTGTAGAGATAGAGTCTTGGCCATCCCTCTTGCTCAGCAATGTCCAAAGCCAGCTGGATGGCTTTTACCTCTGCAAACTGACTTGATTCACCTTCTCCTTCAGCTACTTGTGCAACCAGTCGTGTAAAGTCATAAAGGCTCCTTCTGACCTGAACCAATCTATGATTTTGATTAAAAATTTCAAAGTGCAGAAGTGGTCCTGTCCCTTGGCCCCTAGATGTCCACCCTCTTTTTTTTCCCTGGAATTGTAAAGCACTGAAAGGTTTGACCCTGAGGAGGACTTCTCTGTTTTTCCATGTAGCAGATATCTGAGCTTTACCGGGCTGCCTATGAGAAGATTTGCATGTTAATCCTCAGGGCTCACAGTAGGGATCCCAAAGTGTCTTGCACAAGCTAGAAGCAGTGATGTCTCTGCCTGTTACAGAAACTTGGTGGTGAAGCATTGCCTGCCCAGTGGTGTGAAGGACTGCTGCCTGGCCAGGGCTGGCACCTGGGGGCTGCTGCTACTCAGGGAGAGGGTGATTGGAAAACCCATATTTGGGTGCGAGCTCCCCTGCAGCTGTGGGGCGAAGGAAATGGATTTGGGATTTCAGGTGTTTTCTGTTGGTCAGGATCCCATTTAAAGACACACTTCTTTCAGGTCACCTTATAGGGAGGTTTCACAATTTCACTGTAACATGGAATATGCATTCTCCAGAAACCAACAGTCCCTAAGGTTTGAGTGTCCTTTTTAGTAGATAGTGGGGCCATAGCTGTTATTTTGTTAATCATGCCCGTTGGGATTTGGTGGCAACCATCTTGCCACTTGATTCCCAGGAACTGGATCTCTTGCGAAGGTCCCTTGACCTTGCTTCTTTTTACAGCAAAACCAGCATCCAGAAGAATTTGGATGATCTTTTTACCTTTCTCAAGAACGTCTTCTGTTGTCATCCATGTACTGCTGGTGTTCTGGAGCTCCACCCTTCTCCAGTGCAGCATGGATCAGTCCATGGCAAATGGTTGAGCTGTGTTTCCACCCCTAGGGCAGTCGATTCCAGGTGTACTGGACTCCCCTCCAGGTGAAAGCAAACTGTGGCCTGCACTCTGGTGCTAGAGGAATAGAGAAAAAGGCATGAGCAATATCAATAGTGGCAGACCACCTGGCTGCTCTTGACTCCAGCTCGTACTGAAGTTCTAGTATGTCTGGCACAGCATCACTGAGTGGTGGTGTAACCTCATTCAGGCCACGATAGTCCACTGATAGTCCTGCTGATCACTCCTTGGCTCTCCAGTTGCTGGATAAGCTTATGAATGGGGGTCACAGAGTCTCTGTTGATGTTGTTGATATTGTTGTCTATGCACTTGCAGAAGCAGCTGTTTTTGTAGCGACACTAGCGATGGTTTCCACAGCAGTGGTGGTAGCAGCATCACGGGTGGTAGCAGCATTGCCTGTGAGGGATTGGCAGTGAGTGGAACACTACCTCACCTTACGCATCCACAATACATTATATACATTCAACAGAAGCATCCCTACTGCAACAATTTGTCCTGAACCGACGACATCACTAATAGCGGTCCGCCAGAAGTCAGGTTGCTTCCGCAACTTCCCCTCTCATGTGGAGGGCTTTTTTAAAAAGAAACGCAGCTGTGTGCAGCGGTTGCCTTGCACAGAGGAACTGCCACTTCGGGACTGTATTTTAGAGTGGAAACTAAAATACCACCCCCACCACGCTCATAAATTGTCACTGGCACCAATATTTAATTTACAACTTAGCCAGTTTATTAAGGAACAGGCACACTAAGGGACAAGATTCAAGAGAGGTAGGCTATGTCAGGGAAATAATTCAAAAGTACTATGCCCTTATTAAATATACGCTCCGAGGGAGGGGTGCAAGGATCAAAGGAGTAAAAGGGAGGAAGTCGAGCTCGGCGAAAATTCCTGTTTAAGAGGTCGCGGTATGTGTGCATGTATAAGAAGCGGAATCGCGGTGAGGCAAAGAATTTAAGAGGTAGGGTGCACGATTTTGTTACCCTCCTGTGAGGTCTCGATGTGCAGCTTCCAGGTGACGGCTTTCCTTCCGGCGAGCTGGCTCTTGGCGGGGGGGTGCAGCTCTCAGCAGCGCCCAGTCTTTTCGGCGATCTGGCTTGTGGGGGGCAGCTCCCTCGCGGCGGTCTTCCCCGGAGCAGTTCCCGGCGGTAGCGGCAACGGGCGACGGCAGCTCAGCAGCTCAGCGGTGGCTCAGGTCCTCCTCGGCAGAGTCTCCAGCGTCAGTGGTTGCCCCGACGACGGACAGTTCCGGCGGCAGGGGGGGCGCTCTGGCCCTAGTGGCAGTAGGAAGTGTCTGCTGCGCTCTTACCGTTGTGGTCTGTGTTCGATTCCCCGGTCTGGCAGGCAGGCAGGGTCTCGGCGTCCGGCTCTGTGGTAGGGGGAGTCCCCGCGTCCGGGCCGGTCTCCGGGC
>NW_009952258.1:15678-22361 GCF_000747805.2 Chaetura pelagica
TTCCGTTCACTTTAGGATCTGTACCGTAACTGTACACATACAGTGCCCCCATAAAGATCAGTATCATAAACCCTAGGATCACTAGGCTGGTAATTATACAGTTGATTATGGCTACAGCTCTGTCGATAAACCATGAAACAATCACAAGAGCAGCTACACAGAACAGTATGCTCTTGGCTGTATACCATATGTACAATTGCATGTTGGGAAAAAGGTTCAGTAGAAACATTGCAGAAAGTGTCTGTTCAGTTTTCAATCCATCATGAAATTCAGCAGAACTGTTGCCCATAGCTATCTAAGGGATTCCTCCCATCAGAGGTGGAGTTTTAAACACTCCCAATTAGTGAGAATTTATAATCTGGGTTTAAACTCGAGCCCCACGTTGGGCGCTGATAAATTGTTGCCACCATTTGACTCAGGTTCGACAACAATGCTCTGAATCCCCTCCCCCTCCCACCCAGGTAGGGAAGGAGAGAAAGAATGAGAGAGAGAGACTTGGCTGGGTTGAAAACTAAACTACACAGCTTTAATTAAACACTAACGACAAAAGAAAATATATACAAATATATACAAATGGGTTCAGGAATATGCAAAGGCTTCTTGCCTCCCCCCTACCCCCAGCAACTCCCATGGCACTCTCCTTAGCTGCGAACAGTCCCAAAAAGTCCTGGACCACTGCCAGAGAGAGTGTAGAGTTATGAGGGTTGAAAGATGCACAGCCTAGGGGTCAACGGTGATGGATGGACAGATGCCGGCCATGGATGAAAGAGAAGGGAAGAAAAAGCAGGAAGGAAGTTGTCTTCTGTGATCTCTTATCAGTCCTAGCTGGAACACTTTGCTACTAGATAAAAGAAAGCTTATTGAAGGAAAAAAAAATCAGTAAAAGGAAAAGTGGCTTCATCCTGGCTCAAACCAGGACAAGTCCCCAACATAAGAAGGACATAGAACTCCTTGACTGTGTCCAGAGGAGAGCCACGAAAATTATCACAGAGCTGGAACACCTCCCCTATGAAGATAGACTGAGGAAGTTGGGGTTGTTCAGCCTAGAGAAGAGGAGGCTCCATGGTGACCTTATAGCAACTTTCCAATACCTGAAGGGGGCCTACAAAAAAGCTGGGGTAGGGCTTTTTACACAGGAGTATAGTGAGAGGACAAGGGGAAATGGTCTGAAGCTTAAAGAGGGGAGATTCAGGTTGGACATTAGGAAAAAGTTCTTTCCTGTGAGGGTGGTGAGATGCTGGAACAGGTTGCCCAGGGAGGTTGTGGCTGCCCCCTCCCTGGAGGTCTTCAAGACCAGGTTGGATGGAGCCTTGAGCAACCTGATCTAGCGGGAGGTGTCCCTGCCTATGCAGGGGAGTTGGAACTAGATGATCTTTAAGGTCCCTTCCAACCCCAACCATTCTATGATTCTATTATGATTCTAACTCCCATAAAATCCAGTTGTGCTTTTCTTTGGTGGTTTGGTCGTTAAGACCCCAGTGCTGTTTGCAATAAATCTCATTTCATGCATATACATCTCGTTTGCTATCTTGTCCTGTTTGGGACAACTGGTGCAGTGAGCAGGGTGCTATAGAGTTCAGCCAGGGTATTGTAGGGTCCTGTAGGGTCCTATAAGGTGCTGTAGGATCTTCTCAGGATTACAATGTGTTTGAGCCAGAATGAAGCCAATTTTCTTTTTAATGTTGTTTTTTCTTCACTGATCCCTCTTTTAAGCAGCACACTTGCTGAAACTAACAGCAAGTTTTCCAGCTAATGGACTGATAATTTTTTATAGTTACTGCTGAGACACCAAGGCCACTTTGCTCTGCTTGTTGAATCTGCTGCTTTGGACACTAAAGGAGCAGAAGGGTCATATTTGCAACCATCCCGTAGGGAGGAGTGTACAAGACAGATGGCAATATTGGCCAAACAAATTATTCCATCCCATATATACGTAAGTCTCAGTATAAATTCAGGGATCACAGAAGTCAACTCCCTTCCTTCTTCTTCCCTTCTCTTCCATCCATGGCTGGTGTCCAGGGAGGACTCTGTCTATCCATCTCCTTTGTTCTGTAGGCCCACAGCTAAGGGGAGCATACTGAGAGTTGTGTGTGTGTGTGTGTGTAGGCGTTAGGGGTCTTGCATATTCTTGCACATATTTGTTACGTAAGTCTCAGTATAAATTCAGGGATCACAGAAGTCAACTCCCTTCCTTCTTCTTCCCTTCTCTTCCATCCATGGCTGGTGTCCAGGGAGGACTCTGTCTATCCATCTCCTTTGTTCTGTAGGCCCACAGCTAAGGGGAGCATACTGAGAGTTGTGTGTGTGTGTGTGTGTAGGCGTTAGGGGTCTTGCATATTCTTGCACATATTTGTACATATTTTCTTTTATCGCTAGTATTTCATTAAAGCTGTATAGTTTAGTTTTCAATCTGGAAGCCTCTCTTCTTATTCTCTCTCTCCTTTCCCTATCTGGGTGGGAGGGGGAGGGGATCGAGAGGATTGTTGTCATTAGTTTAATTGCCGATCCTTAGTTAAACCATAGCACAATGGCAGACTGTTGAAGAACAAGTGACAGGCTTAACAGAATTTCTAAAGAGGCACAATGTACAGATTGAACCTAATGACCCTTGGTTGGGACCCAATTGGTGGAATTAGGAGAACATTTTAATTAAAATCTATAAGAATAGAGGATTGTTAAAGGATGCAAAGGGAAAAGGTGTCATATGTAATGTGTTAGGATTTTGTTTGGAAGCTGCTTGGCAATAGAGGGAGCAGTTGATTATTTTAAAAAGGAGGAAGAAGAAACCCTCCAAGAAGTTAGTAATTTGAAACAAGCAGAAATGCTCCAAAATCTGCAAAGTGAGCAATTAAAATGAGAACTGAAAGACTTCAAAGTAATGTGTAAATGACTGGAGGACAATGTGGAATTAATGATGCTGAAAGCCCCATAACCCCTAGATGTTAATAAAGTAAAAAAATTAATAACATCACCAGAGGATTAGTATGGTGATATTTGGGAGAGTTTAGATCCTGAGGAGAATTATGAAGACGATGAATGGCTTTCTCTGCCAGATCCTGCCTCTTCCCAAACAGCAGAGACTGATACTACTGCTTTCATAGCAAGTGCAGTTACCGGAGGCTTTACCAAAACTGTTCCTCCTGTTGCTGCCTCCCTCTCTGCTACAACAGCTACTGCTGCTCCTGTAACAGGCACTGCTCCTGCTGCAGCAAGTGTTACTGCTGTCCCTGCTGCAGGCACTGGTCTTACTGCTTCTCTAATGCTGGTTGCTGCTACCACTGCCTCTTCCCCTGTAATAACTGAACTTTTGGTTCCCAGAGAGGGGGAGGAATTAGAACTAAATAAGAGACACATAATTAAAACTAAGGTATCAGAAGGACCTCAAAGAGGCCAGAGGAGAACCGCAACTAAAAGTGCACCTTGGGATCCTCTGCGGATGTCAACATTACAGGATAGATATGGACGGCAGCCAGGAGAAACAGTAACTCAGTATTTATGGAGAGTGTGCCTTACTGGAGGAGATCAAGTAATGCTAAATAATACCGAAGCCGGTGGGTTTTGGGGTCCATCAGTCCTGTTAAATCTCCATCCCAACCCCAATGACTGTCCTCATACTATCACTAATTGAGTTGCCTATTGGGCTGGAGGAATAGTTGTGAGGGAAAGGGGAAAGCCATCTATTATACCTATTAATACAATTGAGGAATTGTCAACTACTATTATAAAAGCAGCTTGTTTACAGGCAATGTATGATTGTGCTGACAGAGACACCCCAGTCACTGCTGAGGCAAACCCTGATATAATAAAACCTCTTTTAAAGGGTGCCCCAGCAGACCTAACATGCTATTTGATGTTTCACAGAGATGAAATTTGTATAAATTGGCTTCACAATCAGGGGATGCAACGTGGTCAGCCAAGATGACCAATTCCTACATGGGCAGAATTTTTACATGATATAGTGACTCATGCAAGAAATATTGGCTGGACAGATTCTAATGAGCAAGCTAAACCACCCAACAAATCTTTTAAATGAGAAGGGCAAAAATCCTTCAGATGTTGTGTGTGAACTCGTACTTCTGCTCCTGTGATAAGAGACAAAAGAAAAACAAGCCTCCCTATAAATGAGAACAATGGCATGAACTTTGGAGAAAGGCACTATCCTTGGGAATCTCCTGCACAGCATTAAAGGGTCAACCAACAGCTCACATAGCAGAGAGAGTGAATGGAGTAAAACAGGCAGAAAATAAGAGAAATAAAAAACATCCTGGGAGGGGGGTGGGGGGTGAGAAATCCAGGTTCCCTTGAAGATAAAGGAAAAAACTTGTAAGCACCAGGCAAACTTTGGGCCTCCTCACTCAGTGTTTTATGACCTATCAGTGGTCTGATAAAGCAGGGCCTGGTGTTTATTTCTGCATTATTAGTTGCATTTAAAAACAGGCATGCTGTTGCTAAAACTACTATTGCAGGACTTTGCCTTTGGTTTTCTTCTCTTCCTACCCCAGACTATATACAAAATATACAATTAGTTCACAATGGATTTTTCCATGTTCAGAGTTTCCCCACTGAGACAGTTTTCTCTTTTCTTTTACAGTACCTTGCTGGATGGTAGAGGCAACTAGGCCTCAGCAAGAAATCCTACTTCTGAAATCAGATGGCAAGCAGCCTTCCTGTTGCTGTTCCAGACCCTCGTGATGTTGTTCCTCCTAATTTGTGGTCAAAGAACCCTAGAATGGCCATGGTCTCAGGCTCACATTAAGTATGCTGGAAGCATAGGGATACACTCTGATATGAGAGGTTAAAACCACTTCTTGTGGTGGCATTCCAAAGTATGAACTTCTGGCCTTCTGGCCTGTCTGTAATTGCTTCCACAATACCTGGATGGTTAGGGATTCCTATTCGAGCTCACTGGGTAATTAAAGCAGTCCATTTACTTCATGTTGCATCGGTGGCACAATGCATAGGAGAAAGATTACTCTTAAACATGACACTCAGTACAGGCAATTGGGGCACCAGAAAGAGCTGTGCTTCAGTGCCAATCACTTCTGAAGCAGCTCTAACTCCTTCATATGCTGCAAGTATCTCCATCTCTCTGTCTCTCATTCATTCATTAACTCATTGATTCATTCTTCTCCCTTTCCTTCTTTCGGTCTCAGACTCTCTCTGACTTTCTTCTTCCCCCTCCACCTTACTGGGCATTTCCTGATTAATGTAACCTTGTGGATATTTTACTTTTCCTCAGTAGTGAGGAGGGTCTCTAAAAGTGTGTCCTGGTTTGAGCCAGGATGAAGCTACTTTTCCTTTTACTGACTTTTTTTATCCTTCAGTAAACTTTCTACTGATAACACTGGAATGTTTTTGTTACTGCTGGGACTTCAAGGTCTGCCGGCTCAGATACTACTGGGAGATCTATGACGCCCCTGTAGGAGGCTGAATTAGACAGACAGCAAAATTGGCCAGAGGTATTCCATTCCATATGAGCTCGAGCTCTCCTCACCCTCATAACTCTGCTGCTCTCTCCGGCAGTGCTCTGAGACTTTTCGGGACTGTTCACAGCTAAGGAGAGTTCTGTGGGAGTTGCTGGGGGTGGGGGAAAGCAAGAGACTTTTGCACATATCTGAACATATATCTGTATATATTTTCTTTTATCATTAGTGTTTAATTAAAGCTGTGTAGTTTAGTTTTCAATCCAGCCAAGTCTCTCTCTCATTGTCTCTCTCCTTCTTTACCCGGCTGGGAGGAGGAAGGGATCAATAGCATTGTTTTCGATCCAGAGTCAAACCGTGACAAAGTGCTTGGATATCCCTCCAGGTGGGGTTATGTGTTATCATGATTGTTTTGAGTAGCCTGTATATCCCCTCCAGATTAGCCCTATATGACCCCATAGACTGTTTCCAATTTAACAGGTCCAATGCTGTAAAAGGGACACACAAAAACAAGCTGTCCCTCCATCCCCACTGCTTGTCTTAAGGGGGCCTAAACAGTAGGACACTGTCCCCTCACTCCCCTGGCCACCAGGCTGCAATCCGTATCCCCCAATCACCCACTTGCCCCCTCTTCAGTCCCCTCATACACAGGTGGTGCATTTTCAGGGGGGCTGAGGGCACTGACGACTGCACGTTTTCTACATCCTTGTCGGTGTGCCTGGCCGGCTAGTGGAGGTGTATTCCAGCGAGGGAAGAATGCAAGACAATCAATATGATTGATAGAGCAAACTCCAACTTTATTAGAAATGACAGGCACTTATATACCCTTAGCCCGGATTTTGCATGTCCAGGGTTGCACTTATGATTGGTCAGTTGTACTAGAGCCTGCCACGGTCTGAACAGTGACTGGCTCCTTGGCCCAGGCTCAATCAAGACTCTCCACCCCATCTCCTCTTCTGGCACGTTCGGATGTTTACTTCGTTAGCTCACTTTTATCAACTGGTTCTCATGAGAGAGTCCTCGGTTGTTGAGGCCTAGGTGTTCTATCAGTCAAAACAGGATTGCTCACATATCCGTTGTTTATTAAAACAGTCTGCAACAAATCCCCCTTTTTCTTTTGAGCAATCCAGACTCAATTTAAAGCCTTATAACTATCAGTCACTCAGTTATCTTCAGTGATCACAGCCAGTCCCAGGTCAGATGTAGTGGAGAGTTGATGACGGCAATCTTCTTCATGTTTTCTTGTTAAAACCTGCAACT
>NW_009952258.1:26761-28093 GCF_000747805.2 Chaetura pelagica
GCCTGCCAAGTCCAATCCGAGGCTCCCTCTGGTGGCAGGTCGCAGGGCTGAGGTGGGGCAGAGCCCGCTCCGGCTGCTGGAAATACCTGGGGGTGTCGCGGGCGGTTCGCAGTTGGGGTCCTGGCGCCGCGTTCCCTCGCGCTCTTTTTCCCGTTTCCCGAGTTGCGCTGGCACGCCGCAGTGGAGTGACTGTTTAGCTTACAGTTCTCACACCAAACTTGAACTCGGCACTGCTTCTTTATATGGCCTTGTTGGCCACAGCGGTAGCAGACTGTATTCGGGCTTTGTTTTGTTGCTGGTCGACCTCTGGGGCGTAAAGGCGCTAACGCTTGCCCGTCTTTTAAGGCTAGGGTTAGGTCCTTAATTGCTTCCACTAACCTGGCCTGTGTCCCTGATGGCTCCCTACTCATTCTTTCTAGCATTTCCTCCACTCCAGCATTAACAGGGAGGGTGGCGAGAATGTCTTTTGTTCGGGGATTGCAGTTTTGAATTAGACATTCCCTTAACAGTGCTCTGTGCACATAGGGTGGCACCCCAGCACGATCTATTGCAGCCGTTATTTTATCCACAAAAGATGAAAACGACTCTTGTGGGCCTTGTTTGATGTTCATATAGGACGGCTGGCTGAACTTATCACTTCTTACTCGACTCGGAGCCAATCGGGCTAGGCGCATAGCTTCCTTGAGTATATCAGGACCTAGCATAGCCTGTCTTTCGGGGGTTGAAAACTGCCCTATTCCCATCAGCTGTTCTAGGGTAACACCATACAAAGGGTCCCTCTGATCTCGTTGTACGTTAACCGCCCCCTGGCAGACAGCCTGCCAGTGCCCTTGCCACGTAAGGCTCTGAGACTGGGTCATAATCATTTTAAAAGTATTTTTTATGTCCTCTTGCAACAGCAGTCCACTCCCCCAGATATAATTCAACACTTGTCTAGTTGGTTCACCTTGCAAGCCCGATTCGTTCACAGTGTTTCTCAACTGCATTAACAACTTCCAATCTAAGGGAATAATCTGTGCCATTTGATTGCCCTGTCCGTCTGCCGTATACACAACTGGAAATGCCGTCGGACAGTCCTCCTGTCTTTCTTGCAATCACTTAACCGCTTCGCTGTCTCCTGCCTGCAAAGCCTTGCCCAAGATCGATTGCCAGTCAGCTCTAGGCATAACTAGTGGCCGAGATCGAGATGGTCCACCGCCAGGCTTGTCGCCAGGCTTAACCGCCTCTTTTTCTACCTCCACCGTAGTACGCGCGGGCGAGCCCCCTCCGTTACTCCCGGACTGCGGGGGGGCCGAGGGTGGAACTTCAGCTGAAGGCGCCGACGGCACCTCC
>NW_009952258.1:28540-33636 GCF_000747805.2 Chaetura pelagica
CTCTTAGGGTACCCACACCATTTACTTTAATCTGCCTTAAACTGCCTTAACTGCGCGCTTGCAGCGTTTTCCCAGGTAGCACATCGGGCGGCGGACACTCTCATTAGATCAGTCCAGGCTCGGGGCAGAAATATGACACCAGGATCTTTCTGCCCTTAACTCCCCGGGCGCTGCTTCTCCCGGTGCTTTCCCGCTCGCTTACCTCCGATTTAAGTCTCTTTTCGGATCTTTAGGTACCCGTTCGGATCTCGAGGTCCCGCGCGGATCATTGTATCGCGCGTCGTTCCGATCTTTGGGTTCCCGCCTGAGTCTTTGGGTCCTTTCTTCGGATCTTTAGGTTTTCTCTCTCAAATCTTCAGTCTTCAGGTCATGTCCCTGTTTCGGGCGCCATTTGTTGGTGTGCCTGGCCGGCTCGTGGAGGTGTATTCCAGCGAGGGAAGAATGCAAGACAATCAATATGATTGATAGAGCAAACTCCAACTTTATTAGAAATGACAGGCACTTATATACCCTTAGCCCGGATTTTGCATGTCCAGGGTTGCACTTATGATTGGTCAGTTGTACTAGAGCCTGCCACGGTCTGAACAGTGACTGGCTCCTTGGCCCAGGCTCAATCAGGACTCTCTACCCCATCTCCTCCTCTGGCACGTTTGGGACTCTCCACCCCATCTCCTCTTCTGGCACGTTCGGATGTTTACTTCGTTAGCTCACTTTTATCAACTGGTTCTCATGAGAGAGTCCTCGGTTGTTGAGGCCTAGGTGTTCTATCAGTCAAAACAGGATTGCTCACATATCCGTTGTTTATTAAAACAGTCTGCAACACATCCTCATCCCCTTCCACCAACTTACAACATCCTTTCTTGCTAGTTCTTGATCCTGCATACAAAATATAATTCTCCTTAATACCATACCTCTTTTGAATCTTTGGCCTTCCATACAAAATCAAAAAGCATCCACATATAGCACTTCATCCGACTTGCTTACTGTACTACACAATATCATCAACTGAAATATAATGTAATAATTCAAAGTTCCATTTAGTGGCCAACAATTACAATACATTATAATTTTCTCTTTTGTCATTAGAACATTCTCAAATATTTTCCAACTTTTTTAAGGATGCATCTGAGAGAAGAGTCAGGAGGTATCTCACTGAAAGTAGTCATACCCATACCTCAGCCTTAAAAGAATTACCACTGTTTCAAACACTCAGCTCCTGCAGAGACAAACACCTCCTTTGTCTTGCCACACATCTACATGTGAAACTTCCTCTATATAGTCTTACGGCACCAATAAAACCGAAACTGACTACTTTACAGTGGACATTCCAAATCCTCCCCCCCCTGCAAATATCTCTTTTATAGCACTGCACCTTTGAGTCCCTTACTGCCCAACACCGGAGAGGAGCTGCCAGAGTTCCCTGATCAACAGATCAGTGCAAGCTGAAGCCCTGGGCAGTCCGGTCCACTGTCGGGAGGCAAGACGATCTGGGCAAGGCTCTGGGAAGTCCCATCTGGGTTGCCAAAACTGTTGTCCCAAAAGTGGGGTCTGTTACCCAGTGTGCAAAAAGCCAATCTGCACACAGAGTCGAGATATTTGCTTTAATATCCAGTTCTGCACAGAAAAGGGAGCAGGGTGGTATTCCACAAAGCAAGCTCAGTTTCCTGAAACACAAGTGCTATTTTTATACCCAAAAATGTGAGAAATAACTTTATCTCTAACAACATAGAATCATAGAATGATAGAGAGGATAGGGTTGGAAGGGACCTTAAAGATCATCTAGATTGAACCCCCCTGTGCGGGCAGGGACACCTAACACTAGATCAGGTTGCTTAGAGCCCCATCCAACCTGGCCTTGAACGCTGCCATGGATGGGGCTTTCATGACCTCACTGGGCAACCTGTTCCAGTGCCTTACCACCCTCATAGTAAAGAATTTCCTCCTAATATCTAATCTAAATCTCCCTTCTTAGAGTTTTAAACCATTGCCCCTTGTCTGCTCACTACAAGCCCGTGCAAAAAATCCTGCCCCAGTGTCCTGGTTTGAGCCAGGATGAAGCTATTTTTACTGACTTTTGTTCCTTCAGTACGTGTTATCAGCTTGGACTGATAACAACCATGCTAGAATGTATTTCTAACTGCTGAAACTCCAAGGTCATGTCTTTGCTCTGCTGACTCAAACACTACAAGGACATCTATGACCCCCTGTAGGAGGCTGAATTAGACAGCAAAATTGGCCAGAGATATTCCATTCCATATATCTACGTAAGCTCAGAGGAAGGACAGAGATCACAGAAGACAACTTTCTTCCTTTTTCTTCTTCCCTTCTCTTCCGTCCATGGCCGGCATCTGAGGAGGACTCTGCCCATCTATCACTATCGACCCTTAGGCTCAAGCTTTCCTGACCCTCATCACTCTCTGCTCTCTCTGGCAGCAGTCTGGGACTTTTCAGGACTGTTCACAGCTAAGGAGAGTACTGTGGGAGTTGCTGGGGGTAGGGGAGGCAATAGGGGTTCTGCATGTTTCCTGAACGCATTTGTATATAATTGTACATATTTACTTTTATAATTAGTGTTTGATTAAATCTGTGTAGTTTAGTTTTCAATCCAGAGTGTCTCTCTCCTCATTCTCTCTCTCCTTCCCTACCTGGTGGGAGGGGATCGAGAGCATTGTTGTTGAACCTGAGTCAAACCGTGACAACAATTTATTGGCACCCAATGTGGGGCTTGATTTTAAACCCAGATTATAATTTCTCACTAATTGGGAGTGTTTAAAATTCCATCTCTGGTGGGAGGAATCCCTCAGATAGCAATGGGCAACAGTTCTGCTGAATTTCCTGATGAATCGAAAACTGAACAGACACTTTCTGCAATGTATCTGCTGGGCCTTGTTCCCAACATGCAATTGTACATATGGTATGCAGCTGAGAGCATTCTGCTCTTAGCAGCTGCTCTTGTGATTGTTTTATGGTTTATTGACAGAACTGTGGACATAATCAACCGTATCATTACTGGCCTAGTGATCCTAGGGATTATGATACCGTTCTGTATGGGGGTACTGTATGTGTACAGTTCCAGTACAGATCCTAAAGTGAATGGAATGGTCCATGTTGGTAACAGCAGTAGTTGGTTCAGTTTTACCTCTCCATTTTCTTTTGAGCTGAATCTCCTAGCTTTTGATCTGAATAGCATTGTTGCAGTGGGGATGCTTCTGCTGAATGTTTAGAATGTATTGTGGATACTTAGGGTGAGGTGTTGCTCCACTCACTGCCAGTCCCCCACAGGCAATACTGCTGCCACTGTTGCTGCTGCCACTGTTGCTGCTGGCACCACCACTGCTACTGCTACAAAAACAGCTGCCTCTGCAAGTGCTGTTACAAAAACAGCTGCTTCTGCAAAGACTAAGTGCACTCACATTTGAATCAAACTGGTTAATCCTGTGACCAGGAGCAAGACAAAGGCAAAACACTCCTCCCTTTTACCCGCTCCCATCTGAGACATCCAGTGTTCCAGCGGCTACAATGGGGTTTCAACACCATTTCCCAAAGTAGTTCCTGAGGCCTGGACCCTCAGAAAACCCCATGGCTCAAACATGCTGTACTCTTTGTCCATTGTGGTGATTTTTATATAGCGAATAGAAGGAAAAGATGGGGAAAAAGAGCTTAAAAACAGGCAACTAAACATTGAATAACTGAAAAACAATTATCAATCCAATTAACATGATAATCAACATAACAACCATTTCAACAATACAATCCCACCACCCCATCAGTCCCAGTTTCTTGAGAAGGGTGCTGATCCATGACAGTGGGTTAAGTCCACCAGTCCAGTTCTTTGGCTGCATGGCTTCAGGCGGACTTCCTCTATGATGGTTGTGACATTATGAATGGTAATGAAGCATTCTCCATCTGTTAGATTTAATACATCACAGACGCCTTGTTCCTTTAATAATAGCATGTCCAAGGCTAATTGATTTTGCAAGGTGAGCTTGGATACTTGCTGTACCTGTGTGTTCAATTCATTTAATGCAACTTTGTTGTTGCGGGGGCGATCGGCGAGGGAAGGATGCAAGCAATCAATATGATTGATAAAGCAAAACTTCACTTTATTAGAGATGACAAGCACTTATATATAGTCTCTTCCCGTATCTACGTGTCCAGAACTACACTTATGATTGGTCAATTGTACTAAAGCCTGTCACGATCTAAACAGTGATTGATTCCTAGCCTTAAGCACGCACATGTGCAATCAGAACTCTCCACCCCACTTCCTTCTTTGGCACATCCGGTTGTTTACTTCGTTGTCCACTTTTATCAGCTGGTTCCCATGAGAGAGTCCTTGGTCAGTGAGGCCCAGGTGTTTTCAGTAAAAGCTGGATTGCTCACATGTCCACTGTTTGCTAAAAAAACCCTCAACAAATCCCCCTTTTTCTTTT
Source organism: Chaetura pelagica (assembly GCF_000747805.2). NCBI lineage: Eukaryota > Metazoa > Chordata > Aves > Apodiformes > Apodidae > Chaetura > Chaetura pelagica. The sequence continues at coordinate 32,974 of NW_009952258.1, forward strand.
GAGCGATCCAGGCCCAATTCAAGGCCTTGTTGATCACAGAGAATACATGATACAATTATCAATACTACAACAATAACCATCAATATTACCATTCCCTTTTATACTAATTCCAACCAACCACTCAGTTATCCCCAGTGACCACAGCCAGTCCAAGGTCGGATATAGTGGAGAATCCATGACAATAATCTTCTTCATGTTCCCTTGCGAAGCTTGTGACTACTTATGAACAAAATTGAATGATTAGGTAAGTTCACACAACACACTCTGTTAGAATCTTCACAACTAAGGTTCTGTGCTAGCAATAAAATCAATAGTAGCGTGATTCTGTAAAACAACAGTCATATTAGGTACTAAGGCACTCGATATTGCAAAAATCTCATTGGCCCTTTGCTACAAAGCATGTTAGTTTATGCAATTCTATCAAAGCTTTTGCAATTGCAAGCTGAAGCAAAACACTTCTTAACATTCCACAAATATACTGTATCAACACAATTCGATGTTATGTGTTGCAACCCCTGTTTTACCTGTGATAGTGGATATGATTTAATACCGTTTGTGCTAGGGGTTAATGATGTGAAAAGCATAAGAGGCTCCCTGCAATGTTATTCTGAGTGGATCTCTCTACAGATGAGTCTTTGGGACGTGGCCCCTTCCACGGTTTTA
>NW_009952258.1:36549-37603 GCF_000747805.2 Chaetura pelagica
TGTTTTTGCTCCTGAATTAATTACCATTAAATTAATAGGACGTTGCAGATTGACTCGAGATGTGTGACACTGAGTTATTTTCCTACTGATTTGACTTAAGGCACGCTGTTGTTCAGGTCCCAAGCTCCGTTTGTCATTGGCCTGTATTGAAGTACCTAGTAACTGAATGAGAGGTTTTAAGTCATCATTTGTGATTCCACATATTTTCCTGACCCACTGAATATCGCCAACCAGTTTCTGGACATAACTGAGTCAAAATAACTCCTCCAGAGTCCAGTAGCAGGTTGATCAGGCCTGGTACTGTCACCGGGATGTCTCTGGCTCTTTAAGCTGTTACAGTCGTCAACGACATCCTGACTAACTCATGTTGATTGTGTTCCCCCAATACCAAATATTCCAGATGGAGCCAAAACTATGGGCCATGCCGTTGGTCATTGTGATTCAGAAATGATTGTTACATCGGCTCCTGTATCAATTAACATCTTTGTTTGTGTTCCCTGGCCATTCCTGGCTATCATGATTATGTCACATTCAGGTTTAGCTCTTGCTATTTCTATAGACAGATATACTTGCGGAGATCCTGTTGAGCTGAATACCCTGTTTCCCTGTTCTGCAATACCCGGTTGAGGAACACAACACTTGTATGGTACCAACTGAGCTATGGGACTACCTTTTGGAATAAAAACAGATGGTGTTAGTGTGTATACCGTTATTTTGATTGTCTCTTCATAGTCAGCATCAATTACTCCAGGCCAGACAAAAATATCCAGTCTAGAGGTTGAAGATCTTCCCAAAAATAAGGCACTGAGATTATGACCTAATGGACCCTGAGCATTGCTGTCTACTAAATGTACCACGCTACCTTATAAGGTAATATCTAATGGTGTTTCCCACAGTAAAATCATTTCCCATCCAAGCAATCTAAAAAAGGAGCAATGGTTTCTGTCAAAACTGCAGCCACATGTGCTAATTCATTTGACTGTGCGGTTCTGTGTGCCACATCAATCATGTCTGAGATTTCTTCACTCTTTAGCAATGTACCTAGTGCCTGCCC
>NW_009952258.1:40315-56390 GCF_000747805.2 Chaetura pelagica
TGTTTACTTCTTGCCTCACTTTTATCAACTGGTTCTCATGAGAGAGTCCTTGGTCGTTGAGGCCCAGGTGTTCTATCAGTAAAAACAGGATTGCTCACATATCCGTTGTTTATTAAAACAGCCTGCAACAGCTGCTGGGTGGTCTCCTGTTTGGTGTGCTTAACCCAACCCATAAATATTTCCATTCTCCTGGATACATCAAGGATTTCTGCCCACTTCTCCTTTTGCCAGACTGGTACCTGGTTAACTTCCCATTGATTCTGGTCCCAGGAAGGGAGCCATTCAGTGCATCCCTTAAAGACAGCATAGGAGTCTGTGTAGATATACACCAGAACCTGAAGTTTATTATTACTTATCACACTCCAGACTGCCACCAGTTCTACTTGGGAATTCCCTTCCCTCTCAATCACAATTCTGTAACCAGTATCCATATGTAGGGCCACTGCTCAGTATTTCCATGCCTTGGCTTCTCTTTTGGCAGAAGCATCAGTAAACCAAACATTTTGTAGGTCTGATTTAAATTCAGGTGCCACCTTGATGGGAGATACTGGAGGCCCCATGTCCAAGTCCTCCTTGGTAGGCTCCTGTACCATTTCCTGATTTCTCATTGAGCAACTCCCACAGGGGGAGGGGTCCCTGTTGTAATTGCTTTTAAGACCTTAAAGGGTCCTCTTAATATGATAGAGTGTTGCTGAAAAATTTTATCTGCTTCTTGTAAGGCAAGGTTGGCAACAAAAAGGCCCTTTTCCTACAAAGAATATTTTCTGCATCTTTGAAACTACAGGAGATTAAACCTATCAGGCAAGTTGGACTTTCAGGTCCCCATTGCCATATATGTATGGTTAACCCATGAACTGCAAATCCCCATTCAATATGTAAAGGATCAGTAGGGTGTATAGGCCCTAAGGACTGATATATTCCTGCTTCACAAACTAGGAGCTTTAGAGCTTCCTCATGGACCGGTGTCCAATCCCACTTTGTTCTTTTCCAGGTCAGGTCATATAGTGGGCGAGCTATGATTGAAAAGTCAGGGATATGTTTTCTCCAAAAGACTAATAATCTGAGAACATGTTGTAGCTCCTTTTTGTTTCAGGGGATTTTGACCTGTTCAAGGGTGGTTAGAGTTTTAGGAGGAATGCAAAGGGCACCTCCCCACCACCAAATACCTAAAAATTTCACTTGTGAGGAGGGGAGTTGAATTTTTTCTGTCGGAATTTGCAACCCCAGTCTCAAGATGAGTAATAATTGCAGCTTGAGTTTCTCCTGCTGAGCTAACATCTGGTCCACCAATTAGCACGTCATCAATGTACTGATATACCTTTGTCCCCTCTTTAGTAATTACTTGAGCCAACTCCTGGGCTAGCGCATAATGGGCAATAGTGGGGGAGTGGCAATAGCCTTGGGGCAAACATGAAGGTATATTGTATGCCTTCCCATGTGAAAGCAAAGCGATCCCTGTCAGACTTTTGTAGGGACACCATAAAGAACATATCTTTAACATTAATAGGTGCTAAAATTTGGTGGGCTTGTTCTTGTATAGTCAAAATTAGATCTGCTATATTTGGCACTGCAGACATCAAGGGGCTTGTTACAGCATTTAAGCGTCTATAATCAGTTGTTAGTTGCCACTTGCCATTAGGTTTTCGTACAGGCCAAACTGGAGAATTATAAGGCGAGTGGCTGGGAACAACTATCCCTTGCTCACGTAGGTCAGTGATAACAGAAGTTATCCCCTCTTTAGCATCCAGTGACAGGGGGTATTGTTTCACATTTACAATTTTAGACTGGGGAAGGGAAGGTGCAGTTTGCAAAAGCCTCAAGCAGGGTGTGAGCAGCCCAAATTTCCATTCCCTGCCCTTTGAGTCCACCCATGACTTCCCTTTGAGCAAACCCAGTCCTAAAATGTTGGTAGGCAGGGCCCCAAGTATCATAACAACATCTGTGGGGTTTTCATCCCCCGGTAACTAACATTTAACCTGAGCAGTTTGTTGTGGTTTAGAATTCCCAAAAACATCAGTGACCCAAATTTGGTTTTTGTCAGGTTTGATGCCACTTTTAAGAGCAACATCTGTTTGTATAGCAGATACTTGTGCACCCGTGTCTACCAAAAAGGTGACTGGTGTTTTAAAAGGCCTCAAAGGGAAGGTAACCATCAAGTCTCCACTTTTATTTTCAGTGAGCCGTCTTATATAAGCCCAGCTGCTGTCCCCTGGCCCGCTTCTAGGGGACAGCACTGCTGGTTTTCCAACTCCAAATCTATCAAGCCTCCCTCAAGGAGAGAGGGAGCAGAGGCTTCTTTGAACAGCAGTTCTTTATTGCTGTTATTATTACGGGGCTGTTTGGGCTGCGCTTAGGAAGGGGTTTTCTATCCTTCCAGGCTCTTACTAATTTTTCTAAAGCCACAGTTGATAGCCCATCCAACACATCCCGTGAGATCCCCTTTTCTATTTCATCAGCCCATAGCAAATTTCGTCTTGCTCCAAAAGGTCTGACAGGGAGGTTTCACTTATCCTGATATTCTACCCTTCTTATAAATTTTTGTTTGGGTGGGATCATGGTGGCTCCAATTCTTCTTCCATAATTAATTAACTCCTGAGCCATCTCCCCCCATGTCATTCAGTCAGCAGTCCTTCCTTGCCTGTTACTTTGCACAGGCCAATCCGGTAAATGGTCTTGTAACTGGACTCCATATAATTTTAAAGAATATGGGAGTCCCTGAATTAAAGGAGTTAGCCATTCTGGGTGTGCATTTAACAACATGGGAGAGGGCTGCTGGGGGACCAGTCTTCTATCATGCATCAGTTGGAGACAAGTCGCTTTATGCAAGTTTTCAGTCAAATTATTTACAAACTGGATATAAATAGTATGAGGATCCTCACGCTCTAGGGGATCCATGCCCCCTGCCCAGTAAGCTGCACGTTGGGTCAGGGACCACATATCGCGCTCGTCACCAGTGGTTAAGAAAACTCCAGGGCCCCGGTACCCTTGTGCTTCATTTTCAGAGGGGAAAATCCTGTCTCCTCCTGTTAGTGAAACTCTCCAAACATACTCCGTTTCAGTTTCAGTGGCCCATCTCGAGAATTTCTCTTGGATTTTAGCAAGCTCTGTAGGTTAATAAGGTGTTGTACGGGTGCTAGTTTGCAGTGCCGGGGTCTGCTGGCCATTGGCAGCTGGAGCTTGAATAGTTTCAGTTTTAATCAAAGGCCTCATTACTGCCTCAGGTTTGTCTGAGTAAAATGTTTCTCTGCTTGTGGCTAAGTCCTCAAAAGGATACTCGGACAATTGACCTTGTTTTTCAGTTGTTTGGGCCAAGCAATGGGAATCACTATTTACAGAATCTTCATCCACCACCCAATCCTCTAGTTCAGATATGGGGATTTTTTCTCAATCAAGAGAGTCTGATAATGCAGCATGAAGCCGCTGAGTTGTACAGCGTTTAGCTGCCAACTGACTGTAAAGCTCGGACTTGCTGTTGCAAAAAACTTTACAGTTTCATCATTATTTTCACATTGTTGTTTTTCTTTCTGGGCTGCCATTAATGCAACTCCCAGAACTGCACATACTGTGGCTTTGTTTTTTCCAGGCTTTATTTTTTTGCTCCTTCTGTTGACATGTGGAATAACGACCTTACAACCTACAAGGTTATAAAGAAGGTATGTTTATTCAGCGCTGGGTGCATGGGGGATTGCTCCTCCACAAACGTGCACACCCTAGGGCTGTTGGCAAGCTCGTTATATGCCACAAAGTAATACATATTCATCCATGTTGTTGCAGGTGTCTGAGGATAGAGAGGGGTTATTACAATTAGTTCAGGGAAATTATTATCATAGTTGCCACCCCGAACTCCTCCTTGCTGCATCTGCACAGTGTCTCCTGGGGGTCGTGGATGGGAGTCTTTGGGATGAAGGCTTGTATGTCTTCATTGCTGGGCACTTTTCACCTCTAGCATTCCTTTCCTTAAAATTGGTTGAATCTGGTTTATCTGCCGAGGTCTGCACAACATTTCTGCTTTCTCAGCAAGCTCCTGTTTAAACATCCTCTCACACAATACCCTCACTTACATTCCAAGCCTTATCTAGGCTAAACAATGCCATCCTGTTTACTCCTTATGTGCTATTCCCCTTTATCAGTCCCTCCTTTTCTATACAGTTAGTAAATTCTTTTACTTTACACCAATACATAGATCCTTTGTCAAGCATCTTTTGAAAATATTTGTTAGATTCCAACTTCTGACATAATTGGTGCTTCTTCCAAGTACTATAGGTGTCTCCAGTGTTCTGAGAGCACCAAAGAATACATTTTAACAATATGCAGGTTAGAATTCCCAAAATCGATAATCCCACTAATGCTACAAACAGTTGTGTCAGCCAGGCAAGGTCAGTGAGCCATGAAGTAAGTTTCTCCCATAGCTCTGTAAATCCCCAAGAAGCATTGTCCTGGACCACCAGGTGTAATACATGAGCCTTTTCTCAAATCTTCTGTATGTCTGTCTGTACTTGTCGATTTTCATCAACGTATGCACAGCAGGACTGATTGATGATCATACATACCCCCCCTTCTTTGGCCAACAGTAGATCTAAAGCCATTCTATTGTGTACTGTTACTCCTTGGAGGGAGGTATATTCCTTTTGTAATCTCAAAAGAGCATCTGCTGTTAGGTTTAATGCCTCTTCCATGGTGGCTGAAATATTCACTATAGCCTTTTCCAGTTTGCTTACTCCTAGCCAGGGAAGGAACCATTAGACAAAGCTGTATTTTGAGTCTGTCCAAATATTTATCCTTTTATCCCGAGCCATTTCTAGAGCTCGTGTCAAGGCGATTACTTCTGCCTTTTGAGCTGAGGTGGAAGCAGGTAGTGGGCCTGATTCCAAAACTTTGTGGGCAGTTGTCACCACATACCCGGAATGTCAAGTATCATTAATCATACAGCTGCTTCCATCTGTGAACCAATTATCCTCAGCTTCCTCCAGTGGGGTGTCCTTGAGATCTGGTCGACTCGAATAGACTGCTTCGATAGTTTCAAGGCAATCATGCTCCATGGGTTCTCCTGTATTACCACTGAGAAAAGATGCTGGATTGATAACATTAGTCACCACAATTTCCATATCGTCTTGTTCCACTATGATCACCTGGTATTTAAGGAATCTCTGTGGGGAGAGCCAATGCCCTCCCTTCATTTCCAATACGGCCGAAATCGTGTGGGATACTAGTACTGTAATTTTCTGGCCAAGTGTAAATTTTCTGACTTCCTGGATGTTTAAGATGGTGGTGGCCACTGCCCTCAAGCAGCCAGGCCACCCCTTAGCAGCAGCATCCAGCTGTTTTGAAAAATACGCTACTGCCCTGCGGTATGGGCCTACATCTTGTGCTAGTATCCCCAGGGCGATTCCCTGTTTTTCATGTGAGAACAAGAAAAATGGTTTACTCACGTCTGATAGGCCTAGTGCAGGTGCTGATATCAGGGCTTGTTTTAGTTGGTTAAAAGCCTTTGTAGCCTCTGGGCTTCAGGTCAAATGTATGCTATCCATTTTGACAAGCTTATATAGGGGTTTAACCAATAGCCCATAGTTGTATATCCATAACCTACACCAGCCTGTCATTCCCAGAAAAGTTCTTAAAGCCTTTACAGTCTGTGGCTTAGGTGTTTGACAGATAGCCTCTTTTCGAGACTGGCCAAGGGTGCGTTCCCTGGCTCTAATCTCATAGCCCAAGTATGTCACCTGTTTCTGGGCTATTTGAGCCTTCTTCTGGGAAACTCTATATCCTTGTAAACCCAAGAAGTTCAATAAACTTACAGTCCAGATGTTGCAGTCCTCCTGTGTTCTAGTTGTAATCAAGAGGTCATCCATGTACTGCAGGACTTTTCCACCTTCTGCCAGAAGTTCCCAATGTTCAAGGTCCTTGGCTAGCTGATTCCCAAATATAGTGGGGCTATTCTTAAACCCTTGGGGCAACCCCGTCCAAGTCAATTGGGTCTTCCGACCACTTTTTGGGTTCTCCCATTCAAATACAAAGAGCTTTTGGCTGGACTTGTGGAGAAGGAGGCAAAAGAAGGCATCTTTTAAGTCCAAAACAGCAAACCAGGTTAAGTCAGGAGTTAAGGTAATCAACAAAGTATATGGGTTGGCTACTACTGGGTACAGATCCCCTGATGTTATTAATAGCTCTGAGGTCCTGCACAAGCCTATAGGACCCATCAGGTTTTTTCACAGGGAGAATGGGAGTATTACAATTAGACTCACACTCCTTCAGTCCCTGTTCCAAAAACTACTCTATGATTGGCAAAATACCTTCCCTATCTCCATGTTTCAGAGTGTATTGTTTTATTCTTACCGGTTAATATCCTTCCTTTAATGTCACCTCTATTGGTTTGGCGTTTTTAGCTCTTCCTGGAATTTCAGATGCCCACACTCCTGGATATACTTGGTTTATGATATCTTCACTAATGCTTCCTTCTGTTGGTACACTTATTAAGTTTAAACTAATTATTTCAATATACCGTTGATCTTTGACCTTCAGAGTTACCTCTCCATTTTGAAACTGGATTTCTGCTTCCAACTGATCCAGCAAATCCCTTCCCAAAAGGGCTTTGGGTGAATTTGGCATATACAAAAATTGATGCATGCCTACTTGTTTGCCAATTTTATATTTTAAAGGTTCAATAAAATATGCCTTTTCACTTTGGCCAGTTGCACCTTTTACCAATATATAATCGTCTCCCACTGGAGCTAGTTCCTTGTTTAAAACTGAATATGTTGCCCCTGTGTCCACCAAAAACTCTATTTGTTTTTGTTGATTCCCTAGCTTAATTATAACCAGTGGATCTGCTAGGGTAGATTCCCCAGGTCCCTGTCAGTCTTCATTAATATGGGTGATAACCCACTGTTCCCATGGACCTTTCTGATCCCAAATTTTATTGTTCGTTCGTTTAGGACACTTGTCCTTCCAGTGCCCTGTTCGTTTACAGAAGGCACATTGATCCCTTCTCAATGACTTCCCCGTGGGCCATTCTATACTTGCTACCTGTTTCTGGGTTCATCGGTTTGTTGCTTCCCTGTTGCTGAATCCCCTCCAAGCCTCATCCAATAATATCTCCAAATTTTGGCTTTCAGCTGGTCTAAGTTTCTGCAATTTGCACCTGATATCTCCCGCGGATTGACCTAAAAATAAGGAGATTAGCTGCTGGATTCCTACTTCTGATCCAGGATCTAGCGGGGTATTGCACCTCATAGTTGTTTGCAGGCAATCTAAAAACTCAGAGGGGGACTCAGAGGTGCCTTGATGTACCGCATATAAAGTGGACCAATTGATAGTCTTTGGGATTGCTTTTTCTAATCCCCTGGCAACCCATTCCTGGTATGCTTTCAATTTTCCCAGATCAACAGCTTGCTTTGGATCCCAGTTGGGATTGAGGAGGGGGAAATAATCTTTAGTGTCTTCCCCTTTTGATTTATAATGCTCTTCTGCTAAATCTGCGGATACTTTTAATACCATTTGTCAATTTGTCACTCTGATTCTGTCAGTGCATCCAATAATAATTGGATATCATTCCAATCTGGATTACGTTGCTTAACTAAAATCCGATAATACTTTGTCACTTTTGCCGGGTCCATCCGATACCCTTCTGCTACCTTTTTCCAGGTCTCCACATCTAAGGTGGTGAAGGGTACTGGGAGCAACATAGTTCCCCCATCAGCTCTTACTGCTAATCGTAAAGGGGCCTGAATAGCTTGTGGGGAGCTTGCTCACTTATAGTTTTACCCCTCGTGCGGGATGAGACTGGACTATCTGGTGGGGTTGGAATTCCCTCCGAATTTTCATCGGGTTCTTTAACTGGGGGTTTGAGCAAATAAGAATCTATTTCTTCTCCCTCTTGGAGCTGCCTGATTTTTCTGGGCTGTGTGCATTGCTGCCTAATAATACAGGCAGAACAGCATCTCTTTAATTTACCTTTTAACTCCTTAGCCTGTTCTCCTTCTAATGCTAACACTAGCGGGTCAGAGGGTGGGACCATCCTTTGCCACTCCGGATGATTTTGCAGGGAAAAGAACATACCTCATCCCATTTTCCCTCTCTTCTGAGAAATAAGTTGAAGGAGGGTATTATAATTTAGGGTCCCATTCATTGGCCACTTTTCTTCACTTTCTAATGGATATAATGGCCACCAGTGATTACAATATTTAATGAGAGTATTTTTGCTAAGAGATCCCCCTGCCCCTCCTGCCGCATCCTTCCAATGGGCTAATATACAGCCTAAGGGGCTTTTCTTAAATATTCTTCATCCTGCCCTGATGACTTGATCCAGCTGGCTTTGGACATTGCTGAGCGAGAGGGGTGGCCGAGCCTCTATCTCTACACTGACTCATGGATGGCAGCAAATGCCTTGTGGGGTTGGCTAAAGCAGTGGCAGCAGAACAACTGGCAGCAAAAAGGTAAACCTATTTGGGTTGCTGACTTGTGGAAAGACATTGGAGCTCAGATAGAGAAACAGATGGTAAAAGTGCGTCATGTAGATGCACACGTGCCTCTGAGTCGAGCCACTGAGGAACATCGACACAACTAACAAGCAGATGAGGCTGCTCAAGTGTTCCAAATAGACTTGGACTGGGAACATAAGGGTGAACTCTTTGGCTCTATGGGTCCATGAGACTTCAGGTCATCAGGGCAGAGGTGCAACATACAGATGGGCTTGTGATCAAGGGGTGGACTTAACTATGGACGCTATTGTGCAGGTTATTCATGACTGTGAAACGTGCGCTGCAATTAAGAAGGCTAAGTGATTTAATCCTTTGTGGTATAAGGGGATGTGGTCAAAATACAGGTATGGGGAGGCTTGGCAAATTGAGTATGTCACGCTACCTCAGACCCACCAGGGTAATAGCAATGTGGAGAAGAGCCATTGGAAAGGAAAAGGGGTCTCCTCTATCTGTAAGAAGTAGACAAAACAATATGAGACCAGCTCAGGGTCAGGATTTGCTGTGAACAGCACTGTGAATGTTGACAAAAATCAGAACACTGTTTATCATGTCTTTGGTGTGTGATTGGCTACATCCTGGGAACCCAAGGTCTGTGTATGTGCTGAGGAGCAGGTGTGAATGCTGTTTACACACTCTGTATCCTGATTGCTTATTCTCAGTTCCCACTGTAAAAGTATATAAGGGAGCATTTTCTCATAATAAACGATTCCATTGCCCCAGGTTGGAGCTTGACCATGACTGGGAAAATCCTTTACAACACAATCTACAACCCTATGAGAGTAAACAAAACATAGTTGCAATAAACACAATAATTCCAAAACATACAGCCAAAATCTTTTGACAGCTACTCTGATATCATGGAATCACGGAATTGTCAGAGGTTGAAGTGACCTCTAGAGATCATCTAGTCCAGCTCCCCCACTAAAGCAGGATTGCCTAGAGCACATTACGCAGGTCTGCATCCAGGCAGGTCTTGAATATCTCCAGAGAAGGAGACTCCACAGACTCCCTGGGCAGCCTGTTCCAGTGCTCTGTCACCCTCACCGTTAAGAAGTTTTTCCCCATATTTAAATGGCATTTCCTATGTTCCAGCTTGTGCCTGTTGCCCCTCATCCTGTCACTGGGAACTACTGAAAAGAGTCAGGCTATACCCTCCTTGCACCCACCCTTTAGATACTTAGAGGCATTAATAAAGTGTCCCCTCAGCCTTCTCCAGGCTAAAGAGTCCCAGCTCTCTTAGCCTTTCCTCATAAGGGAGATGCTCCAATCCCCCAATCATCTTTGTTGCCCTCTGCTGGACTCTCTCTAGTAGTTCCCTGTCTCTCTTGAACTGGGGAGCCCAGAACTGGATGCAGTATTCCAGATGTGGCCTCACCAGGGTAGAGTAGAGGGGGAGAATGACCTCTTTTGACCTACTGGCCACACTCTTCCTTATGCACCCCAGGATTCCATTGGCCTTCTTGGCAGCAAGGGCACATTGCTGGCTCACTGTCTATCAGGACTCCAAGATTCTTCTCCTCTGAAGTACTTTCCAGCAGGTCCACCCCTAACCTATATTGGTGCTTGGGGTTCTTCCTCCCCAGGTGTAGGACCCCACATTTGCCCTTATTGAACCTCATTAGGTTCTTCTCTGCTCAGCTCTCCAGCCTATCCAGGTCATGCTGGATGGCAGCACAGCCCTCTAGAGTGTCAGCCACCCCTCCCAGTTTTGTATCATCAGTGAACTTGCTGAGGATACACTCTGTCCCCTTGTCCAGGTCATTGATGAATATGTTGACCGAGATCAGACCGAATATTGACTCCTGGGGGACATCACTGGTGACAGGCCTCCAACTCAACCCTGCTGCGTTAATCACAACCCTCTGAGTTCTGTCACACAGCCAGCTCTCAGTCCACCTCACTGTCCACTCATCTAGCTCACACTCCCTCAGTTTCCTAATGACAGTGTCAAAAGCCTTGCTGTAGTCAAGGTAGATGATTGCTGCTGCTCTCCCCTGTTGTGGTTTGGCCTAACACGACAACAAAGAAACAGCCACATGACCGCTCCCTCAACTCCTCACACACACACATACACATGCACACACTAAGATGGGGAGGACAAAGGCTCATGGGTTGAGACAAAAGGCAAGGATGGGTTCTTCACTGAATAAGGTCACGGGCAAAACAGGCTCAACTTGGGGGAAAACAATAACTGATCAAATGCACATAGGACAGAAAACACAAAGAGCAGTGCTTATATACATTACCCCCACCCCTCCCTTCTTCCCGGGCCCAAATTACTTTGTTCCCGATTTCTCTACCTCCTTCCCCCCAGAGGCACAGGGGGACAGGGGATGGGCTTTAGAGTGAGTCCACAGTTTGTTGTTTCCTGCCGCTCCTTTCTCCTCAGGAAGAAGGATTCCCTACAGACATAGAATCATAGAATGGGGAAGGTTGGAAGGGACCTTAAAGATCATCAGGTTCCAATCCCCCTGCTATGAGCAGGGACACCTCCCGCTAGACCAGGCTGCACAAAGCCCCATCCAACCTGGCCTTGAACATCTCCAGGGAGGGGACTTTAGTCCTTCCTTGCTTCCCCACGGGGTCCCTCCCATGGGAGAGAGTCCTCCACGAACCTCTCCTTCATGGGTCCTTCCCATGAGGTCAGGAGCAAGCTACTCTAGCATGGGCTTCCCACAGAGTCAAAGGCTGCTTTGGGAATAGTCACCTCCCCTGGCACTGGGGTCTTCCACATAATCCAAGTCCACTGGCAGCAAAATCCAAGTTCACCCCTCCTGGTGCCTTCAGGGAATGTTCCATCACATTCCTCCATGAATGCAGGGGGACAGCCTGCCGTCTTGCCATAGGTTTCAGGGAAACTGCTTGGGCACCTTCTTCCCCTTCTTCCTCAGCAACCATGGGCACTGCTCTGCCTCTTCAGCTCAGCTCTTCCTCCACTGCTTGCTCTGCTCAGCTCTTATATCAGTTCTTTCATATGGTAAGCGCATCTATTGTCTCTCTAATGGCTCCTTGGATAGCTGGTTTTGGAGCTGGGGGAGCTCTTCAGCTTCTTACAGGAGCCACCTGCGGGGGCCCTCCTCCACTACCAAAAAACCCACCAAACCAAACCAGCATATCCCCTCATCCAGCCAACCAGTTATGTCATCATAGAAAGCTAGCAGATTGGTCAAGCATGGTTTACCACTGGTAAATCCATGTTGACCATTCCCAATAATTTCCCCTTCTTCACCATGTTTAGAGATGACATCCAGAATGAGTCACTCCATCACCTTCCTAGGGACAGGTGGAATATTTGGGAACCAAGAAGGAAGTCATGACCGTAATTCGGCAATTCCCCAATTGGTATTTTCATTTGCCACCTGATGCAAAAACTTTAGTTGTTCCCTGATTTTCTTAAGATCAGTGTCAATGCATAGAGCTTAGTTGACATGGACACAGCAAGTAGTTTTTGCTAATGTGCAAATGCCACCTTGCATGGCCAGCAAGTAGTCTAAGGCTAGGTGGTTCTGAATGTTCGTCTGTCATAATTGAGTGACTTCATGCCGCAGTGCTTGGATGGCATTGATTGTTTAATTTCCTGTATTTTCCAGAGTAGCAGACATTGACACTCACTTTCTTCAGCTTGGAGATCCCCTAGTCAAGGAAGAAAGGTCCGTGAATAGTGGTGAAATCCAGATCACCGTTTGACCAAAGGGTTAATATCATGCCAATGTCGCAGGGCATCAGGGTATTTGCAGACATGAGTCATGTAGAAGTTTTCTTCAACATGCATCCCAGGCACTATTTGTCCAAGTGTATAGGTCTCCTCCCACCTCCATGGGAGGTTTTTCATTATATGGTTGCCACAAAGCCATTATAGGCCAGGTGCATCTATTGTGCTAAGGTCACAGAAGCGAGTAGTCCCTCTCAGGCAATTGTCAATATTGGCATGTGTCGCGATCCGTGACCTATTATATCTCCTTTTTGGAGTGTATTTAGCTTTTCAGGATCTGCTGAGAGGTCCGCACGTGGCGCTCGCCTCTCACAGAGGATCAGTGAGCTTCGGCACTGAATTTTTGAGTGAGTAACTTGCTCAGTACTTACTAATATTTCCAATAACAGCAGCCAATCCGCAATTAGAATTTACAAATGCACGGTTTATTGTGGGGAAAACAAAGCAATTTGGGGCAGGAGGTTCAAAAGGGGTAATTAAAGCACATACGAGCTGTGAAATATCTTTTAAGCATCAAATAACAAGAACTTATGTCTTAATACTTATATATGGGTACACCTTGTTTACACACCTTATTTACTTATTTATGAGGGAAGGAGGAGGAGGGATATGCCCGACGCTTGTCCCGTATAGGGTCGCGGTTTGAGTGCAAGTAAGACAGGATTATGCCTTCCCCTGCAACCCGGTTAGGACCAGGGGTGGCAGGAATTAAGTCTCACCACGCTGCGGTGACGATGGGACGAGCTGGGTCAAGCTGGGTCTAGCTGGAGCGAACCAGAACCAGGCGAGAGCCAGGACTAGGAGAGCCGGGACTCGGGCTGCAGCCGGGGACCTCAGGCTGGCAGGCACTCCAAGGTGCAGGTCACCCCCCCAAAGCAAGTGGCAGCAAGCGGCGGCGGCAGTAAGCGGCTTCGGCGGCAGCAGCAATGGCAGCAGCGGCGGCAGCCTTTGGCAAGCGGTGGCAAACGGCGGCAGGGGCGGCTTCGGGACCGCGCCGAGAAGCGAGCGGCAAAAGCGCGCAGAGAAGCGAGGAGTGGCACCTTCAGTGTCTGCGGAACAGCCACCGAAAACGAGGAGAACGAGAGGGGGAAAAGCACGCCACACTGTCTCTTTATAGGTTTCCTTCGCTCCCGATTGGCCGGTTTTGTATTTCCAGGCTTTTCAGCCAATCAGACGGGACCTTGTCCCGCCCTTGCAGCTGTTCTTCCGGCCACGGCTCCTCTCCCGCAGCAGCTGCCCCCTCAGGGCATCAGGGAAGGCAGCCAGGAGGGTTCAGTGCCACGTGAAGCAGCCATCTTTAAGTCAGTTATGTCTGCTGACCTAAAGGGCATTTCATGTTCGTGTGAGGAAATACCCGGTCCTTCACAGCATGGTAGGTTTGCATGGCATAGGATGGACTCCTGTCATGGTTTAATGCTGGGCAACAGAGTGAGTGTCCAGGAAGTCCATCTAGCAGACAGGCATCTGTCAGGGTCCTGAGTGCACTAGTAGGTCTTAATGACCCTGACCAATCTTGTCATGGTTTAACACTAGGCTGGCAATTAAATTAATGACAGATGCTCTCTTTTAACCCCTCTCCCTTCCCCTATATGGAAAGCAGAGAAAATAAGGGAGAAACTCTTATGGGTCAAAAACTACACAGCTTTAATGAAAACAGCAATGATGAAAAGGCAAATAATCACAGAATCCCAGAATCCTAGGGGTTGGAAGGGACCTCGAAAGATCATCTAGTCCAACCCCCCTGCCAGAGCAGGGTCACCTAGAGTACGTCACACAGGAACTTGTCCAGACGGGTTTTGAATGTCTCCAGCGAAGGAGACTCCACGATCTCTCTGGGCAGCCCGTTCCAGTGCTCTGTCACTCTCACAGTAAATAAGTTCTTCCTGATATTCACATGGAACCTCAAATGAAATATGTACAAAAAAATATATACAAAAGCACTATTGCTCCCCCCAGTAATGCTCATGTCACCATCGAGGTTGCAGGGCAGGCCCTGAAAATGCCCCAAACTCGACTCCTGGAGTCAGTGGCAGATGGGAACTGGATGTGGGAACAAATGGATTCAGGAATGCACGGATTGAGATCAAAGGCAGATGAACGTACAAAGCCCTCTCAGGACACCAGCCCTGTGATCCCTCAAATTTATGCCGAGTAGGACGTGTACGGGATGGAATACTTTGGTCAATTTTGGTCACATGTCTGGTCTGCTCCTCCCCAAAGGGATGTCACAGGTGTGACCCCTTTACTCCTTGATGTTTTTCAGAACCAAACAGTGGTCTTGGTTCTGCATACCATTCTCCAGCAGTAACTTGAGTAAAAATCGAGTGTTGTCAGTCCTAGAGGCAGACACTGACTGAGAAGCATGCTGTTAATTTCAGCAAGTGCAGTTACTTAGAATAGACTTAACTGAAAAGTAAAATTACTAGAAAGAAAATTGGTTCTATTCTGACTCAAACCAGGACAACCCTGCTGCATGGTTTGTAGTTGGTCATGGGACGGATCACAGCCCATAAAGTTCTGGAGGACATAGAATTCTCATCCATTCTTCACCAAAGCGGCAGTGACTAATTAGTGGTTGAGAGATTAAACCAAATATAGTAATATCTGACAAAAGTTTTAGGTGCATGATCCCACAATTCCACCAATACTGGCATTCCCACCATGGGAACCCCTTGGTGCCCACATGTAGGATGCTGTCTAGAAATCCAACGAGTTCCCTTTCTGACATTCACCAGCACCTGAGATGTGCGAACTAACAAGTTAGAATACCAACTAGCAAGGCCCTGGTCGACTGTCCCTAAGAACAGTATCCACAGCATATTCAAAATCAGGGCTTGGACAGAATAACCAACCGTAGTATAAATAATGCAACTACAATAAACAGCAATATAGCAGGATGATTTTTTCAGATTCTTGAGGTTTAACTCTGGTAGGCAGCTAAGTACTGCACAGCTGCTCACTCATTTCCCCTCCAGTGGGATAGGGGGAGAAAATTAGAAGGGGAAAAGTGAGAAAACTCATGGGTTGAGATAAAGACAGTTTAAAAATAATCCCACAAATAGATTTACCCTTTCCTGAGGAAGGAATAACCCAGACTGTTTTTCCCAATCAGTTTCTTATATGTACTACAGGGATCTTATCTCCTTCCACAGTGCACAGGGGTTTTGACTGGGCAGGGCCAGGTCAACTGGCAGATCCTCTAGTGTTAACTAGTCAACTGGCTCCTGCTAAATGTGTATCCCAATGATTGAATGTCCCAGCACCCATTGCTCTCAGTATAGGATTTTACCAGTCCATTGTATTGTCCAATTTAAGTTTTTTTAAAATTACAGAAATACAGAGGATTTTGTTTTAAATTACATAATAAAATCTAGTAGCTTTTAAATGTATTTAAATGTAAAATTATCCGGGAAAGTGCCATTTATGTTGCTATGTAAAAAAGATTATTTGGAGTAACAGAAGCTTGCCAAACAGAAAATATACACAATTTGCAGAGATAATGGGAAGAGTCCGGAAAGTAGAGATTCTGCTTCTAGCTCACTGAAAGCACTACTAGTAGTTAGCATGGAAACACCAATACTGGGTCTCTCAAGGTCTTGGTCCCACAAAGATCAGGTTTCTTCAGTGACTGAGACTACTTACAAGGTACATGTTAGTAAGGGCACTTCAGTTCTCTCTGTGAAAGCTAACCCAGGCAGAACCAGATGTTCAACATTATGGTTGAGAGGCACCTGAGCAGCTGCTGTACAGGCTAGCACCAGACACAGAGCTGTGTGAGCATGACATTGCACTGTCATGGCTATAGTGTTTGAAGACCTCAGCTACTATCTTTGCACAATGCTATACTAGCTCGGGTTCAGGTTTGGGGAGTGCCGCGAGCCGGTAC
>NW_009952258.1:56856-59437 GCF_000747805.2 Chaetura pelagica
GGTCCCCGGGAGCGGGCACGATCCCCGCGGCGCGGGCACAGGCGGCGCCCCCCCCCTCTCCGTTTCTCCTTGCAGCAGGAGTGGCGTTCAGGCAGGTTCAGGTACTGCAGCGGGGTCTTGTCCCAGGCAGGCAGAGAGGGCGAGCAGAGACAGATTCTACTCTTTTTATGGATCAGAGACCATTGTTCGAGAAAGTACCACTGTCTGAATTAGCCAATCACCATTGGCCAGGTACATATTCTGTTAGGAACAGTTTTTAATCTATTGTTTATTTTTCTGCCAGCTATCACAACCCTTGTGCTGCTTCTTTGCTATGCACTTATCTGGTAGGGCAAGAGGCCTGTTCATTCTGTCCTTGAGTGAATCAGTGGAAAGGCGTCACTCTCGCTTTGCTGGCTTGAAAGGCATTTTTTGTTTAGTCTTACGTGGGGGGAAGAAGATGGACCATTCCCCACAGGGAGCCTGCAAGATTCTTCATGTAGACATTCTGTAAAATATATTACTTTGTTATGTTGCATTAAAAAGAAGGTGGAAGAGTCACATGAAACCCTTTGGCAAGAAGAGGAAACAGTTTCTTCCGTAGGAGCAATTGAGCATGCTGGGGTAGGGAGGGAAGCATTTCTGGACTGCACTGTGGGGTTGGGAAAAGAAGGGGGAGACTCATAGCAAGGAACTGAGAGCCTACAGTGAAAGAAGAGACTTCTGAGGGGAACAAATTAACAGATGTGTCTATGGTGACCGAAAGAAACTTCCTATGGATCAGAGTCTGTTGCAAATCAGCCATTCAGTTGACTGAAATCAAGGCTGAAGGGAAGGTTCTTTATAAGTAATTTTCTTTTTTTTAATGGTGTTTTATTTAGTCCCTTTGGATTTTCTGTATTTGAAACTTTAATTATTCTAGTTTAGAATCTAATAAAACTGAGATTTTTGTTGTGTTTTGTTTAAAACCCTCTGGTTCTCTTGGAGGAGTTAATTATAAGTGAAAAATTTAGGGGCATATCCGTTTAAAAACTCTGTCTATTTTGGTGTTCATTGCAGTAAAGAGATCTAATGACACTTATGTCTTTGCAGGATTAGAGCTTGAATACAGACTCTAAGATAAAAAAAACCACCCTAAACAAAACAGTTTAATAAGTGAAGGATAAATGGAAGAGAGAAGAAAATAAAACAAGTGATGCAAAGGTAATCACTCACCACCTCCCACAGGTAGACTGATACCCATCCAGTTCCCAAGCAAAAGATGGCTAACCCGTCTAAAGCCCCCTCCTTTTCCCTTTTATTGCTGAGCATGTTATATGTATTTAGAGCGGTAGATGTGGTTTATCTTGATTTCAGTAAAGCATTTGACAGAGTCTCCCACAGCATCCTTGTAGAAAAGTTGATCAAGTATGGGTTTGGTGATCAGGAAGTGAGGTGGATCAGGAACTGGTTGAAAGGAAGGAGTCAGAGAATTGTAGTCAATGGGGCAGAATCTGGTTGGAGGTCTGTGACTAGTGGAGTCCCTCAGGGGTCGGTACTGGGACCGGTGTTGTTCAACATCTTCATCAACGACCTGGATGAGGGTATAGAATGTAATGCAAGTTTGCTGATGACACTAAGCTGGGAGGAGTGGCTGACACACCAGAAGGCTGTGCTGCCATTCAGAGAGACTTAGATAGCTTGGAGAGTTGGGCGGGGAGAAACATGATGAAATTCAACAAGGAGAAGTGTAGAGTCTTGCATTTGGGGAAGAACAACACCATGTCCCAGTACAGGTTGGGGGCTGACCTGCTGGAGAGTAATGCAGGTGAAAGAGACCTGGGGGTCCTGGTAGACAGGAGGATGACCATGAGCCAGCAATGTGCCCTTGTGCCCAAGAAGGCCAATGGCATCCTGGGGTGCATTAGAAAGGGTGTGGTTAGTAGGTCAAGAGAGGTTCTCCTCCCCCTCTATTCTGCATTGGTGAGGCCACATCTGGAGTATTGTGTCCAGTTCTGGGCCCCTCAGTTCAAAAAGGACAGGGAACTGCTCGAAAGAGTCCAGCGCAGAGCTACGAAGATGATTAGGGGAGTGGAACATCTCCCTTATGAGGAAAGGCTGAGGGAGCTGGGTCTCTTTAGCTTGGAGAAAAGGAGACTGAGGGGTGACCTCATCAATGTTTACAAATATGTAAGGGGTGAGTGTCAGGGAGATGGAGTTAGGCTTTTCTCAGTGATGACCAGTGATAGGACAAGGGGTAATGGGTGTAAATTGGAGCATAGGAGGTTCAAGGTGAATATCCGAAAAAATTTTTTTACTGTAAGAGTGACAGAGCACTGGAACAGACTGCCCAGGGAGGTTGTGGCCTGGATGTGTTCCTGTGTGATGTACTCTAGGTGACCCTGCTCTGGCAGGGGGGTCGGACTAGATGATCTTTCGAGGTCCCTTCCAGCCCCTAAGATTCTATGATTCTATGTTATGGAATAGCTCTTTGGTTACTTTGGCTCATCTTCCTGGTTGTGTCCATGTCACCGTTTGACTCAGGTCCGACAACAATGCTCTCGATCCCCTCCTCCCCCCACCCAGGTAGGGAAGGAGAGAGAGAAAAAGAGAGAGACTTGGC
>NW_009952258.1:59796-62791 GCF_000747805.2 Chaetura pelagica
TAGTGTCTGAGCCGGCAGAGTGAAGGTGCGACCTTGAAGCCTCAGTAGTTAGAAAAACATTCCACTGTCTTATCAGCCTAGCAGAACACACTGTTTCTAGTTAAAAGAAAGCTTACTGAAGAAAAAAAAAAATCAGTAAAAAGAAAAATTGGCTTCATCCTGGCTCAAACCAGGACAGTCCACAATACTTTGGTTCAAAAATTTTGGTGACAAAAATTGGCATCCGTCATCACCAGAAGGAAGAAAAAAGGAGAGGAGAAAGAGTCATGGATCTTGGCTACAGTGACTCGGTCACCACCCAAGACTCCAAAAGGGGGAAAACCTAAAAGAGCTGTACTCACTACTAGAGAGCAGGGCTAAAAGCAGGAGCAGTTAGCTCAGTACCTGCTATCCCCACTGCCTCAAGAATTCCTAATAGAGCTATAAACCTCCCCAAAATGCTCTCTCCCTCTTTCCATTGGGGAAGACAAGAAGACACATGCAGCAGCTCCAGCAGTCGCTGCCACTCCAGTCACGTGCAGCAGCTCCAGCAAACGCCGCCACTCCAGCCACGTGCAGCAGCTCCAGCAAACGCCACCACTCCAGCCATGCCATGTGCTGCTTGCCGTTTGCAACAGCTCCAGCAGCTGCCATGATCCCAAAGCCGCAGCCACCTCCACGTGCAGCCCACCAGGACATTAAGCTCTAATAATATATCTTTCTATTCTATCTCTAAGTGCAATCTCTCCCTGGGATAAAACTGTAAACGGCCCTTACATCCATCCACAACACCAACCCTGTCGAGAAGGAAACTGTGACGTGTTATATAAACCGCCTTTCTATCATAATTTTTCTTCCTCCTTTTCAACTTAAGTGATTATCTCGGGAAAGTTTTGCATACACACCTTGTATCCCTACATTCTGAATTCCCCTCCCACATATTTGTAATTCCATTTAAACTGTTACAATCACATAAAACACATCCCAGTGTCCAGTCTCCATTGCGTGCAGGTGGGTGTGTTCTCATATTTGGGGTTTCTGGTATATCGTACATTGGCGTAATTGCCACCCCCAAAATCAGGGGTGGATCCTAAATTCAAAAGGGCTAACCGCTTGGGCCCATCCAAGTCCAAGTTGCCACTCAGACCTGGACAGTAACCTGCTCCACTGTTTCACCACCCTCATTGTAAAGAATTTTAAACAAATTTGCCAGGCCCACTCAAACCATAACAGGGGCTCAGAACCAGATACAGTACTCCAGGTGGGGTCTCAGGAGAATAGAGGGGGATAATCACCTCCCTCAACCTGCTGGCCATGCTTCTTTTGATGCAGCCCAGGATACGGCTGGCTTTCTGAGCTGCAAGCACACATTGTCAGCTCATGTCCAGCTTCTCATCAACCAACACCCCCAAGTCCTTTTCTGCAGGGCTGCTCTCAATCCCTTCATCCTCCAGTCTGTATTGATACCAGGGATTGCCCTGACCCAAGTGCAGGACCTTGTGCTTGGCCTCATTGAACTTCATGAGGTTCACATGGGTCTACTTCTTGAGCTTGTCCAGTTCCCTCTGGGTGGCCTCCCTTCCCTCCAGTGTGTCAATTGCACCACTCAGCTTAGCATCACCTGCAAGTTTGCTGAGGGTGCACTCAATCCCACTATGTTATTGATGAAGATATTAATCAGCACTGGTCCCATTATGGACCCCTGAGGGACAGCACTTGTCACCAATCTCCATCTGGACATCAAGCCACTGACCACTACCCTGTGGATGCAGCCATCCAACCAATTCCTTATCTACTGAGTAGTCCACTCACCAAATCCATATCTGTGTTCTGGTTTGAGCCAGGATGAAGCCAATTTTCCTTTTACCGATTTTTTTTTCCTTCAGTGAGCTCTCTTTTAACTGGCACCAGAGCGTTCCAACTAAGGCTGATAAGAGTGGAATGTTTTTCTAACTGCTGAGGCTTCAAGATCACATCTTTACTCTGCCAGCTCAGACACTACAGGGAGATCTATGACCCCCCCATAGGAGACTGAGTGAGACAGACAGCAAAATGGGCCAGAGATATTCCATTCCATACATCTACATAAGCTCAGAGGAAGGTCAGAGATCACAGAAGACAACTTCCTTCCTGCTGCTTCTTCCCATCTCTTCCATCCATGGCCGGCATCCAGGGAGGACTCTGTTCATCCATCACCGTCGACCCTTAGGCTCAAGCTCTCCTGACCCTCATAACTCTCCGCTTTCTCTGGCAGCAGTCTGGGATATTTTGGGACTGTTTGCAGCTAAGGAGAGTGTTGTGGAAGTTGCTGGGGGTGGGGGGCAGATATCTGAACATATTTGTATGTAATTGTATATATTTTCTTTTATCATTAGTGTTTAATTAAAGCTGTGTAATTTAGTTTTCAATTCAGCCAAGTCTCTAATTTTCTCTCTTTCCTTCCCTACCTGGGTGGGAGGGCGAGGGGATCGAGAGCATTGTTGTCGAACCCAAGTCAAATGGTGACAACATGGTACTCCAGAAAGAATTGAGTCAGACATCGGGACTCATTTCCAAAACAGTCTTGTGACTGACTGGGCCAAAGAACATGGTATCAAAAGAATCATAGAATCTCAGGGGCTGGAAGGGACCTCGAAAGATCATCTAGTCTATAACAGCAATAACAGTAGCCAATCCCCAATTAGAATTTACGAAATGCACGGTTTATTGTGCGGAAAACAAAGCAATTTGGGGCAGGAGGTTCAAAAAGAGTAATTAAAACACATGAAATATATATGGGTACACCTTAGTTGCACACCTTATTTACTTATTTAATGAGGGAAGGAGGAGGAGGAATATGCCCGACGCTAGTCCCGTATAGGGTCGCGATTTGTGTGCAAGTAAGACAGGATTATACTTTCCCCTATAAGCTGGGGTAGCAGGACTTCGTCTCACCACGCTGCGGCGATGATAGGACGAGCTGGGTCAAGCCGGGTCTGGCTGGAGCGAAGCGGAACCAGGCGAGAGGCGGGACTAG
>NW_009952258.1:66618-72521 GCF_000747805.2 Chaetura pelagica
CAAAAAAAAAAAAAAAAAAAAAAAAAAAAAAAAGGTGATTCAGAGCTTCTTGATATATTTGACCTTTACCAGTTATCATATCCTTGAACTGGGACAAAACAAACGTAGTTGAAAAGCAATATGTTCTCCCATCTTTTTTATTTAATGACTGTTGTAGCATCTGACTCTCTGCATCTTACTAGTAAGTGTCTCCCTGTTACACTTAATCAGTTTTTAAACAGAACTGCTATGAACAGAATCACAATTATTGTTTTTTGTAATTTTATTTTTGTTTTGACTTTTCAAATATGTGTATGGCATTTCAGTGTACTTGTAAATATTCAAGTGAAAACAACACACAACGCATACTTTTTTTGTTGTATTCTCTTGTCTCCAACACTGTTCAGATTTCATTGAATCCTACTCAGGTATGCACTGAATCAGACTCATTCTGTAATGTTAGAGCAGGAGAAATAGGCCTTTTGAAAAAGAAATCCTGTTATGAAAGAGACTCTTTGTTTCAAAAGGGAGTGGCATCCTACATTTCTTGACCTATACTGAATATATATTACTATAGATTTTAAAGAAATTTATATCAGCAGTTTCCTATTTGTTTTCAGATATTTCCATGAAGTGGATGGTCTCCATAAAACATAGCTTTATATGAGTTAGCAAAACACTTACAGAAAGAAGGAAGTGCCAACTGCTTTAAACATTTTCAGTAAATGTATTAAGTAAAATTTGATGACTCACTTGGAAGGAAATACTGACCTTTTCACCACTGGACACATTACTTAAGAGAATTTTTTTGATTCTTCAAGCTTTGTTCTGAGTATGAACAAAGTACTAAATTGTTACTGTTTTTCAGATCTTCTAGAGTGCCTTCTTCATTGTTGTCTGAGATTTTTTTCCAGTGTTATTTCTAGTCATATTTCCACAAAAAAAAAAAAAAAAAAGTTTCCTTTGTTTTGGGGTGTTTTTTTTTGTAATTTGATAAAAGGCAGTGCAAAAGCAAACTGTTCCTACTTGGAGAATAATTTGTGGGAGGATAGTAGCTAGGGAATGTTGAGCAAAACTATTTTTTTCATAATATGTCTAAATTTACATTATTAAAGGGTATGTTATTACCTCATTGCTGAATAATTCTTATTGAGAGGAAAATACAATTATATGTAAGTTTAGCTTTCTTAACCTAAATGACTGTCTTTTGCATAACAATTTGAGACTGTGAAGAAAAAGGAGGGTTCAGGGGTCTATTTTCTGGAACAGGAAACTTTATCTTATAGGTTCTTTAAAAGCTACCTCCTAGTCAACTGAAATCTAGGAACAGAAAAAGGAAGACAAGCATATAAGAATTGTGCTAACTTACTTTTAGATTCATAATTATATCCCATACCCCCCCCATACACACAGAGGGGGTTCAGCGCTGTGTGGAGATGCCGTGTTAAGTCAGTTTTGTCGGCTGACTCAAAGGACATTTCATGTTCGTGTAAGGAAATACCTGGTCCTTCACACCTCCGCACTGACAACATATTACTTATTTATAAAAATGAATTAAAAATAAACGTAGGGCAAAGCATAAATTTATTTTCAAATAGTCCAGGTACAAATTTTTTTCCTCATGTTAAAAAAACACACAAACAACCAAAACCAAATAATCCCCCATAAAACCACCTACCCCAACAAAAAAAACCCCAAACCCTCAAGTTTCCTTCATTAAATGCAATATTATTGTTTGGATTAATAATATTCTTACAGTGATGATACTGTTATTCTGACTATTTCAAATATATGTAAATTGATATATATAATTTCTATTAACAGAAATACAAGAATGGAACAATTGATGTGGATGGGAGGTGAGTGTATATGTCATAGTTTGACTCAGGATCAGCAATTGAACCAGCGACAATAATGTTCTCAATCCCCTCCCCCTCTCACCCAGGTAGGGAAGGAGAGAGAGAATGAGGGAGAGACTCTCTGGATTGAAAACTAAAACTAGACAGCTTTAATTAAATACTAATCATAAAAGAAAATATGTACAATTATGTACAAGTATGTTCAGGAATGTGCAAAACCCTATTGTCTCCCTCCACCCCTAGCAACTCCCACAGCACTCTCCTTAGCTGTGAGCAGTTCTGAAGTGTCCCAGATCGCAGGAGCTGAGGGTAGAGTTATGAAGGTCAGGAACAAACAAGCCTAGGGATCAATGGTGATGTAGATGGAGTCCTCCCTGGATGCCGACCATGGACGGAAGAGAAGGGAAGAATAAGAAGGAAGTTGTCTTCTGTCATCTCTGACCTTCCTCTGAGCTTACGTAGATATATGGAATGGAATATCTCTGGCCAATTTTGCTGTCTGTCTAACTCAGCCTCCTATGGGGGGGTCATAGATCTTCCCGTAGTGTCTGAGCCGGCAAAGTGAAGGTGAAACCTTGAAGACCCAGCAGTTAGAAAAACATCCCACTGTCTTATCAGCCTTAGCTAGAACAGAGTGTTGCTAGTTAAAAGAAAGCTTACTGAAGGAAAAAAAAACAGTAAAAGGAAAACTGGCTTCATCCTGATTCAAACCAGGACAGTCCTGCTAGGTATTCTGTTCCTCCCACACAGGATCCTGAACTCCACCATCTTGTGATCATTGCAGCCAAGGCTGCCATTGACCATCACTGATTCAACCAGACCCTCCTTGTTAATGAGTACAAGATCCAGCAGCGCTCCTCTCCTAGTTGGTTTGTCCACCATTTACATTAAGAAGTTATCATCAATGCACTGGAGGAACCGCCTAGACTGTGAATGGCTGGCTGTGTAGGCCTTCTAGCAAATATCGGGGTAGTTAAAATCCCCCATGAGGACCAAGGCCTGTAATTGCGAGGCTGCTTTCAGCTGCCTATAGAAAGCCTCATCAACTCCTTCATCCTGATCAGGAGGTCTGTAATAGACCCCCACAACTGTATCACCCTTGCCAGCCTGCCCCTTCAGGTGAATCAGCCAATCCTCCCAGCTTCGTATAATCAGCAAACTTGCTGAGGATACACTCCATCCCCTCATCCAGGTCATCAATGAAGATTTTGAGTAAGACTGGGCCCAGTACTGACCCCTGGGGAACACCACTAGTCACAGGTCTCCAACTGGACTGACTCCACACCATTGATCGCAACCCTCTGGGCTCTATTGTTTAGCTAGTTTAGCCATAATAGCAAGTTCAGCTTTACCTCTATTTTCTCTTGGGCTGGGTCTCCCAGCTTTTTACTTAAATAGCATTGGTTCACGAGGAATGCTTCTGCTCAATGTTTATAATGTATTGTGGATGCATAGAGTGAGATGTTGTTTCACTCACTGCCACTCACCCACAGGCAAGGCTGCTGCCACAAATGCTGCTGCTGCAAGTACTACAGCCAGGCCCACTCAATCCACATCAGCTAAAGTTAAACCTGTGACCAGGAGTAAAGCAAAGAAAAAGCCAGCCAAAACCACAGGAGCAAACCTTCTAGTAGAAGCCATTTTAGAAGCTAAAGCCAAAGGAGAGTACATTTATACAGAAGAAGACCGTTTTCTAGAAGGAATTTAAGCAGGTAAAACCAAAGAAGCAGGCCCTCCTCAAGCAGATGGACAAGCAGGAACTTCTCAGCCACCTGAGGATGAGGATCTTGTCCAAACTTTCTCCCTAAAGGACTTGCATCTCATGAGAAAGGACTTTACCACAAAGAAGGTGAGCTGCTTCTTTCTTGATTGCTCCAATGCTTTGATAGTGGGGCTGATACCTATGACATTGTCCTGGTTTGAGCCAGGACAAAGCAAATTTTCCTTTTACTGATTATTTTTTTCCCTTCAGTAAGCTCTCTTTTAACTAGCAGCAAGTGTTCCAGCGAGTGGACTGATAACACTGGAATGTTTATGTTACTGCCGAGATTCCAAGCTCGTGTCTTTGCCCTGCCGGCTCAGACACTACTGGGAGATCTATGACACCCCGCACCGGAAGGGAGGCTGAACTAGATGGACAACAAAACAGGCCAGAGATATTCTATTCCATATATCTCGGTAAGCTGATGAAGGTCAGAGATTGTGGAAGACAACTTCCTTCACTTCTCTTCCGTCTGTGGCTACAAAGACCGATTACGCGCACTACTATAGAGGAAAAAAGAGCTACGCAATTTTTTTCAAGCTAGACAGTAACGGACTACAAAACAGACAGAGGAGCAAAGCTTGTCTCCGGGTTAAAGCCCCCATCGTATCTTCAGGCAACATAAGCAATTCTGGTGGAAAAGAAAATGTAGGCTGCCTTTTGCGTAGGTTTACGACGTCTTTGAACTTGACTTTTGTAGCTAAAAGTGAAGCACCCAGCACCTCTCAACCAGCTTTGCCCTTCCTCACCCCTGACCTGCCAAAAACCCCAAGCCCTCTTCTCCCTATTACAAGAACTACTACTACTACTTTTACTCTTAAAAACACGACAAAAGGCATCGGACTGGGCTCCAAAACAACACCGCATTTTGCACCTGATGTACATACCTAGGGATGAGCATTGCTTTATATCACTGCTTTTAGTCAAAAAGCTCAAGTCCGTTACAAGCTAGAGGCAAAGGGTTATAGCGCCAGAAAATCCCCAAATAGCCTACCGTGCCCTATCAGGAGGAAAAGGGGGGGTGGGAAAAGGAAAGAGTCTAGTAAATTAGCAACTAATTACAGGTAGAGTTTAGCGTACAGAAAGCCTCACAGTACTTACAGATTCACCAGAATCTTCCGCTTCAGATAACCTGATAATTGGCTCCTTAGGCATGACTAGGAAAAGCATCTGAGCTTGGGGTGAAAGGCCACGGAAGGCAAGGCGCTGGAGGAAGAGCAAACAGGCAAAACGTAATTGGCCTCAGAGAAAGGCAATATAGCAGGTAGAGTTTAGCGTACAGAAAGCCTCACAGTACTTACAGATTCACCAGAATCTTCCGCTTCAGATAACCTGATAATTGGCTCCTTAGGCATGACTAGGAAAAGCATCTGAGCTTGGGGTGAAAGGCCACGGAAGGCAAGGCGCTGGAGGAAGAGCAAACAGGCAAAACGTAATTGGCCTCAGAGAAAGGCAATATAGCTCAAGCAAATCAATATGCCCCACTGAACTCGTACAGCAACAGATTACCAGAAACCCCAAACGCAAGCCCAAACAATGATTTTTCTTACGCGATATGAATACTTTCTACACGCAGAACACAACTTATTTACAGAGTCCCCTCCAGAAGTGGGATTCAGCACGCAAGATGATGGGGGCAAGGAGACGGACCAGTACTTCAGATTAGCGACCCCCAGTAGATTTTCATTTGGGTTGGTCATTTCCTAAGCAGTTTCTCTGTTCAGTGTGGTCCACGCAGAGGCAGGAGAGGAGATAAATGGCTTCACTGAACCGGCAAAGAATGTAGCAAAGGGGAAGATCAGCGGCCATTCATTTTCCATGACACAGGGAGCTCAAGTATGGAACAAGAGCATAATCACAGGAAGCCGGCACGTGCATAGGAAAAAAGTCCGTCACCGGCATCCGTGAACCTCGCAAGCATGCTGGTATCACGGTCCCACTTCGCCAAAGAAACAGGGGCTGGGAGGCTTTTGCAGCCTGCAGGAGAAGCGGTATATATATTTATATATATATATCTATTTTAAGAACAATAGCAAAAGCTGTAACCCTTTGCTTTAATAATCCAGTTTGGGGGCTTAGAACCAAAGCCTAGCACAGCAGAGCTGTGAAATCTCTATGGCGCTGTTACGAGGCACATCGAGACCTGCATTTCTCCTGTGCAGAGCCAACTCATTACGGTCACTCCTCAGATGTTCGGCGTTTACCTATCCACCTACCTGCCTACGTACATACAGCTGGAATCCCCGAGGAAACTGACTGCGTGTGCTTCATCTAAGGTTTCGAGACTATCGGCCGACACGAGG
>NW_009952258.1:73266-79477 GCF_000747805.2 Chaetura pelagica
AAGAGGCTGTTACAGCTAGAAGTACTATTCGTTGTTATTTGTTACCGCATCGAGCCCACCCCAAACGTGCTTGTGGCTTTTTGGTGCTGCTCCCTCCAGTCGAAAGACTGCTTTTGCCAGGGCAGGCCAGGCCTTACCTTTTCAGAACATTTCGCAGAACCAAGAGAAGTTGCTCCAACCCCTTCCCTGAAAGCCCCGCTTTCGTCGCAGACGTTTCCAAGCTGCACACCTCCCGGGAGAAAATAAAATACAAGGCGTGTGCTCAACACTGGTGGCTTGGGGGCTGCGGAGCAGATCAAGATAGGATTTGCGCTAAGCTGGGTAGGAGGCTTTTAGAATAATAGGCAGTGCCCCCAAAGCTGCCCACGGGTGGTCTGTGGTGCCCTGCAACCCCCGGGGACAGGGAGCCATTTGGTTGGTCTACGCAACTGTATCGGAACATATATAAACTCCACTTTCCTCTGTGTCGGGCTAAGGATATCCTTAGCCGCCTTTGCGGCAAGGGCACGTTGTCGACTCGGGTTCACCTTGGTCTCCACCAGGAGCCCACCCCCCCCTCCAAGTCCTTTTCTGCAAAGCTGCTTTCCAGCAGCCTCCAGCACATACTGGCGCGTGGGGTTGATCCTCCCCAGGTGCGGGACTTTGCACTTTCCCCACGTTGAACCACACGAGGCTCCTGAGCCTGCCCGCTTCTCCAGCCTGTCCAGGTCCCTCTGGGTGGCAGCACACCCCCATGGTGTATCAGCCACTCCTCCCAGTTTTGTATCATCAGCAAACTCGCTGAGGACACACTGTCTACCCCTCGTCCAGATCGTTAATTACCATGTTGAACAGGATCGGACCCAGTATTGACCCCTGGGGTACACCGCTACTTACTGGCCTCCAACTAGACTTCATACCACTGATCGCCACCCTCTGGGCCCAGCTGCTCAGCCAGTTTTCAACCCACCCCACTGCCTGCTCATCCAGCCCATGCTTCAGCTTTGTCACAGGGAAGGAGTTCCAGCCCTCTGACCATTTTCGTGGCCCTCCTCTGGACCCGCTCTAACAGGTCCACGTCTTTCTTGCGCTGGGGACTCAATCCCGCTAGCTATGTCATTAATGAAGATATTAAACAGTATCGGTCCCAGTACGGACCCTTGAGGGACACCACTCGTTACTGGTTTCCATTTGGACGTTGAGCCGTTGACAGTAACTCTTTGGATGCGGCCATCCGGCCAATTCCTTATCTGCCTAATAGTCCACCCATCAAATCCATCTCTCTCCAATTTAGAGGCAAGAATGCTAGGGGGGACCGTGTCAAAGGCCTTACAGAAGTCCAGGTAGAGGGCATCAGTTGCTCTTCCCTTGTCCGCTGATGCGGTCACTCCATCGTAGAAGGCTGCTAGAGTAGTCGGGCATGATTTGCCCTTGGTGAAGCCACGTTGGCTTTCTCAAATCGCCTCGCTGTTTTCCACGTGCTTTGACGTAGCTTCCAGGAGGATCTGCTCCATGATTATACTGGCCACAGAGGTGAGGCTGACTGGTCAGTCGTTCCCAGGGTCCACCTTTTAAAAAAATAATAATAAAAAAAAGCGCGTGTGATATTCCCTCTTCTCCGGTCACCGGGGACTTTGCACTTACACTCCGGGGAGGCACCAGTTTAACTGGCAGAACTATATCCCTCAGTAAGACGCACCAAGACAGAGATGATATCCCCATGGTAAACCTTTATTGTGCAACGGCTGCTCAAAGCTTTCATTACCTTCCACAGACACGCGCCACACACACAAAAAAAATCAGACGTCAGCAGTGGCTAGACTGACGGGCAACAGACAAAATCCATTCAGTGGCCATTTGTACGCGTGCATAAGCATTATTTTATGAACAATTTCTTTAATAATCCAGTTTGGGGGCTCCAAACCAAAGCCTAGCACAGCAGAGCTGTGAAATCTCTATG
The DNA here is from genome assembly GCF_000747805.2 of Chaetura pelagica. Taxonomy (NCBI): domain Eukaryota; kingdom Metazoa; phylum Chordata; class Aves; order Apodiformes; family Apodidae; genus Chaetura; species Chaetura pelagica. The sequence continues at coordinate 75,206 of NW_009952258.1, forward strand.
ATGCTGTTATGACGCACATCGAGACCTGTTCCCCTATTGATTCCCAATGCATCACCAGCCCCTGGCTTTTCTCTGTTGCTCAAAATTCCATTCCTTTTCCTCCCAAGTCTCCTTTAAAGCCTCATTGTACGTCTGGTAAATCTAGCCAGCTTCTTGGTTAAGACTGTCTTGCCCCGCTTTGTGAGATATATCCTTTGTCATAGAAGCCAAAGCCTTGATTATGGCTTCTCCTGTAGTACCTTAGAAAATCCCATTTTATTTTCTCTTTACTATGATTTGGAGGAGGCTAATTAGGCTTGAGTAACATGTCTATATTCTGAGTTTTCCTTGAGAACAGAGCTTGGCTACAACATGTTATAGTCCTCTGTACTATTACATATAAACATAAAATACTAATATAATAATTGCTGTCAATCTTGCAATTCTTCTAAACCAACTCTTTAAGCCTGTGAACCAAGAAGTAAGACAATGCCATGTTTCAGTAAATCCAAGAGAGGTATCACCCTTTTGTTTATCATGTACAACTCGGGTTTGTCACCAGATTTTATTCAGGACTGTGGATATTCTTTCACTCCGATCCACATATACACTACAGCTTGTATCCATTACTGTTCATACTCTGCCCTTCGATGCCAAGAGCATATCTAAGGCCATCCTATCCTGTACAGTGATTTTTGCTAATTGTGAGACCTCCTCTTGCAGTGCTATAATTGCCTTAGCATGCTTATTCTCAATGGTCTCAATCACTGCTGAGACATTTATTATTGCTTTTTCTAATTCATTTACTCCCAGCCAAGGGACAAACCATCTGGTAAAGGAGTGAAATGCCATAGTCCTCCAAACCAGGGGGTTGCTATCCCTTTTCTTTCTTTTGATAAAGGTTCTGAGCCATATTTGTTCCTAATTTTTAAATTTGCCAGCAATAGTTGCATTAGGGACTACAGTGCAAATAGACTTCTAAAGTGCAAATCCCTGACCAGTTTGCGAGTAACACTTTTGTAGCTTTGTTTCCCCATATCCAGCACCAGCCTTTTCCTTCAGAGACTGACCAAGTTTTATGGAAAGGCTTTCCCATTGAAACAATTTGGGCATACCCTGAATATTTCCCACAAAAAATGTATCCTTCAGTTTACCTTATCCATTCCTTTCAGGGGGTTGCACCTTTGTATATGTCCTGGTTTAAATAGTAAGGGCGAACCACAAACCAGAAGGCAGAATTGCTCCCTATTACCCCCTCCTCCACTCTCCCTAGGGAAGACAGAAGGGGAATAAGGAAGAGACACTTAAGGATTGGAAATTGAAACTGGAACATATTTACTATAACACAGAAAAAGGGAATAACACGTGGGAGAAATAATAGGTATATAAACTTATATACAAATATATACAAAACCGATCTCGCTGATTGCAGAAATAGGTGGGTGAGAGTCCCTTGCAGCAAGGCCGTTCCAGGAGAGGGGTCCACGGCTCCTCACAACACCCAATGGAGTTGGATTCTGGAGAGCATGTGGCGAACTGAAGAATCTCCACACAGGAACAGTCGCAAGGAAGAGGGTGCAGGAAGAAAAAGGGCTGAGCATCGGGTTCTTTGGGCTTTTATAGAGTATGGCAGGAAGTGGGGGAAATACTGACCTCTCTCTGTTCTGACCCTCCTGGGTCCTTCAGGGTTCAAAAGACCCTCTTTCTAGTTCCTCTTATATGTGTCCAACACCATGCCAGGGTCACTTAAACCATAACAGTATACTGAATCCAGCAGCTGGACTTGTTGCTTGTTTCAGCTATCTTCTGGGCCAAGCTGATGTGCATGATCTTTCCCAAGGCATGTGAGATGTATCCATTTTATTTGCTCCCAAAGTAGTTATTAGCATTGTTAAACTCAACAATCCCATATTCTTCCAAATGAGCATGACCTCTGACTAACTCTGTCTACACAGGCAAGATAAAACTACCAAGGTTAATACTGATATTACACAGAATAATAGTAATAGTCCTTGGGGGCAATTGAGCTCTAGATAAGTATCCCCCAATTCCCAGGTACAGTTCATTAATTAGAGCCAACTTATAGACAGTTTTAACTTAAATGCTTCTGTAGGGGGTCAATGTTCACTGTCCTTTGAGAGGAGTTTCTTTTAACTCGGGAGTCGATCCTGTTCACCTTCACTGCGGGGTGAGTGGTCAGCAAAACAGTATAAGGTCCCTTGCACTTCTTCAGTGGCTTGTCCTTCCAGGTCTGGATGTAGACTGAGTCTCCTGGTTGGAAGTGATGCACAGGTGAGTCCAAGGCAGAGGAGCTCACTGGTTAAGGTACCTGTGTAGGAATGACAAAACCCATGACAGAGAGCAAATCTTTCAACACTCCCTGCCCTTTGATATGCATCTGTTCACTTCCTGTTACACTGCTGTTAACTGGATAAGGTTTACCATACAGCATCTCAAATGGGCTCACTCCTTCCCTGACTCTTGAAGTGATTCTAATTCTCAGTAAGGCCATAGGTAAAACATCTATCCACTGAAGATGAGTTTCCTGGCATAATTTAGCAATTTGTCTTTTAATGGTCTGATTAATTCTCTCTACCTTCCTACTAGACTGTGGATTCCATGGGGTGTGCAAGTCCCATTTCAACTGTAGGAATTTGGACACCCTCTGGAGCACTTCCACAACAAAGTGGGGTCCATTATCAGAAGACAGACCCTCAGGAATCCCAAGCCTATGAATTATCTCTTTCAACAAGATTTTAGTAACTTCCTTAGCCCAACTGATGTGGCAAGGAAAAGCATCTGGCCATCCTGAAAAGGCGCCTACCAGAACAACCAAATGTATTGATTACATTTAGGTAACTCAGAAAAATCTATTTGCCAGTATTACCCCAGAGTGCTGGGGGTTTCCTTTGTATTCTGGGGTTATTTGCACAACAGGTTTCGCATTGTTTCACTATGATGTCTTCAAGCTTTTAAACAGTCCTCTGTTGGCAGCAATCAGTATGCCATCAACATACTGCAACAGTGTGATGTTTTTACTGTTACCTTGTCACAGTTCCAGTTCCTTTCCTAGTACGTTACCAAACAGGGGTTCTTGAGTCATTGTGGAAGCATCGTCCAACACAGCTGTGTTTTCCTCCCTGTTGTCAGATTTTCCCATTCAAATGTGAAAATGGTTCGGCTTGCCTCATCCACCGGAATGTAGAATAAAGTGTCCTTCAAATCCAGAACTCTAAAATAAACATTTGTCTTGGCTATGGATGTAAGCAATGTATATGGGTTGGGAACAATAGAATGCACTGTTGTGGTTTGGGTCCAACACGACAACAAAGAACCAGCCCACTGGCCGCTCACTCAACTCCCTCCCCGCCCACCCTTCCCCCACACTGGGATGAAGAGGACAAAGCTCATGCATCCAGACAAAGGACAAGGAGGGTTCTTCACCGATTAAGGTCCCAGGCAAAACACACTCAGCTTGGAGAAAAAAAATAATAATTTAATTTCACACTAATCAAATGCACACACAGGACAGACAACACAAAGAGCAGTGCTTGCATATGTTACCCCACCTCTCCCTTCTTCCCGGGCCCAAATTAATTTGTTCCTGGTTTCTCTCCCTCCCCCCAGCAGCACAGGGGGACAGAGGATGGGGTTTAGAGTCAGTTCATGGGATGGTGGTTCTTGCTGCTTCATCCTCCACAGGAAGAAGGATTCCTTACAGTCCTCAGCTTCCCTATGGGGTCCCTTCCATGGGAGAAAGTCCTCCGCGAACCTCTCCTTCGTGAGTCCTACCCACGAGGTCTGGAGCAAGCTGCTTCAGTGCAGGCTTCTCACAGAGTCACGGGCTGCTTCGGGAACTGCCAACTCCCCTGGTACCAGGGTCTTCCAAAGCTACATAATCAGAGTCCATTGGCAGCAAATCCACTGGCCACAAAATCCAAGTCCACTGGACAAGTTCACCCCTCCTGGTGCCTTCAGGGAATGTTCCACCACGTTCCTCCATGAGTGCAGGGGGACAGCCTGCTATCTCACCATGGGTTGCAAGGAAACTTCTGCTAGGGAACCTTCTTCCCCTTCTTCCTCGCCAACCACCAACACAGCACAGCTGTCACAGTTTGACTCAGGTCCGACAACAATGCTCTCGATCCCCTCCCACCCCCCCCCAAGTAGGGAAGGAGAGAGAGAAAAAGAGAGAGCCTTGGCTGGATTGAAAACTAAACTACACAGCTTTAATTAAAACACTAATGAATGATACAAGAAAATATATACAATTATATACAGATATATTCAGGT
>NW_009952258.1:80051-80302 GCF_000747805.2 Chaetura pelagica
CTTTCACATACCACAGGGACTTTATCCCCATATGCAGTATGTAGAAGGTCTGACTGGGCAGGACCAGCCCGATTAATGGATCCCCTGGTATTAACTAACCAGGTGGCCTTTGCCAAATTCTTATCGCAGTTTTTGAAAGTTCCACCACCCATTGCCTTCAGGGTAGCCTTCAACAAACCATTGTACCTTTCCACTTTCCCTGAGGCCTGTGCATAGTATTGGATATGGTAGATCCATTCAATACCATGCTC
>NW_009952259.1:0-20484 GCF_000747805.2 Chaetura pelagica
GAGGCTGGTACCTAATCACCAAGAATAATTTGCAGTTTCACAAATTAAGGGTTTCCAAAGTTGGACACATCAGAGCTCCAGGCAACCAAGAAGGACAATGCAACAGAAGCTTATGGCCCTGCTATAGAGTACCAAGCAATCTTGGGAAAGGAAATCTCTACAACAACAAGGCCAACAGTGAGATCTTATATAAAATTCACCCATTCATACATTCAAATAACTTTTCTCCATAAACTGGAAGACCTCCTTCTTATACAATCAGTTTGGCTAACAGAACAGGCCATTGCCTGGCCACTTCTTGTGTTCTTTCTAAAGGTAATGTGGTTTTTTGGGGTGAAGTGCCTTTTTTGTCCACCTGCTTGCTCTCCCTTCTCAGCACACAACAGATCCTTGTGCTGGGCTTCATACTTCACCACTGTCTTGCTAAAAGGAATGCACAGCTGCCTTCAGACTGAAAAAGTCTAAATAGCTTTATCTGGGTCTCAGGTAGTCCAACAGGCTCTGTCTTCAAAAACCTGTCTTTTGGACACCAACAGAACAACTCACAGGTCATCACACCTTCCACTCTTTCTCAAAGGTTTACACCTTGGTTTTAGTAGTCTAACACAATCACACAGATGCCCTGCTTATGGTCTGGTTTTAACAACGTCAAACGTACACCTCAGATGTCACAAATAATGGATTTAGTATTTACATTAAAAGCAAAATCACTAATTTCTTTCATAGGTTTAAATAAAGCAACTGAAGAGACAGTTGCTCATCATGCAGCCTCTAAACCCAGAACACGACAAAACCATATCCAGATGAATTTCCAGTTAAAAAGATATTATTTTGGAAGATGACAAATATACATTCAAAATACAATTTGGCTACACATATACACACACTCACACACCCTTACCCACTGCATAGTATTTAGGATACTTCTTCCATTTTTGTAAAATTTAAGGGAACAAGTTTTAAAAATAAGTAGGAAGAGCAAGCAGCTTGTGGAAGTCCTAGGTCACTTACACAATGAAGAGAATGATAATCAAAAAGCATCACTGTACCTTTTATAGTACACTGTCCTATGTGCCATCTTTTTCAGACAGCCTGTTCTAGAAACTTCCTTGGGGGATGCAGTATTTTTCCTCTCTTTCCTCCATTCTGTTGCTTCATACTTGTTTTACATTTTCTGGTGCTCCATATACAGCTCTAAAAAGCACTTATAGTCAACTGATCTTAAGCACTGCTCTATACCAAGCAAAACAAAGCTATGGCTGCACAAAAGGGTTTGATATTTACTTGTCTAAAAGCAGTTTCTTTTCTAAACAGAACAGCAACTTCTCATATTTTTGTTTCAAAGAAAAAACATGTTTCCATTAGAATTTTCCTCCTAGTCCATAAAGATTCTCTAAATAAAGAGCTGAATACTGCCATACACTGAATTGCTTTTTGCTCTCAGACTTTTCATTTCCAGTATTTTCAAGCACTTACATTCACCTCTTAACAAAAGGTTTCATACTGGTCAGTATCATGAAGGGAGGGAAAAGAAACAGTAAATTCACACAAGAGAGCCAGACAAAGAGGAATCTTCATTTGCATCTGGGCAACATAATGTTCCTTTCTGGACAATGTTGGAACAGTGTGCACACCATCTAGCTATCAATCTTAGTTCCACAGCACTGTCCTCTTTATCTCTGTATTGCAGCAACCTATAAAAACGCTAACATTCCTAAATATTTAAAATACCTAATTAAGTGAAATGCACATGGCTATATAATTATGACATTAAAAGGTATATTAGCACACAAATGGGAAACATGGAACATTCAGTATGTCATTTCTTACAAGACCTGATTTCCCAAATCCCTTACTTCACCTTAGAGGCACTGATTTACAACATGACTTAAACTCTTACTGTGCCAAAGTTGCTTTTAAAACAAAATCTTGGGTTACAGAATAAGATACATGATTTTGGGAACATTATTCTTGGTGCTTGTATTAAGCAACTGGTCAGAAGCTACCCTGAGAGAACTATAACTACATTTCTAGTGAAGTCACCATACTGTCAGAAATCACCAACCATAACATACTATTTTTAAACCACTAGTTCAAGCCAATGGCTTAAACCTTCCTTAGAACTAGTGACCTCAACACCAAATTAAGCCCATGCTTCAAATAACATTCATTATAGCAGTGGAGGATAAACTACTGCAGATTTCCAGCACACTGAAATATGTAATATAAAAAACCCCACAAAACCCAACCCAAACAATATATTTCCACTTTTAGATGGAAACTCTTTAGATAAATATGGGTTCATAGAGAACACAGCACCTCTGTACCAAAGGCCCTAGTATATAGTAGAACAGTCACACCAACACAACAGACAGCTTACATTCAAAGTTTTTATTATTGATCTTAAATTTGAAGGACAAAAGAATTCTTATTTGAGTCAAAAAATCTGGAAAATGTGCAAAACCTGCATTTTCAAGTGCTTTTTGAAGGTCTGCTCTATGAGGAGACTGGATAACAGACGTCCACAAAAAAATTCCTAAGGGCTGTTTCCTACCACATTTTTGACAGGGAATACATGTATGTATTCAGTTACTCTGAATTCCAGCCTGGCACTGGTTTTCTCACACAGATTTATTAGGATCAATGGAAGGCAACAAGTACAACTATGTAACACTCAGCCAGCACATGAAAGACAAGTAACAAGCCAATGGCTGAAATCCAGTGGATTCCAGGAGATGGCTCATGAACACAATGCATACAGCATTTGCTGTTGGCCATCATCCCTATTATATACTTCTAAAATCTTATACTAAAAGTCTGCAATGAGTAATGATGCAGTTTTCAAACTCTCTCCCTATTTGCAGATTTCCCAGTGTTTGCTCCTCACCTCCTTACCACCTTTCTGTAGAGTCAGGGTAGTCTTTAGCTGTCTTTGTGAACTAAAGGTATTTTACTCACCAGAATGATGGAACGAGATACCTATTACAGTGTTTCTCCATTACTGTCACCTGAGCAGCTGCAACAATATTATTCAGGAATACAGAGTAATTCTGTGCATTTGCACACTAACTATGGAGCAGAAACTTAGTGCTCTACTGAAAACAGCTCAACTGCACTTAGAGAACCTTGACTTGAAAGAGCCTGGATAAGAGGGATCAGGAATTTTACCCAAGTACCACATACCAAGATTGGCATCCCACCTCCCACATTGTCCAAGACACTGTTGCAAGCATGACAAATTTTTGGTTAAGAAAAAGCAGTGCTTAAAGAATCATTTTTCAAATGAAATAAAACAACACATTTTTTTCCTGAAAATAACTATGTCTTGAAAATACTGATGCACCTTACCATCCATTCAGATATAATTACATCCACTTTTTCCAAAGGCAGATCTACTTCTTCAATTCTTCCTTTGACTAATGTAATGACATTTTCAAGTTTATTTAATCTGCAAGTCACAAGATAAACAAATAAGGTTATATTTCCAATTTATGCTTTCAAGAGAAAGATACTGATGTTTGTACTTTGCATTTCTCTCCCCAATATTAATTTTTTAAACTAGTAAAGAAGGCTTTACAATGCAATATTCCTCTTCTCAGTTGTATTTCAGAGGGAATGTTTCTAAGGGCCCAAAAACTGCAGCAGATTAAATGCCAGGCAAGGATGGTAGACAGTAGATCTGTACACCTCCAACGTGCTGTGCATACAAACACATAAGCTTCAGAAATCAGAAAAACAAAGAAAAGGACAATTTAATATGATGCTCCTTTTCAGAGTTGCTTGTTCCCAGTTCTCCTTCTCTGACCCCTGTAGCATAAGTCTATAATGATTAGAGCCTACTCATCACACTAGGATAGCAATGGAAATTAACTTCCTCACAAAGCTGTTTTGCACGACTTGGTTTTTTATTTAACCAAATGAGCTGCAAAGTCACTGAGAACAAACATTCCCTCTAGATCAGTATTACAGTTATTCCACAATAAAGGCATCTTTCCCACCGTGATTTGGGCCAAAATCATCTGCAATGTTTAGTAATTGCAGTAATCAGGTATTACCTCACAGAAAAGTAATGGTACAACCACCCTGTATAAGGAGGAGGGTACTGTGACATGACTACAGTTTTTGAAACAAACAGTATGACAGTGAAATTACTACATAAGTAAATGCTTGAAATTAAATATTTTTCTCTCTTGGGAAATCATATTAGAATTCTCTGTACATAACATTATTACAATAGCTATTGTTACAGATGTCAGGAAAGTATTCCCACCAAAGAAATTGATCATTCCATTGCAGTTCTTATCTCTACCCCTTCCTTCCCTATCCTGATATCTTACTCTTCCATTCTGGCTGGCTTTCAATGCAGACTAGTAATCACATGAAAAATTCAATCTAAAAGACAATGGAAGAACAATCAGAATGAAGGGGGAGAAAAGAAAGGGTCAAAGGGCTACTTGAACACGTGGGCTGTTAGAAAGATCAATTAAATACTCCACACATCAGTGCTCTGTTAGAAGAGTAGCAGTTCATCACTAATATCACACTTACTGTTTCAAGTAAAAAGAAAAGCAGAAGTTCAAAGTGAGAAATAAAACACTACAAAACCCACAATATTTTAAGAAGGACAGAGATGTAAGGATAACTTCCTAAAGGACCACATACAAGGACATAATTAAAAAAAAAGAGAAAGAAAAGAGTAATTTATTACACTGTTATGTTAAATTCTACGGTATTAAAACAAAAGCAAACAAAAAAAACCAATGTTGGTCATTCAGAGCTGAACCCAGTTCTTCATTGCCTATAACAGAAAATCATAGACATTCTATATACAGACACATATTGTAGTTTAGTTTTCATACAACTAAACAAATTTTACTGGGTTTACCTACATCAGAACAGATTCTTTAACTCAGCGTAGTACAGAGAGGAAGACTTCTCCACATCCTCTTGGAATGTGTCTTAACTTTGCTGTCTAAAAATACACATTTTATCAGTAACACTAAAGCATAAGAATAGAAGATGGACTGGCAGCAGTGAGCTGGAGCCTCTGCAGCAAGGCAGCACTGGCCCTATGCCAACATTAGGACGAAGGTCTGGGAAGCATCCTGCCTTAACTACAGCGCTGTTTTAATTATCTCTATCACAGGAGCAAATGACAGCACATCAAAACCTGTGCTAATTCTTCAGACAAAGAAGGACTTCAGTAAAAGACAGACTGAATAACAGGTGATCGTTAACTAGAAACAGCATTTTACTGAATTTTTACAGCAACATTTCCCATACTTCTCTTGGAATTTTTCCTACCGAATGATGTCCATGGCCTGAAAGACAATTTCAGACTGGTCAACTCCAATCACCTTCTTCGCACCTGCTTTGGCAGCAAACATGGACAGTATTCCAGTTCCACAGCCAACATCCAAAACTACCTGTAACAAATAAGATGTTTATTTTTACCTCCATTTAGTTTCCTTGCTATTCTTTTTTTTACATGTCTTTCTACATTAGTGAGATCCCATACCCCAACAGAAGTAACCAGAGGTAGCATCAAGTCTTATTGTCACACTCAAGAGATATCCAAGTCAAACTACAATGGTAACTCCACAGCCTCTACTACCTCTTACAGATAGACAATGAAACAATCTAGCTTCAGAGGAGCTCAGTCCCACAGGAAGCAATCACTAACAATTATTTGGGCAGGAATTAAAAAGTTACTTGAACAAGAGAAACGCAAGATTAGTCTGAACAATTCTAATGAGTGAATCACTAGCAATTTAGAACTGCCATTGAATAAACATATTCTGACTGCAGCTTGTCAGTAGGAGTCTATTCAGAAACTCTATTTAGGAATCCTCTGCTAGAAATGGCCACAGTGCCTCAGAACAGCTATAGCTCAAGATGACTAAATTTAAACATGGTAACCGGCACAGTTACTACCACTATAATATCCAGGAAGATGGGATCCCTAAGTTTTCATGAAGGAAGACCAAACTTCTTCATAACACTTGACAAAAGTACACTGAACATAACAAGACTCACGCAAATGAGTCTTGATACCTCAGCTATTGGCTGGTTTTGATACCTTATCTATTAGCTACTGTAGGCAGACTGAAAAGTTTAAAAATGTGAAATGAATAAGAAAATAGTATCAAATACACTAATCAGTAGAACTGAACTGCCCAAAGTGCTGAACTTCATAAAGCAGAAATTTTATTAAGCAGCCTTGTTTCGGCCTCAGTATCATAATAATAACAGTGTATTTCTTCTAATGGCTGGAAACTTCTCTACAGCTTAAAAACTAACACTTGCAATCTTGAAGATTTTTAAGCTATGAGTTTCAAATATGGAATTTTCACAGAAACCAGGAATACTTGAGGTTGAAAGGGACCTCAGGAAATCCCCACTGCTCAAAGCAAAATCAGCTAGAGCAGGTTGCTCAGGACCACAATCAAACAGCTTTTTAGTACATCCAAGGATGGAGACTCTACAGCCTCCCTCAGCAACCTGTGCCACTGTTCAACTGCCCTCACAGTAAAAAAAGTGTTTCTGATCTTTAAAGGCAACTGCCTGGAGTTCAGTCAGATTTCCACCTAACATAGTTAAGCTTTACTAATGTTTTAATAATTCTAAACACTAAGCCCACAGATATTCTGAAAACTGAAATGGAATTAAGTTTCCTAAACACTAGGTACAGTCATTCATACCACACATAGCATGTGAACATTAAGAGAACCAAAATTGCAAAGACAGACTTCCTTTCACATACAAAAGACCCAAACTTTGAACACAACTTACTAAATTACTTCCAAGACAACAGGAACAGTGGGTCACAATTACCAGTCCTAAAAATCATAAGAAAAGAAACCTGACTTACTTCACTACCTCTTCCTAGCATAGCATCCATGTTGAAGACAGCTTGCACACATTACACTTTCTTCCAAAGAAGGCAACAAATCACTCAGTAATCAGTCCCATGCTTGGGAATTACCACGTCATTTTGCAAAATATTTCAAAGCAATAATGCACCCTCCTGATGACAAGCTTTCTAGCATCCCTGCTTTGGCACAACAAAAACTTGAATGTGCACTTCAACACTTTACCTTACAAATAGAACTGAAGTAGTTGAATGCTGTGCACATGAGGTCTGTTTGCCTGGCATACGACTCTATACCTTTTGATGATGGACACAGAACAATGATTCTGAAGCCAGCATGGATAAAAATAGCAGTTTATCCCTAGCAGCACAGTGTAAGTGGGCTGCTGCTGTGGCAAACTGGAAAGCAATGACTGAAAAGCTGACTGCCACCTGTTACCATGGAGCAACTTACAGTCTGGAATCAGACTAGAAAACACGAGTGTGATGAATTTTTTTTTTACAGCACCTTGTGTAGAGGCTGGCCACAGCAGATGCAGAGTTTCTTTTTTCCCTTGGAACTCTCTGAAGCTGTTTTCCAACAGGAGTTAATCATACAACTAATTTACAAGTTACATGTGAATATGCAATGGCTACAGAGATCCCTAGGCTGAAGTCTTCTGGAGACAGGAATAGAAAGTAAAAATCAGTGTTCTTGCAGCTGCTGAAGTCTCACACCCCCTCACATCATATCTTCTAACACTTTACCCATGGTAGTCCACAAAATTGCTGAGCCATGAAAGCTGGAAGTCAGAGCCAAAAACAGACCTCTGTGAAAGAATGATCTCGATGTGCAGTTGCATGAAAGAGGGTAATCACATAAACAAGAAAAAAATCAAAACAGACACCACTTTGGACAGCTGCCCTGGTCACTTAAAAACCCAGACTGAATTCATCTAGCATCAGGCAGGGAAAGGGAGTGGAGAAAAAGGCACAGGAGAGAAAACAGACAATCTGGAACACATCTGAGGAATGGAGAGACAAGCAGAATGATCACTGATTAGCCTAAGGACAAGGCTCTACATCTAACGCATTCTTGCAGTGATCACATATGGCTTCTCACCAGAGATCTGGAGCTGCTGAACTGGCCATTTGACTATACCATAATGTTCTGCAGCGTCACATCCTTCTCTGCAGTCTAATATTCTACTTCCAGCAACAGTAAAATATCACTTCAAATTCAGAAAAACAGGTCAGGTAATTTGGCCAATTAATTCCATCAATGAATTTTTAGCAGGAGTGATGCTAAAAAACCCCTTATGTTTTCCCTCAATATGGCATTGATGCCTGCCTCAGACTTCTATTCTACAAACAAATCCTTCTATTCTACAAACAAACCAATTTTTTTCCACCAAAAAAACACTCTTGCTGCAAAATAGATCACATTGCCTTTTACTGAGTTAGGCCACCTTAACTACTCCTGCTAGGTAATCCAAATTGTCCTACTCTTATCTCAGATACAACTGACAGGCTGAAAATAAGGGCAACAAACAGGATTAATTCAATAAACTGAACAAAATATCTCAACAGTCATACACTGAAGTTAAGTGGGGTGCTGGTCACCTGGATGCAAGCTCCTGGGAACCCACAGCAACTGAGAATCTTTACTTCCATTCAGCCTCAATACAATATGATGAGTTTGGATAGATTAGGAATTTGAGGTAATCCTGATTTAAAAAAAACACAAACATCAAACAATAAAAACATCTTGTAAAAAATCCGAGTTTGGAAACAAGTTTGTAGAGGCTGTGATAATAGACACAAGTTTTCTTTAGAAGTCGAATGCCTTTGAGTGAAGTAAACTATAAAGAGCTTAGAAATGTTTAGTAGAAACAGGCTTGTGATACATATTTAAGCAAAAAGGAAGAAAACTTTCCCTAATATTTTTCTGCTGCAGTTGCCAAAAGAAAACTGAGGTAAGACTGATTGATTCTATGATTCTAAGACATACAAAAAGTAGGCACTATCCATCTTTAAATACCTCCTCTCTAGGGAAAAAACAGATCTAGCACAAATTCCAATTGAGGAAATATCAGATGGGTGCACTCATTGCTTCCACAACTAGTCTGAAGCCTTATATTATCCCTTCTTATCAAAGCCTCAACAAAACAAAAATTCAACAGTGATTGCCTTACATAAACCTAGTCATCCTGGTTTCACAGTAAGAAATGTCCATACACAGCTTAAGGACAATAAGCACCAAGTAGGGGAAAGGTCATCCAGAAGACAAGGCTGCACAGCCTAATTCAGAACACAACAGTATCAGAAATAGCCAACAGAAAGAACAAAGACAAGAAGAGGATCTTAACCATGCAGGGATCATAACCACAGTAAGATCGTAAACAATCATCAGCACAAATCTCTCCTCACTGCAAGTTCCTGCTTCTAAATCTCTTAATAATAACCTAGTCTGGGGAGACTAAACAACACTAGTTCAATAAATCAGTTGCATATGAATTCTTCCCCAGTTCTAACTACACAGTGCTTCTAGAATGTTTTTACTGTATCAGGCACAAATGGAAATGCACTTAAATTCTGGTAAAGAGGCCCTCTAAAATAGATTTCACTTAATATACGGGACAAGAAAGGTTCAACTTAACCCGGCCAACATAATTAATTAACATCTTGACATGGCACACAGAACAATGACAACAGTGATCAGCACTTCTGTTATCAGCACTTCACACCCTCCAGCAGTTGAATAGCACTCTACCACCTAATAAAGCCACAGTACATTAAATCAGACCTTGTCAGTGCAATAGGCCATTCCCAAGCTACCAAGTAGCCAACCCGAAGGATTTCTACCCACTGGTAAAAAAACAAGGCACAGAAATTATTGCATTTTCTGAGCTGTTTTACCTACCTTGTCCTCAAAGATATGTGGGTTTTGATAGATGAAGTCACGATAGCTTTGTGTACGCACTTTATCCTGGGATTTAGAGAAGAAAAAACAACGTTCACTTTTTCTACTTCCATACAGCATATTGTTCAAAAAAGCTGAGGAACTTCGTTTTTTAGCTTGGCCTAAAGATGCTTTGTGGCTACTGCACTTAAAAGGCCTCTGCAATCACAACACTTTCCATAATATATTCATCCAGAATTTGTTGTCTTTGGCAAATGAAGCCTCCGTAGGAAAAAAAAGTAATTAGCTTACACTTTTCTGACCTGCTGCACTTCATTTTGGATATTTCAAAGCTTTTAATACCTCTCCATCATTTTCCAAGACCAGCAGTAATGCAGCAGCAATACTGCATCAACTTTACATAACAACCTTCTATACAGTGGTAAAAATTTGAGTCCCAAGCTTATAAAACGTTGTGTAATCTTATTCTCTGACACTACTGTGACACAGATTCCTTAAAAAAAAGTTATGGATCAGATTAAGACTTCCCTTTTCTAAGCAAACTACAAATTTGAAAGCCTGACAACAAGCTAATAATTGAAGCTGTACAGTCCATTCTATGAAAGCCCCATATAATAAATCAAGAAACTTAACAGTAATACAACACAACCTGAGAAGCTGGAATGTTCTCAAGCATATAAGTAAACATTTACAATTCCTTAGCATATGAAAGCCAGCAGTACAGGTAAAGCTACCAGCAAGGTCATCTGTTAAAACACTGATTCTCCTAATATGAATCAGCAGGTACAGAAATTGACTGGCAAGTATAGGTTTCAGAATTGCTGCTGCAGTTCAGTGTTAGAGTAAAGTACAAGAAAAATAAGCAATTTTCATCTAGTAAAGTCAAATCTACAAATAATACTGAAGAATAAAATCCAACTGCTTATATTTAAGTTAGCATTTCTCTACTATGTCAGTTAATGCCTGTGTCAGACTGAAAACAAAGGATATGTTCATAGCAATTCTGGAGACAAAATAAATTACTTTGAGTCTTAAAACTGGATTTCTGTATTTTCAAGTTTAGGAGGATTATCGCACACACACAAAGCCCAAAGGAAGTCAGGAATTATTTTAGAAAATTGTACTTTAAAAATACACATAATTAAGAATTTAAAAAATTGGGATCCTTTGAAATCACGTTGATTTACTGTGATGTTATATTCAGAGCACCTATTTTTAGGACTTCACCTCATTGCAGTATATACTAGGATTTGCTGAAACAACCAAAAAAGTTTAAAATTAAAAAATGGGAAGGTTCAGCATCAATGGAGGGAGCAGTCAGGTGGAAAGCTTCCAGCCTTGCATCCTGCCCACTCACACTGCTTCAGCACTGCCCCAACTTCATCAATACAATTCCAGCTGCTGCCTCCACTACGTGTGCTGCTGCTCGAGCGAGCCATGGTCACTTGCTTCAGTTTCTCTACTCATCAATTCCATTCCCTCATTCACCCTTTCAATGTAATGCTTTTTTTTTTGGTATTGCTTTTAAATCAAATGGCAAGGGAATTCATTAAGAGGATTCAAGAAATTCTCAAGAAAAAGAAAAATAAACAGAGCAATGGAAACACTACCCATTGGCCAGTGTGAAGTAAAAACTCTCTTCCCTCATCCCTGAAGTATTTGCAAGCAAAAAAACCTAAACTGAAATTTCATCCCACCGCTACCAGGCATAATAATAAAAAGGTTTTAAACTGAACAGTGTCAGAAACAGACTTCAAATTCAAACAGCAAGACTCCTTAAAAAATGTCCATGTAGCAAGCCACTATATTTATATAAATAAGGCTGACATAAAAAGATAAATAAAAAAATCCAAGTGAATGCCCAACAAATAGGAAAAAAAATCAATGCACATACATATCAATTGCTTTCCTATGTTTAGCAAAGTCAAAAGTCTTCCTAAAAGCATTCTGACAAACATTCCCTAAAGCAAATAAAAAACAATTTTTTAGCAACCTCCTTGTGCAGAGATGCAGAATTATTATACATTTTATTGGCAAACAGAAAGGCTTCCTCATCTTATAGCCTATAACATCTCAAATGACACTTTTATGCAACTGCAATATTAAACTGCTATAATTTTTATCTTCTAGACTTGAAATGTATTTCTCTACATTTTGGAAAACACTTTTCAACCTCTGCAGACAACTCTGTGCTTCTGTGAAATCAGCCCCTCCTTCTGCCATCACCCCTAAAAGTCACCTCATGTTTATACTATTCTTAACACAAATTCATGCATACTTCTATGTTGGGGTCATAAAATTATTTACAAAGCAGAAAATTTTATCTTCTACCTGTATGGACAAAATAATTTCACAACTCTCTACTCCACCTCTGCATCGAGCAGGAATTTTATTTATGCCTTAAAATGATAAAACTGTTTATGACTTTCACAAACATATTACTTTCTCTGGAAGGAAGCATTAAGAGATTTTGATTTCCATGTCAAATATAAGTTGTTTGGCTTTGTGTTTTTGGTTTTTGTTTGTTGTTGTTGTTTTTTTAAGTTGCCCTTGAACACTTTTAAGCCCTAATTATCTTATAATATAAAAGGAGCATATGATTTTTCCAGCTGTTCAATGTCATGTTATCAATATACTGAACTGTGCACAAATACCAGCAATTTCTCTTTACCTAATGCAATAGGAAAACACAATATTTGAGAAATGGTTTTGCCTGACAAATTTCATTTGTCAGGAAAATATAAACTGAAGAAAAAAATTCACTGTCTGTACCATGCTTATCCTTTGAGCACCTAGGAAAAAGCTGCTTTTGGCAAGGTAAGGTTGTGGTACAGATAGTGTAATATATCTTTAAGCATATAAGCAGAGTAAAAGATTTTATGTTCCTATGTTTCCAATAAACAGAATTTATACAAAGGAAATAAAGCTGGAAAAAGATCTCTCAACCTAACTCCTAGGAAAAAAACTATCACATCTAGAAAGGGTTAAAAATGCAGCTGCTCTGCAGTATATTTATGGGCACACAGCCCACTTCATTCCATCTTTCTTCTTTAGTCCTACTAAGATGCAGTTGAGATGGCTTTCTAACCTTTAGCATCTCTTCGTGTATCCCATAATGCCCATAGGAGCTGAAGTAAACACCATCCTCCTCCTCCTGCAGGTCTGCAATGGCGCTGGATGACGAGTTGCTCCTGACATCTGCGTTCATCACAAAATCCTGTGCAAATTGTCTGTAATCAATTTGAAATATACCCTTGAGACGTGTTTATGGGCCCATGAAAAGGAGGCGGGGGTAGTGGGGGAGAAGGGGCACGGAAGAGATAAGGAATCCAGCCTGCATAGGGGCTCTGATAACAATGGGACCGGTTTTAAGTGTGCACAACCTCCCTCTGCAGGCTCCTCCAAGCTGCTGCACCACCGTGATCTGTCCACTGCCCTCCTCCAATGGCTGGTTTCTGCTTCCAGCCAGCAAATATCAGAAGGATATTAGAACGTTAAGACTTCATTTTTATGTTTAAGGAGGAATTCTCACTTTTGCTAGTACAAAATCTACTACCGCTGTGATTAAAACGTGTGGTTTAGGCCAAGTAATGGAGATTTGGACTCAATACAACAAATAGCACAAGAACACTATGACTAATGCAAAGGAGAAGAGAGTACTTTAAAACAAAAGCATTTGAGTGGAAAAAAAATCAGGGCTTAACATTAAATTTATTACTTTATTTTCATGCTGCTTATTTTCCTCCTCCATGGCCTTGCATTCTTAATAAGTCTGTTGTCTTCTCATTCCCCAGAGCAGTTTTGATAACAAAATACACAAAGCAAGGGTTTTATCATAAAAACACAGTTAAAAGTTGACAAGCAAAGAGCTCATACTATACCCACAAAGTGAAAATGTAAATATGCTTCAGCCAGACAATATTCCCCCAAGGTTCAATGACAAGGAAACTCGCATCCTACACCAGTACAATGCAATCATGTTACCACTGAAAGTAGATGTAGTTACTTTTTATCCCAAGAAGCTGATAACTGCAAAATCTCCTGGATCTAGGAGTTTTTATAGCGGAAAGTAAGTCAACCAATCTGCTAAATACCTGTATAAACCTATTCCCATGAAAGAAAACAGTAGAAAACCAGGTTACTGTAGCTTAAGGTCCCACATACTATTCTTGCTCCACATCAGACTTCTGAACTATCTTTACTTGGCAGAGTTATACCTGAAAGGAAACATCCATACATGGACCCCTGGAGTAGTATTCTCCCGGAGGAATCACTATGAATTACAGCATGTAGGCTCCTGCAATGCAACCAGTTAATCTGTCCATAATTTAACTGTGCTGCTTCATCAGATCTACATCTGACTAGTTTTGCTGCCAGCTCATGCCTCCAGAATTGAAGAGCCTGCTTTAACAAAGAACAATTAAAAGCTCCCTTTTACAACAGTAGATTATTTGATAGACTAGCCTTAAAAAGCAGTATATATAAGCCTGATTTAAGTTTAGAGAGCTGAAAAGAAATTACAGCTGATAACCTGACCATTTTTCTTTCTTTTAAATGAACAAAAGACAAGAAAATATAAGGAAAAAAAATCCCAAGTTTTCTAAGTACAGTGACAAATTTATCTCGTTCTTATTCTTTATGATGAATTAATGCATAATATACACAAAGATGTCAGAAAAGTACTGTACACTATAAAGTACAATTTGCAAAAGTTCAACCCAGCTGAAGCCACAACTGCTCATTTTTTACAGGTACAATTGTTCACAGCTGGTAGGATTTGAACAGACAAATAGGTTGGTACACTTAGATACTAATGATATCAGGTGTGTACCCTCAAAACATACAGTGAACCCTCAAACATATTTCACAAAACAAGTTTTTTTGCCATTTTACTTTTCCACATAAGATGATTATTTTTCCAAGTCTCTTACATACAATTTCAATTTTTCAGTGCCCAGTGAGTGGGACCTTGAAATGATGTATTTGTTTGGGATTTAAACCTATGCAACTCAAAGTTTTTATTTATTTTTTATCCCTGAGCTTCAGCAATCCATATTCTGAAGACCTAAAGATTTAGAAGTTGCATGCAGAGCTGATTCGTGACTGAAATGCAATTAATATTCTTACTCACAGAAGCCGTATCTGAGAGTGAACATAAAAATATCTGAAAAGTAGTCAGTTTATTGATTTCACTGCAGTTTCTCTGAACTGTAACTGGATTCTATTAACATTCAATGTTTGGGAACATCTCTCAAAATGTTTGTAGTCTTGTACTTGATTTGTCAGTACCTTCCTCTTCTCCATTGTGTACATCTTCTATGTTTAAAATCATATTTAAAGGAAAACTGTCTGGAAAACAAAGAGTGGTCTGAAGCAAAATATGTTTCTGGGCCATGTACTTATTTAGCTTTCCTAAGCATACTCTGCTCTTCCAATTTGTGCAGGTTTTGTGCAGTTTTTATCAATCATCTACAAGATGTTTTCTTATCATCTACAAGTTAAAAGTGAAATCTACAGTCCCAACACAAGTCATAACCCTTACTCCATAGCTGTATTTTATTCTATCACTTCTTTGCATTTCTATTTGCATTTCTATTGGTCTTTAAACATTAATAACTAAAACACAAATAAAATAACCCCAGAACTTCAGTTCTAACACTTACTTCATTTTTTGAAGATCATCTTGTGCTCTAGCCAAGGCTGCTTCTGCAAGTCTTGCTCTGTGTTCTGCCCGTTTTAATTGTTCAA
Source organism: Chaetura pelagica (assembly GCF_000747805.2). Lineage (NCBI taxonomy): Eukaryota > Metazoa > Chordata > Aves > Apodiformes > Apodidae > Chaetura > Chaetura pelagica. Next base: position 15,522 of record NW_009952259.1, read on the forward strand.
GAAGTATCATAGTATCATTTAAACCATTAGAGGGCAAAACGTCTGCAGGTTCACAAAGGTCTTCAATGTCTGATGAAAGGGGGAGCACAAAACACAACACCTACGAGTCACACGTTGTGTCACAGCAGCTCATAAACATAGGATGTTTCAGCATTGCTACTTCTGCCTTTGGACAATTTGTCAAAGTAGTTTGTTTGACAAAGAGAATCATTGGATTTGATAGAACTGATGACAGAACACAATACTCCATAAAAACAAGTGTGCTAGAAGCAACCTCTAAGTCAACAAAGCAAATCAATCCAGAATTTAGCCTTCTTTAAATAACAGTTATTGATTATTGACAAAATAAGCATTAGGTTTGGACTGTAATTAAGTTCTTTACAGCCCTATCCTCTGTTTTTCCAGTTATGTTATTCTGATGCCAAAAGGTATATAAATTTAAAATTTCTTAAGAATTAGACAGTAACTCTTAATGTAGAAAAAAAATTTCCTTGGACTTTTATAAAGCTTATGAGCACAGGCAACTCAAAATAGCATAAGCAGAATGAAACTTGATGAAATGCTGCTTTTTAACTACCAATACTCAGACTCAGCACTAGGCCCCATTTTCACCTCTTGCTAAGATCAGCTGGTGATTCCAACAGAGGTCAGTAAATAAAAGAAATGGCACTGTTGTGTTTCTGGATCTAGAAAAAAACTACAGCTAGCTTACTGGGCAAAGCGTCATCAAAAAACTCACATATCATGGAAGACCATCTGGACCATGGGACTGAAACAAAACACATCTCAAGATTTCAGAGGCTCAGATCACCCCTGTAATCCTTTAGCAACTGCAGCAGCACTTTGAAGCATCTCGAGAGTCTATAGCTCGGGCAAGGGGCACACATCAGGCAGAAGATGACAGAGGGAAATGTGAAATCCCTGATGTAACAGTCCTCTACCACACATCATCTCTGCTGCCATGCAGCTGGCCCTGCTTAGAAAAGGGCAAAACTGCATTCCAGACTGCACAGAGAAGAAAAAAATCGACAAGCTTTAAGTACCTTACGGCTTAAATGAAAGAAAGATGTAGAATTACATGCAAACCAGGAAGACAGTTGGAGAATTATGCGCAACAGAAGTAAGTTCAAAAGTCAAACAATTTTCTGAAGACATGTGATGAACTTCCATGGGAGAAACTAAGGCTGCCTGCGCTGCTCGCTCCAACTGCTAAAGAAGTACAACTATTCTATGCACCTGTAGCATCTTACACTGAGTTAGTTCAAAACACAACCAGTATAAAAGACAAAGGTATTTTCAACAAGGCAAATTACTTGCTCCTCACTTAGAGCAGACATGTTTGAATGAATGCATCTGATTTTGACTATCTACACTTAGAAGCTTTAAAAGCTTCATCAATCTCTCAGTGAAGTTTGGGAGGGGTGCCCCCTTGACCTGCCTCATTACTAGGTACAGCATTTCCACTATGAGCATCATGTTTACAGTAAGTGAATGCAGATAATAAAAGAGGGTTATGGAAATCACAGCCACTACAAATCAATGTACAACATGTGGTACAAATTCCAGAGAATGACTTAATGTCATGACTGTGTGTAGACTTTCTCATATATGCAAGTCATCTGAATAATAGCAACGATGCTTTGTTTGACAGGAGCACTGCCAATACCACATTTACCCCACAATGCACTATAGTCATGCTGAAACTTAGTTTATTTACCAAACTGAAGCAGAAGGTCATCTTTTTGCTCTGGTTTCAAATATTCCTCTCCTTCCCAAGGCAGTGGGCAGCTGAGTGAACTGAAATATGCTGCTGTTGGTTTCTAGACAGAAAGAGAAGAGCACGTAAGCCAAGTTTCTTCGGAAAAAAACAGCCCTTCAATTTGATTCAAGAAAATGAGGCAAAATTCTGTTATTAAAGCAGCTTTATAGCAAGGCTGAAAAAGATGCTACTTTAAAGCCTGACTAGCAAGAACAGTGGCTCTGACAACAAGTACTCACCTTGGCATGGTGACCAAAGAACAGCATAAAACTACACCCTATGAGCTAGACTGGGTCCCAAAGCCCAGGAAGCCACAGGATCAAGGAATTCAGTAGAAGCAATAAAGCACAGCAGACTGATAGATACTGAAGGAGACCTTTAGAGTTTACTCAGACACTAGACCTCAATTTTTCTGTTTCAGTGCTCACTCCGCAGAGCTAGTTATCCCTTAAGTAACTATTTGGGTATTTAAGATTTGAAGATCTAAATAAAAAATACTTAATTACACAACTTAGTATTAAGTCTAAAATCTGAAGTTTTTGGGAACAACTAAGCAACCTACTTCAAAGTTACAGAACACAAAAAATACAAACCAAGGCCTGATTTAAACTGTAGGTTTCCATCAGCTTTCCTGTTTCTGGGATCATTTGAGCAGAGATTAATCTCTGGTTCTGTGACCTAAGGGATCAGGTGCTGTCCTTACTAACAGTGCAGTTGGGGTCTAGACAGCTCCCATCCCCAGGAAAGACCCTTTTGCACCAACACTCATGTGAGAACTGAGAAACTTCAGTTATGAAGAAGTTCATTACTAGAGTGAGATAGCAGAGTCAAAAACAAAGATGAATGAACTAAAAAACCCCATGATACTACATAGCATGGGCTTTTTGTAAGACTGAACATCCTCTTCTGGAAACAACAAAACACACATAAATTAAATATATTTTAAGTGAAAACAACTTCAAATCTAAATAGACAATCAACAGTTATTTTAAGCCCTGTAATTTCTTATTTCCAGAAATAAGATAAAATCCTTAATACACTTGTTATAAAAAAAAAGGTGAACTGAAAGCACAGAATCTTGGCTGCCCATTCTCCATACACAGATTACACAAGAAGCATGTGGCACACCTACCTTTAGCCTAACAAAGTTTATTAGCTTAATGTATCCATAAAACTCAAGTCCTGAAAAAAAATAATGAAAAAGAGAGCTTGCATTACAGAAAACCCACACACATTTTACAATTACATGAACACTAATTACTAGTTCAACTGGCCCACTTCCCCTTGGGGTGTACATCATTATCTTGTGTATTCTTCCTATCTTAAGTCTGCCAGCTATGTTTCTCTTCTCCTCAGGACTAAAACAGGAAATTCTCATCCTCAAGACAAATATATTTGCTACAAATTAAGAATAGGACACATGGAAACAGGGATTAAGAACAAGAATTTAATGAATTTGGCAAGTAACTACATCAGGACGGACATTTATCTCCTACTAGCTACCTTGCTGATACTTCAGGCTGTTGTGCTCCTTTGTTAATATTTTTAGCTTTCTGCTTAATAAAATGCAGATTTATCCTGCCCACTGAGAATACAAACCAATGCTGATGTGAAACTGCCACCTTGCTCACAAACAGTAATTTAACAAGTATGTACTTTCCTGAAGATCAGTGAGGACACTGCATAAACTCAAAACACTTTCCATTGGATTTCAGACAGAAAACAGACCAGGTATTACCATTTTATATGCAGATTTCTAAATGATTCATGTAGCTTCTATGCTCTTGCCTCTACCTCCTTTTTAATGCACACTCTTAAAATTGTGTTTCTTCAACACCATTCCCCTTCCCTGCTTCCCATTTCCCCTCAACATGCAGCATGGCATGGGTTTCATGCTCAGTTCTGTCCTTACCTAACACTTCCAAAGCCACCCCCACTTCACATACATCCTCCTAGATGTACTTTCCTTCAGTCACCATCTTCACCTAAATAGATGGCACCTTCAAGTGAAGGCAAACCTTATACTTCACTTGGCAAGAATACAACACACTGGAGGCTACACCTTCCCACCATTACTGGGGGGAACATAAGCCAAGACTGCAAAGAGTCCCACAAAGGACATCAGCAGTACAGCCCAGTTACTCAGCCTCCAGGTGGATACATCCACTTGGGTCTCTGCTAAGCTCCTGAGCCCAACCACAGTGTCACTAATTCCCAGCAGGCCAGGTAAACAGCTCTTACTCCAGCAGGCAGTGGGGCTGGCTCAGGTCAATCAGCAAGGCAGCGGGGACTCAGCAAAAGCCAGCAGAGATCAATCTCACTTGGGTTCCTAGCTGAGAACTTCACCAGTAGATAAAGTGTATGGGGAAACGGCCAGCATAAAGATCACACATAAGCACTTTTCTAGCTTACCTTGTTCAAGCTTGGAATCTGCAGCTACCACCAGGAAACGCATTAGAAACTAATTAACCTTTGCTATTTATTTTAAAGATGACACCAATACACAAAAATGACAAGAAAATAAACTTACCATACTTCTTGATCACATCACAGATGTTGAACTGATGCTCTGCCTTGCAGTGGGAGAAAACATCTTCAGCAGACCTAAACAAACTGAAAATAACAGAGTATTAAATATATATATAGTGCTAACATGTTCAAAATCTGTAACACCCCTGGGAGTTTTACGTGCTGTTCTGACCTGAACACATAATTTTTGCCTCTGTGCTTACTTACATACCTCACAAATAAGCTTTTATTTTGCTTGCAAAGCACCTCGCAACAAAAAGTAATAAACACAAAGCCTGTATTTGATGATACCACAAACTATGTTAACTTTTAAAACCTCCTTTAGAGCAAAGACAGCAGTAAACCCACACCCTGCATATATACCAGGCAAACTGGCCGGCTAGATCTGCTGCATCAGAATAAACATCCTCATCTATTTACTGACGATAGGAGAAAGTGACAGAATTCCAGAGATGAACTTCCACGCTGCTTCAGGGTGAGGAGAGGGGAAGTACTTGCTCTCCACGTTACTTCCTCCTCCTCTGGGACGGATTTAACAGACGCTGGGCTCTGGAAAGCCCAACCTACAGCGCACACCGCCCGTTTTCCCTTCCCGGCTGCCCCCGCAGGCCGAGTTTGCGGGCTCAGACCCCAGTCCCCCTCCCCACAGGGCTCCAGAGCAGCCTGTCCCGGCAG
>NW_009952259.1:20847-56286 GCF_000747805.2 Chaetura pelagica
GCCTGAAACAGGTTGTTTCTGTGCGCTTGGCAAGGCGGCTGGCAGCCCGGGGGATGGTTCTCTCAAAACAGGCTGGCTGCCGTGGGAGAGGTGAGGGGAACGACTCGCGCGTCTCGGCTTGTGACCCGAAGTGTAGCCGAGGGGCTCGGTGACGTGGTTTTAAAAAAATTAGACGGAAAAAACAAAGCTGCAGGCTTATCACCCGAATAAGATACTACTTGACATTCTAGGTAGGGTAGCTGGGTGATCAAATCCCCATTTTCTCACCGCTTTGTGCCGCACTGAAACGTTGGTCCTTCCCACTGGTTGCACGTCAGTCCTGAGCAGCACAGGGTGGAGCAAATGCCAAAGTTAGAATTTTTGCAATTTGTAGCCTCGCAGGGCATAAATTCACCCCTGTGCTGCTAGAAATACTTCCAAAAATAATGAATTTGCTGCCTTGAATCTGACTTGCACCTGACCACCTTACATGACTAGTAATTGCCCTGGTCTGGATCAGGTGGCTAAATGTGGCGGTTGTGTCTCACAGCTAACAAGGACACAATCTGTTGCCTCAAATGATGTGAGGAAGCTCCCATAGCTCATCACTGCTGTTTAGCTTTTTTAGGGTCATACATGGATTTGTGAATGTCATCGATTCATAGAATATGCCGAGTTGGAAGGGACCCGTCAGGATCGTTGTGTCCAACTCCTGTCCCTGTGTAGGGCACCCCAAGAATCACCCCATGTGCCTGAGAGCATCATCCAAGTGCTTCTTGTACTCAGGCAGGCTTGGTGCTGTGACCACTTCCCTGGGGAGCTTGTTCCAGTGCTCAACCACCCTCTGGTTGAAAAACCTTTTCCTGGTATCTAACCTAAACCTCCCCTAACCTTAAAGAGATTTGCTCTCTTGCAAAGACTTACAGTCATTTTAAAATAACAACTTGTATTATTTTTCAAAACAGGTATCTGTGAGAAAATTAAAATAATCCTTTTTTCTACACCCATTCAGTTATCAAAGTCAGGGTGTGCTGCGATGGTCCTTCAGGACATCCAATATGTCCCTTAGAAGCAGATTTGCCAGACTGTCCTTCTTTGGTCCACATCACAGCATGGTCTCACAACACATCAAACAGATTCCTTTTTCAAAGGAAACAACCAGACTGCTCCAGGACTCCAGGTCACAGGACCAAACTGCAGGTAGCCCGAAGTTAAAATCTGCAGGCATCCAAGTACTGGTTTTCAGCACCAAATGTTTTGCTACACTTCATGTACCCCACTAGCTGCCAGGGCAAACATGGCAATAGTCTCCTCCCTTTTCATCTCTAATCTTATTTTTTGCAAGAAGCAATTCTGCATTATATTTTACAAAGATTTAATCCGTACTCGATATGTAGCACTGGGCATCTATGGAGGTACTAACTGCTGGTTAGTACATGATACTTAATTGTTTCTCAACAGTGGCAACAAGAGCATTCATCATCCTCACTAAAATTTTTGGTCGTTTCTAGAGGGATGGAACCAAGGGTCAGATTCCCATCTCATTGTTAGAGTGAAAATTCAGTGATCTTTGCTGAATATAAAGGGAAAGATATTTGAACTGATTGATAAGAAAAAAAAAAGGGAGGGAGGGGAAAAGAATGCAGAATTCAGAAAGGAAACCTGGTAGTCTCAATTTATTTTGTCTGGATCACAGTCTCGATTTCTAATCTATGCTTGCAAATCTGTCCCATGTAGCTTAATTTTCACTTCCCCTTACTTTCCTGTCTCTTAAAGCTAACAAGGCATTTAATATGGTAGTAATTAAACAGATTGGGCTTGCCTAGTTATAGGCAAATCCAAAGGGACATGAAAAATCTAAATACAGAAACTGGTTTTAGATAAGACCAGAATGACAGGTTTGAAAAAGGAAGTTTAATCTGAGCTACTAACCCAGACTATTTTTGGGTTTTGTTTTTAAATTCCGTATCTATTCAGTATTGCTTCTACAGGTATGACAGGAGAACACTGATTCTGCAAACACTGCTTAGTGGTGCAAACCAATGCTTCTCATGGGTTGTTTTTCCTTACATAGCAACTCAGTACTACTCCTTGAATAAGGATTAGTGCGAAGTGCTGGCAAAATACTGTGTGCGCTTAGTGGACTGAAGGAATTTAGTCAAGTCAGATGCTTCTACCTTATTCTCCCAAAGTAAGGTCTGATCCCATGAAAGAAACAGAAGGGATGCAGAATAATAAAACATACTTTTCCTCTCCTCTTGCTGAAGCAGCTAATTGCAGAAATAGATTTCCCAGCCACTGCTCTGTCAGTAGTGCTCGGGGTGATAGCAGCAAAAGCAGAAACAGCAGCTCCTTTGTGTTTTACTGAAATTCTCCCCCAGTGGAGGGGCAAGGGGTCACTGATTGCATAGTCTTTGCTCCACTGCACACCCTCAGCTATTGTTGAGTCCACTCAGAGAGCAACAGTCTGAATGTGCCACACAGCCTTGCAACCAAATCTTCTTTTTTTTATGACTTGAATTAAGATTCTCAATAAATGTAAAGCACCTGTTCGTGTGGCTTACTGCATATAACATGTCGGGTGAAGACTCTATGAAATCCTGCAGCAGAAGTGTATCATTTACACCAGTACCTCCTGAAATATGATCATCTTTGTTACAATCTCCTAATCCTTTTAAAGGGATTTGCATGGTACAGGAAGATTTACAATGTAATGGATTACTATTTCAATAATCTGGGCCGAGGGGAAGAAACTTCAAATATTTACCATTTTTTACTGCATCTTAAACTGTTTTCCAGATCTGGAAACATGACACTGGGGAGGCTGTTGGGAGAGCGTTTGCACACAAAATGTGGTATCAACATGTTGCTTTGTTTCATCTGGATTTCCAAGCACGTGTAACTTTATTCTCTACCTGCATCACTCTTGTGTGACCACAGAGCTTGTCACCACTCGAAAGCACAGGAAGTCTGGTCACAGAAATTGTGTAGGAAACAAGTGAAACATTTTTGAGCAAACTATTGTTAAGTAGTTAAGACTTCATGCTTCGTAAAGTATGTTACAAAAAAAAAGAGAGAGAAAATGTTTAAAAAATAATATTAGGAAACCAAGTTACTTCTTAGTCAGCCATGTAATCAGAGTTATATTTTTTCAATTTTAACCACTCAAGATCACCAACAGAACAGGCAACTGCATAGAACTGTGATGCTGAAGACTGGAGATGATTTTTCAAAAGCATTTTTTATCTAGAAAGCTCAAACTGTCTGAACTTTTACACTGCACTCCTCAGATATGAAACCCAGCCTGCTACTAAGTGCCCAGAACGACACTCCCAAAAGCCCAGAACATGGTCACAAATCCACTCCTGTGCTCAGTTCTCTCATCCCAGTTTAGTTCATTTTTATGAATGATGCCAGCTCTTTGTGGCAAGGAGTCTAAAGGCAGGTAGCGGCTTTTTCATTAAGACTTTAAGATGTGCAGCAATGAGGATGTTCTCACAAATCTGTCACTTCCCAACATCACACAGCACTGAAATGCAGAGCTGCAGCAGGGGTAGGTGCACCAGAAAGCTGCACAGAAAGCTCATGTTTTGCAGAGGGGGAGCACTGCAAGCAAAACATCATTGATGCCCATGGCCTCCTAACACCTCTATTACTCTCTTAGCTGGAAGGTGAATTTAGACTCTGTGAAAATAATGAAGAGCTTGGAAAGATTTAGGTGAACCATAAATGGAACATATGAGTGCCAGTTAGTAAACAGAGGGAACAAGCTGTAGGCAAAATTAATTTCTTTTCTCTATCATCAGGAAAAATGAGGGATATTGCAAAGAGAATTGCTAATATGGATTTACATGCTTGGTTACCATGCTCAGTCAGTTTAAAAGTTTCATGAAAATGATGGTCATATTCCCCTTCGTATAATTCTGAACTCAGATAACTGGCTGAGATGTTCTCATCTGGGCAAAACCCAAGGACCCCTGTGTAGGGCTCACCCTGAAGGAAGGGTCAGGTTTAGTCTTGAGAGAAAGAACAAGCCTAGATCTGCAGCTGGAGTGGGACTGGGAGGGGCAGCCAAAGGGAAGCATGGGCTGCAAAACAGAATGTTTTCATCTGAAGGGGGGGCAGGTTTTGCTTTGTTGGGATTTATTTGTCACTTGGGTTTTGTTTCATTTTCAACAAAAGCTCACCCTGGCATTAGGGTTAAGGATGCCTTACAAAGTACGGGACTCAGTATATTACACAGTTACTTTTGAGTACTCTCCGCTCTTCATTTTCTTTGCTTTAACATTTCTCAACCTGTCAGAATGACAAAGGAAATACAAATTCTATCACTTTCTTACATCAGATCAGCAAACTGGTTAGGTGGGCTTTTTTCTTTCCTCTGTTATTTAGTCCCTACTAGACTGGCTAGTTAAACCAGTTCAGTTCAGCAGTCCTCAGTTAGCACCTTTGGGGAACAGCAAATAGCACGTACAGCCAGAAACGTAGCACTGTTGGTACAAATGCTGCTACTGACTGTTTCCTTAATGAGGGATTAAACAAAACCAATCTCTGCTGCAACTGGGGCAAATCTACATTGTAGGAAAAAGAGTCATGCTACTTGGAGATAAAATATATTTATGCAGCTATGGAAATGCTTCCATAAAATGTGCATTGTGCAGCAGCATGGGGAATACAGGGCAATTGATGGTGCTGCAGACCACTGGGATCCAACTGAGATAACTCCAACCAGTCAATGCTAAAAAAATAATAAAATACCCAAAGGTTTAGAAAATTACTGATCTTCAGAGTGACTGTTGATGTTTAAAAGGTAAATGCAGATAAAATACTCAGAAGCATCTTAAGGGTAAACCAGTGTTTACAGAGAAAATATCTGTAAGTAGTTCAGACTTTTCTATCTCTTGATACCTGCGTTTCTACAAGGAAAAAATACTTGAACTTAGAATAAATTACTGTTAAGATAAACTACAAAAGAAATCTTATCCTCATCTGAGGTAAAATTAAGTGTTTACTTCAGACCATGTCTTTACCAGGAAAATATATGGTCTCTTCATTCAGAGTGAGGACGGGCATTCTGTGGCGTTCAGATCAGCCTGACCTGTTGGTCAAACTACTGGAACTATGGGGCCTGTGCATTAAAAATAAACCCTCAAAAGCAACTATTTGGGACAGTGTTTTTTTAAATATCTACAAGATATTTTCACAAATCACACAATCACTTAGGTTGGAAAAGACCTTCAAGATCATCTGGTCCAACCATAAACCCTTCTCTCCCAAGTCCAGCTCTAAGCCATGTCCCCAAGCACCACATCTAGATGGCTTTTAAACACACCCAGGGATGGTGACTCAACCACCTCCCTGGGCAGCCTGTTCCAATGTCTGACAATCCTTTCAGTGAGAAAGTTCTTCCTGATGTCTGGCCTAAACCTTCCCTGGCACAGCTTGGGGCCATTTTGTGTCACACTAGCAGATGTTAAGCATTTAGCAAGCTCTGGATGTAGATACCTAGGTGAGTTTCTTAGAAACTAAAGCTCTTCTTGTGAGGGGCATCTGAGCATCTGAGAACATCAGGTCCACCAGAACCAGCTCTGGTCTGTGCTTATGAGAGGTAACAAAATGAAGACAATGAAAAGTTGAAGTGTGCCAGAAAAGATTCAATTCTTTAAGCCCAAAATAGCAGATAGAAAAATTTAGAAGTCAGAAATTAAAAGAGCACTAGTTCGTGTTTTCATAGCTATCTAAGGAATCTAGTTCTTGGTGCCAAGATTTCCAAGGGCTTGAAGGAGTGTCTTTTAGAGCAGGACTGAAATGGAAGTAGAGTAAGAGGGAGAAATTTTGTAGATTCCAGGATGATAGGGACCAAGAGAAGAAAGTCATCCTTCTCATGTCTGTTACATACACAGTGTAAATGATTTACCTTTGTGTGCATTAGACCACAGCCCAGTCTCTCTATTTTGGTGGATGTAACAAAAATACAGGGATTTCTTTGTTCAGCTCCACTTTCCCTAAGTTGTGACTGCCCCAGCAGAACGAGGAACAGTATTGATGACCATGAGTACACAAAAACAAGTTAGAAGTCAGAGAAAGAGAGAAAAACCAGAAAGCGGAATCAGACATGGGAGCATATCCACTGACACTGCTTTTCTTGCAAAGTCATTTTTACATTTCCAACAAAGATGGGAAGGAGCCTCCATCATACTGAATTATTTAAAAATAAATGTCATAGTTAACAGGCGTGAATTCAGTGAGTTGCTTGCAGCAAAGAATGTACTATTTTACTTTCATCTCTCCATCCAGAAAAACTGGAGAGACTTAGACAATGATTTTGACAACGCACAGACTGGGAATATTTCAGATGTTTGAGGTTTCAAAACATTTCTGGCCACTGTTCACTTAAATTCAGTGGAGGATCCATAAACACAGGATTTTCCTATGTTATTAGTATAGAAAACATAGTTACTCTCTTTTGATGCAAGCTTTTAATGAAAACACTTTGCAGAAGATACCAGCCAGCTTGGGAAAATTATTTTCTCAGACATGATCTAGCTACCTTCAAGGCTTCTCCCAGAGGCCTAAAGAATGTAAGAAAGAGGAAAAAGAATGACTTACCCTGCACAAATAGTTTACATAAACAATACTAAAAGATAAATGAGTAATCAAATGCTTTTTACAGCAGATAAACTGAACTATCTATTGTAAATCAAACAGCAAGTCATTAAGTAGCCTTAGATTAGTGATTTGATTCTTATGCCAGCTTGTTACAAGTTCTCTTAGTTTAGTGTTTCTGTTGCCAGATTTTTGCCTCTTTCACTGAACAAAATAACATAAAAATGAAAATATCCTTCAGTAAAACTGCAGATTCTCCTGATAAATATTAATTCCCACTTCTTAAAAAGGTGCTTGTTTGAGGTATTATGAGTAGTAGCTATGTGTGTTAAATCTCCCATTCTTTGTACGAGCTTCTTTAAAAAAAAAATCAATGAACCAACCAATGAGAAGTGCCTGGACCGACGCTGTCTCCCTCGGTTAATCCAGGGCCAGTAGAGGGATAATTTGATTAAACTGGGACCCTAATTTATTTAGCTTTAGTTCTGGATCAACCTCTTCTTAATAGAGTGCTGTCGTCTCCAATTGTTTGATGAAAATTAAAGTGACATAAATACCATGGGACTTTTTCAATCTGATTAGTCAGCTAACTTGCATCAATACTACCCCAGCCATCAGGCGCTGGCGTCCTTCCTTTCACCGGCCTCACTAACAACTGACAAGTTCTCCTTGAAGACCAGGCACCCACGCTGCCACTCAGACCCCCACACTTAACCCATCATCCCTCCTCAATGGGTCTTGTTTGACAAGGTGCCCACACCTTTTTCCATTGCTGTTCATCAGACAAAGCTAAATATTGTTTTATTAGCAATCAATAGCCTGTTAATCCCAAACGATTTCACAAATCCACTGAGCTCTCAAAGCTGATTATAAACGTTTGGGGTTGTGGTTTTTTTAAGCTGCTAAATTTCAGATGGATTTTCTCCTCCCCTCCCAACCCTCCTGCTCTGATATGGGACATTGTAGCTGCTAAACAAAGCTATAGAAGCAAAAAAAGCTCTCTTGTCTTTAATGTTACCTTCAACTGGACATTCACAAATGTCAAAGTTTTGCAGTTTAAACATGATGACACCTGTGCCACCAAACCCTTAGCAGATTTGCTAGTGCCTCCACTTTCTATCCATCAGTTTGAAACCAAAGAGTAAGAGAACTTCTGAGCCTCCCTTTTCTTTTTACAGCAATCTGGTAAATTCTTGCTTAGCCTGCAGGCTGGGGAACTAAGGATTGAGAGAAAGAGAGAAATGAGCTGCTTTGGTTCACAGCATATAAAACACTAACCAGGCGGTCTGATGCAGTAGTGAGCAATGTCCAAGTCACAGACAAAATGCTTGGTCACACCTGGCACACTCTGATGATCCCTTTGCATGTTGGGTCATGGATGTATCTTCTGTGAGACACAAGGGGAACAGCAATTTCAAACACACTTTCTCTTGGATTTACCCTTGCTTCCACCTACTGCCTGCCAGCCTTTGCCCTGGGGACACTGATCAGGATAGCAGGTAGCAGATGATAGTTCACTTACATGATGTGGTATAAATCACCAGGCCAAGGCAGACAGGCAGTTTTGGTAGGCACATACAGAGCCTGTGAAGCTCCCAGAAACAAGCTGCTGATTGTCAAGGCCAGGGAGCTGGCTTTGCAGGTCTGGGTTATCTTCTGTATGCCCCTGCTGAATTGTTGTTCCTCTAGAATGTGCTCCCACCGCAGCAACATGGAAAGGGATGTTGACAAGCTGATGCCTCAGCAGAGTTGCACATATCCTGCTAAAAAAAAAAATACCCTGCCAAACAAATCCTGAAATGGGTGGCTTTGACTCTTTAGTATGAGACAGTTAACTCTAGTGAAAGTTCTTTTTGACACTGAAGGAGTTAACTAAGCACCAACATGGACTAAGCACACATTTTCTGCTTTTTGTGCAGGGACTTAACATATCCAGATTGTGTGTTAAGTGGAAGGGAAAAACTATTGCAGCTGATACGATCCTCTGGGATGTCTCTTGAAACAAAGCATAGATTTCCTAGGTCATCAGCCTTGACAACTGAGTACCAGTTCTGATAGACTGTAAATGTAAAGTTTCAGAGGCAACATTTCAAATCAGTAGCTACCAAATGTTGACACAGTTACTGTGAATGGATCTGCTTGGAGTGAAATGTTAAAATAGCTCCAAATCTGACTGTGTCTGTTTTAAATGGCTCCTTCATATAAGCTCAGGCCTTTTATGGGTTTATCTCAGACTCTTCTTTCAACAGACTTATTCTGTTAAGAGAAATACCTATCCTGTCAAAGATATTCATCAAAACACTGGAACATACTGACAAAAAATACACTTACTCAGAATTTTCAAAAAAGGTTCACATTTTACATTTCAGATATTTTAAATAGAGTATGTAAGCTTCTGCCAAGCCAAATAAAGCAGCAACTTCTTGTTACTCTATGGCTATTGTGCATGACCCTGTTGCATTTGCCAGTGGTAAAAATGGGCCTAAAATGTTGACGAATATTTTTTAGTTTAGTATTCTTAACAATAAGAATTAACAAGAAAAAAATAAAATACTCACTACAGTAAGTAGTTGCTGTAATGTACAATGCCTTTCCAAAACCTCTATTTCACAGGCCAATGACAATAACTTTAGAAAAATTATTGCTGATTCAAGAGCTGCTCTCTGCTGCTCTTGAGTTCTAGGATAAAACAATACTTTGTTTGTGTCAAACTTTTTACGAGGTTTCAGTATATTCTCAAGCTGGCTATTCTGCACAGCAACAGTCCTGTAGTTTCTTTTAAAAAACTAGTGATGAAAACTGCAGATGTTGCATGGTGCAATAGCATGGACTGTTGGAAACAGAAGAGTTTGCTCTTTTTAAATAAAATTCTTTTTACTCAATAATGGAGAAAAATGCCATCGATGTCTTAACTTTTTATCTAGTCACTCTTTAAGGAGTATTTGAGCAGTTAAAACCACACAGGCAATGAAACCTGAAAGATTTTTTTTGAAAGCACAGTGAGAAACGTAAAGAGGTGCTAAAGACTGAAATTGGAGAGTTCTGCTGCACTGTGAGGTCTGGGTAGGTCCAGGCTGCAGTGTCTGTACAAGCCAACTCAGGTATTGAAAGTCTAACCAGAGCAGCACAAACCTCTACACTCATTACCTTAATAGATGATGGATGGGTAGCTTTTCAATTCTTGCTCAGCATACTTTTCTGCAAAGTTGTCTACATTTCCCTTTAATGCAATATTGTCTACTGGAAAAGTAGCAAATTAATTATATTTTTCAGGAAAGGAGAGCTGGTTTTGTTGGTGTTGGTGCTGGGTTAGCCTCAACTGTATGTGGTGGACACACACAAGATTCTTTTCAGAAGACACTAAACCAGAGTCTCCATGCGAAGTACACACTAAATATGCTCCAACAGCAGAACTGAGGGTCTAAACCAATGCCTGCTTGCTCAGGCAGCTCCAAAGTACAAGAGTGGTGCAGACAGTGAATCCAGGGGGACCAGACTAAACCTGATCTAGCACATCAATCTCTTGAACTTAATGTGGTGTGGATGCAAGAGCTTCTGCATCTCTTGCTTCTGTTTATTGACCCTAAGAAACCACTGACTAATGTAAACATAACATGATTTGTTGTCAGGCTGAGCATGCTGTTATTCCAGAGTTCTTTCCCAGAGGAATAATCCCTGTGAATCATTACAAATTGTCACAATTTGGAGTAATTCCTCTAACGTTTCCTGGGGTGCTGGGGGTCACCTGCCTCTGCAAAGCGAGCGTTGCTGTTCATTAATGCTTATGCACTGGTACAAAATGTAGGTCATCCAGCTTGTTTACTGAACTCTGACTGGCAGCCAAATCATACAGCTGGAAGCTGAGGCAGATGTTCAGCAGCTGTTACGAGCAGGAAGGAGATTTACTGCTTTGCTCAAGTTCTCTAAACCACTGGAGACAGCAGTTAGGCAGTTTTGCGATGAATTGATCAGGCACTGTTGTTTCTTAACCTTGGCTTTGAGTAGACGTGACTTGGTTTCTGTAATGGCCTTAGCATTTGTATGCCAAAGCTTTGTCTTCTGACCTTTAAAAGCCCAGAACTGTGTAACATCACACTCAAAGAAGCTCAAGACCAAATCTACACCCAGATCCAGGGTAGAATTTGTAATTCCCAAGCAGATTCATCTGGATTTATAGTAGTTATGTGAAATTACAGATGAGTCTCAGTGGCTTTAAAGATAGTGGCTTATTTTGACTTTCAGCTTCCATGCTTAGAAATAGCTGACAGTAATTCATTCTTCTATTAATATGCCTTTTACTGTTGCCCTGAGAAGAAATCTGTGATTGCAAAACCATGGAAAATTAAGTTGTCAAAAAACTTAAGAATTTTTAATGTCATTTTGAAGAAACATTATCAAAATCTGTTGGTATAATTGAGGGAAGAAAGCCCTACTCAATATGTGGCTTGAACTGCTTAAGTGAGAAAGACACCCCAGTGACCCCCTGGTTTGTATATAGCACCAGAGGGCACTCTGGGACAAGCAACAATTTCTATATATTCATCTAGATTTTTCCATATTTATTCAGCCTTCCATATTATATAAATATCTATATGATAACAACCTTCCAGTACTTGAAGGGGGCCTGCAAGGAAACTGGGGAGGGACTTTTTATAAGGACATGTAGTGAGAGGACATGGGGTAATGGCTTTAAACTGGAAGAGGAGAGATTTAGGACAAAATTCTTCACTATGAGAGTGGGGAGACACTGGCACATGTTGCCCAGACAACCTGGGATGCCCCATCCCTGGAAGTGTTCAAGAGCAGGTTGGATGAGGCTCTGAGCAATCTGGTCTAGTGGAAGGGGTCCATGCTCATGCAGGGGGGGTGGAACTAAATGATCTTCAAGGGTCCTTCCAACCCAAACCATTCTATGATTATGATTCTTGTGGACTACAATGTTTTCTTTTAAGTGCATCAACTCTCATTTTAAAATTAGTTGCTCTTCTTGTCACTAGCCTTTCCTGAAAAAAATTAGTCTAGACCTCATTTTTCTAGTGCTCATTAACCATTTATTTCTAAACTAGCAGGTGGATGGAGCTGCCGTGGCAGAACAGAGGCAGAAGGACAGGACACTTCACAGCTATTGCTGCTCCAGGGGCCTGCGAGCCTGCTCTGCTGCAAGCAGGACAAGGGGAAGGGGCTGCTGGCACACCCACCAGCAGGCCACCCAGCTGTGACCTGGGGACAAGTTCTGCTATCCAGCATTTCATGTCCCCAGCCAGCTCTGCCAAGCCCTTGGAATCAGCTGCAGGCTGTGAAACGGAGCTGCACCTGACACATACAGTGCCACTGGAGCGTGTAGACTAAACCCTGCGGGCTGTCGGTGCCAAGCCCAGCAGTGCTCGTGTGAAGGCTGCAGGGTCACCTCTGTGTTTGTACATCCTGGTTGCCAGAGGTTTCAGGCTAAGCCCTTCCTTCCTGCTTTCCAGAAAATTCTGAATTTGCTGAATCCAGCATTTAGGGTGGTGGGTGGATGTAACTGGGTAGCCTCACACCTGCTTGAGGAGCTTTGGGATCCGAACAGCTATAAAATGGTCAGGATCCCTAAAGGTTTTCCACAAGGCTTCACTGGAGTTCGAACTGCCTGCCTGTAAAAGCAGAGCATCTTGCAAAACTTCCAAAATGTTTAGGCAACGAATGCCTAATGCTCTGGAAAGTTAAGAGTATCCACTTTTTCTGTATCTTTTGGGTGAAACTGAGAGCAGAATCTGCCTGAGCAGACAAAATTAACTTAGTTATATGTTCTTCTAAGTAGCTGGGCACAGAAATAATTTTGTTCTTTTTTTATTAAACGTTCGTGGTACAAAACCAGATGCTTTCTCTGCACCGGGGATGTGTTTCCCAAACATTTTCCTGCAGTGGACGCAGGAGGGCAGTGAAGTTCCAGTTTGGATTCAAACATCCCTGAAGCAGATGGTCTTACGATATGAAGCAAGCTCAGCCCAAGCCCAGTCAAAGTCACTATTCCAGTTTAAGGATGGTTTCTGCTCTTTCCTTCATTATCACACTTGGCAACCCACTGTAGTTACACTTTTAAAACCAAATATATTTTCCTCAATCTCTGCATGTCCAGCAAGTGCCTGTACTGCCAAAGGAAAAAGAAAAGGGAATGGAGGGGGAAGGACGCAAAGGGAGGGGATAAAAGGTGGGGGAAAAGGGGAAGGAAAAAAAAAAGGGGGAGGAAGAGGGTAAAAGGAGGGAGAAAGAATGCAGGAAAGGGGAAAAAAAAAAAGGGGAGGGGGGGGGAGAAGAGGAGAAGAGGAGGAAAAGGGAGAAAAGGAGATGGGAGGAGAGAGAAGGAAAAGAAAAGTTGCCAAATATTTCTTAAGTTTAAGGAAGTGGATCTGTCAGTGCTGCTGGGGATTAAATCCTGGATGCTGGTCACCTGCAATTGCTCACATGTCCTGTGCTGTTTGTAAATGCTCAGCCCTCCTTAAGTTGAACACAAAAGCAGACCAAGCGAGTCAGAAATTGATCTTTCCAAAGGCACCAATTAACAGCTCTGCCAGATAAAGCTCTTCAAGCTCCTTCCAGACTGCAATCAGTATTAACCAGTAACAAATACACTACATACCAGTTTCAACAAGACAGGGTTGTGTGCAGAGGCCTCTCATCCGTAGCAAAGGGAGCCCATCCTGGTTTGAGATTAAAATAAAATAAATAGACTTGCTTTTGAACATGTTTCTCGGTGGTTTTCAACATGTTAAAAGTACAGGGCAGGCAGAGACTATCAAGAGTTGTTAAGCCTATAACAAAAAGACAGATGCCAGTGTACTGAATTTTGGGGGGTTCAAAACTTCATTGCTAATGGAATTAATTATTACTGGAAAAGAAGACTAAATGTTCTGCCCACAATTTAATGTCATCTTTAACAGGCAATGAAAAGATCCTGGTATTGATCAAAAGGGCAAAACTACAGCTTGACAACTAAACTGAAAAAGAGGGCCAGATTCCACAGACAAACTCTGGTTTCACTGATTTGGTTTCTCCCATCAGGGAAAGGTTTTAGTTTCTCCCTGTAATGCTCTCTTCAAGCTTTGCTGAGCTGGCTCACTGGGGAAGTGCAGGCATTGCTCGTGCCACACAGAAATAAACCACTGTGCTTCAAGGCATCCCAAAAAGTCAGGCAGGATGACAGCTCTTGTATACATACATAAATATATCTCAGAAAGTTTACCTGAGGTAACTTTCTGCAGTTTTAAAATGTGGGAAATAAGTAAAGGAAAGAACCAGTTAATGATATTAATATGATTATTTTTTCTGGTAACCATTTTGGCAGATTTGTTGGGTTCCCTTCTGATGTTCGTTCAAATTTCCCCTGTCTCATTCTGTTTATTTTTGTCTATTCATTTTTCAGTGGTTCTTCCAGTCAGATACCTTTGTGGGAAGGCATTTTGCAAAGTAAATGGCCAAAAACACCCAAACAAAAGAGTCAGTGAAGTAAAGGAGAAGTTTGAGGCAATGAAAATTACTCTATTTGGGGCAGTAATTTGGCAGCCCTAAGCACTTTCTTTTTTTTCCCCAGCACATTGAGGCAAAGTGAAAAAAAAACTGTTGTTATCAGGATATTAAGCAAATTCTTCCCTTGTGCAGAAGCAGAGGAATGAGGTGTTCCTGAAACCTCCCCAGGACCACTCAAGGTTCTGGATCCCATCACATACTAGACTGGTAAGAAACCTTTAGAGCATATGGCCACACAAGCTGGATGACATTTTACCACTGGTACCACACAGCATGCCCAGCACATGGTGGCATCACACAAGATCTCACAGAGTCTGTTGCAGCCACATCAGCAGAGCAGGTTTTGTGCTGTACTAGTTCTTCATCAGGAAAATGTTTCTATTAAATTCTATAGGTCATCCATTTGTGGTGCTTCCTAGTCTTTTCTTGTGTGATCCTTTTGATGGGTGATTTTTTCCTTGGGAATATATATACCTATATATATATATATACTCATTGGGAGATTTACAGAAATTGTGGAAATAATTTATTGTATCTGTAGCCATCATTTTATACTGTTATTTTATGAGCGCTTCTAACTAACATGCTAGTGAGGTGCATTCTACCTTACTATATATTTCAAATTTCAGCTTACTAAGTATTAAGACTGAAGTGTTGTCAAGAAATCACACAATTGCTTAGCACATTTTGCCTCTTTGGTTCATCTCCAGCAGGAAGCAACATTATGGTTCTTTAAAGGCAGATAAAAAAAATAATAATAATAATATAAAAAAAATCAAGTAGTTTCATCTAGTTATTCCAATCATGTAAAAAACCTAATAGATAAATAGATGGGGTACTAGTAGATTAACCACCTTTACAAACACCTCATAAGATATAAAATAATAATTATGTCTCTGACAAAAGAGAATGTATCCTGCTTCTGTTCCTGGTTTCACATCCCTGCCACACCCTAAGGCATTCCCATATGAATGAAAACCTAATTAATCTAAAAACTATAACTGTAAAAAATGGATCAGCCAGGTTGATCTCTGCACTGCTTCAACATGATGGTAAAGGAAGAGACGTGGGAAGGTGCTGCTGAGGGCAGGGAGGGAGAGAGGAACTGCTCTTAGGAGCAAGATTTCAATTTGGACTGGTGTAAACCTGAGGCCATAACCTGAGGCAAATTTTCACTGAATTCAAGGCAGTCACAGTGCTCTGACAGCCTTTTACTGGGGTCATCTTATAAAGTCCTTCAAAAAAACAATAGGTCCACTAAAATAATTCCATGTGAAAATATCAAGGTCATAACACCTCCTTCTCATGACATAATTTTCCAAAGAAGGTATAAGTGAGATAAAAAAGGGAAGAAATGTCTAGAAGTCAAGTGATAAAAGAAAAGGCACAGCAAGATAAAGAAAAAAAAAATAATTTAAAAAGATTACTGAAATTGAGAAGATACCTGTTGAAAAAGAAATACTAAAAAGCCTTTATGATGCTGATACTTTGTAGCTCAGTTGCTTTGGTATAAAAATATGAAGCTGCTTTTGTAACAAGTTTGTCATATGCAAAGCTAACAAAATAAAGCAGTCACTGGAAAACTATAAATCAATTCTTAAAAGGAAGGAACCACATGGTATGATTAGTTTGAAAGGCTGGCATTCCTCAGTGGGATGCTTCCTATCTATATACCTGTTACTCACCACTGCAATACATGCTGGTAATTATTATGTAGCTGCTTACAAGACCAATATCAGTGCAATTAATAAGTACTAACCTATACAATCTGTAATTCCTTCTGAATTTTTTAGTGAAGTCATCTTGCCAAAAAGAAAAATGATGGAAAACCTCATACACAGCAAAAAGTTACAAGCAAAACATTTGAAATTCTGTTACCTCAATATTGTATTTTTCCAGCAAATTAAGTTTTTATGTTTTCTCATAGAGAAAAATAATGGTGCCTCTGAGCTTTCCCCACCCCTCCAGATGTCAAGCACATAAGTGAAGAAGATTTGAACAAGTTAACACAGAATCTTCATTAACGTTTTTTTCACCTGCAATTATCCACTAAAGGATTTGCTTTTCTTCCATATTAATGTAGCTGGCTGTGAAAAAAAAATAATAAAAAAAAAATCTTTCCACTGTTACTGGATTCATTTTGGAAAAGCTGAAAGATGGCAGGGTGGCTGGACTAGATTTAGGGCTAGATCATCATTAAATGTCTGCTTTTATTGTGAAATTTTTTGTATGTAAAAAGACCCACTTATTTGTGGAACTAAATAGCAGAAATCTTCAGGAGAATGCAGTGAGCAACCAGTTATTGCAAATAATAGTCCCCAAGTGAGCTCCTGAACTGTATAAAACATTCAGAAAATTAAGCAGTACTAAACTACACAAAATGCTTTTAACTTTTACAGAGAGGCTACATTAATTACTGTTTTTTTTGTTTCTTGTCATTCTGTTACAGTCATCATAACAACATTTTAAATTGTTAATCAGATTTGGAAAGAGAGCTGGGGTTTTTTTGTTTGCTTGGTTGAGGCTGTTTTGGGGTTTTTTTGTAAAAATAAGTGTGAAAACTAATCTTTCAGTCATGCCCTGGTCTTATTCTGCTTTCGTTTGCAGTCTCTGTATAATCAGTCCTGATACATAAGAGTATGTCAGAGAAAAGAACAAATAAATATAGAGGCTCTTTTTGTAAAGCACTTTCATAAGAGATTCTTCAAAATTAGAGGATTTTTCTTTTGAAATTTCAGACAGAGCATTCCTGAAACATCCCTGCCTTCCCACCATCTTCAGGAAGCTAGATGGACAACTGTGAGGGTCAGCAAAAAAAAATGTGTCAAGAATATTAAAGTAATGAGATCATTGCCTGGCAGACAAACTGTTTTGAAAACTAAGATCCAAGATACGTCTCCTCCACAGCCAGAGGGTATGACTGAGGTAAAGAGATGCCCGTATAGAAATATACCCCAAAATCCTATAAGCCATTTGTCCATAACTATTTCCAGCCACCAGAATCAAGACCAAACAAACAAAGCAATCTGACCTCAGTAAAAAAAAGACAAAGTGAACTGCAAACAAATCTCAGATTCCATCTCCCTCATCAACATGCTCCAAGTGCCCTCTGCAGCCAGAAAGGAGTGCGAGAGCCCGGCAAGAACCACCCCTTGGGACAACAGAAATCCCCCCAACAACCTCAACAGCAGGCTGAAAGAAGGTGCTGTATCAATTTCATTTCCATTCATCATGGTTAAGCTTCAAGTTTAAGAAAGTTTCATTGCCCATAAATACTCTGATCATAAGCAGCTGCACATGATATCATTTAGAGCCCAGTGGCATAACCCGTATTTCCCCCGAGCTTTGTCCCTAAGCCTCAGCCTGACAGGCATCAGCCAGACCCAGCTTGCTTTTTAAAAAAAAACCAACCCTGTCCAGCATTTTTACATTTAGCAGCTGAACCAAACTTCACAAAAGCAGCCGAAAAGAATTGGTAAAAGGTTAGGATAGATTGACTGTTTCCAAATTGGAATACTAATGATGATCTTTAATGAAGCCTGACAGTACAATCTGTTTCTCATTGTTCCCTAAGTGCTGGCTACTGATCATGTTCACTGGTTTTAGGTGACGGGGACAGACAGGGACAAATGGGCCCCACTGGTGAGCAGGACTGTGCACAGCTGATCTTTCAACAAGGATTAAATTAATTAAAATGATTCTCCCATCAGAAGAATCAATCTTTTGATTTGTTATCATCATAGTGGTTATTAATTTTGAATGATGTCTAATTGGTGCCACTGCTGTTTGGGTCAGCTGGTTTAGTAATCTTCTTAGGAAAGAGTAAAGAATACATAATTTTAGCAGCCCTGGTAGGGAGCAGGGGAGCTGAAGGAAGAAAAAAAATCCCAAGTTGTTTTAATACCTCTCATAATGTGAAATAACAATGGAGAGAGCAGGCAAAATACCTGCAAGACCCAACCGGTGAGAGCTGACCTTGCTTTATTAATTTCACAGCTTTTAATACAAAATGAAGACAATTTCTCAGAAGGAGAGCCTTAAATAAATGTTTTATTATAGTGTTGATAATAACCACAATTGGAAATACTCCATCTTTGGGCAAAGACAATATGCTCAGAGCTGGAGAGGACGCAGGGGGGAAGCCCAGGCAGATGGAGGAGATCTCCACTAGATTTCAGAGGCAGAACTTGCACAGCTTGCATTGTATCTGGCCCAACCATTTCAGGATTTGGCCCTAGCTCCACAAACTGTCTCCCATTTATTCCCACAGCCAGTATTTTGAAACCAATGTCAATGACCACAAGATTAGGACCGGGAGGACCTAGTCTCCTAATCACATATTTAAGGTATTTAGGCATTTTAAAACCTGAACAAGAGTTTAGAAGAGATCACAAGAGCACCTGCTTTTCAAGTAAAGTTGCCCATCTGCATGGTGTTGAAGTCTGGGCTGGATGTGTTATCTCCACAGCTATATACCCAAATAATGCCTGAATCATCCCTGCAAGTGCATGTAGGGATCTTGTTTGTTGTTGAGACTGAAGTGACAGAGTACAAGAAAGGCCACGTTCTGTGCCAGAAAACGACAAGCATCTTACTGAGGTGAGGACACAATGGCTCCTGACAGAGCTGGGATACTACAGAGTTTTTCTTCTGCTCACTTTTTAAAGATAAATATGTGACTGCCATAGGTCATCTGAAGGAAACCTAACTCCTCAATCTTGGATGATATTCACACATATTAAAGCCCTGGAGATTTCTGTTGAAGCAGGTGATATCTGAATGTCACTCAGATGAGAACAGGGAGATAATTATTACTTTTTCTTAGTTTGTCTGCTACACATAGGAAATAGTTTCTCTCTTACCTGTCATCAGAAATGTACAACAGCAACAGCATTACTTTGTGAAGGCAGCAGTTCATCTGAGAAGACACAGATTTCATCACTGGAATAAGTGTTTAGAAGATATGTATACATATAATATAACACATTTGGGTACTGAATATGTTGCCCCCCTGTTCTGTGCAGCTGGCAACAGGATACTTTGCAACCTGGCAAGGCCAGTTTCACCTTCCCTTTCTCCAACTACACTCAGGCTGGACAACTAGTTGACATCTAGGTAAAGGAAACATGTTGCAAGACAAATTAAGAGTGGTAGAAACCTGGTTTCTCTTGAGTGATCTCTTCTCTTGGAAGACAGCACAGTTGTAATTCCGATGTTTTATTTAAAAGCCCAGTTAGGCAGGGATAATATCACTTGAGCAAAAATTGTTTCACCCATGTTAGCCTTTTCAAGTCAACCATCAACCCAGGAGCATCCATCCACTATGTTAGATGAATAATAAACCTTTTATAATCTTAGCTACATTCTGGAAGAAATTCTGCTTGTCAGGCACAATCTGTTGTCAGGCTCTACTGTGAACCACAGTTCCCACCAAACCATCTTCATAATTCAAATAGTAAAAGGAGATTTAAAACCCCTGTTTTAAATTTCTCATCCTCCAGATGATCCTTCTTCAGCTATTGGAAAGCAGGATAAACCTCTGCCAAATTACAGGTCTTTGTAACTATATAAATAAAAAACTTTAATATGATAGAGCCCAGATCTTGGGGAGCTGGAATATCCAAACCTGGGTCCTATTTCATAAGTTAAAAGCTTTTATACTTACTAACTGAAGTTTCTTTTTATCTTCTCTCCACACACATCCCCCCTACTTGTTCTGCTGTGCTTGATTAGACCGGGCATACTGATCTTATTCACCAGCATTAATAACTGTTTAGACAAGGAGTTACAGATTGTAAAATCCAACTATTGTTCCTGGCCCCAGCACTGGCTTGCTATTTATACACACACATATATGTATGTATATATAAATACATGTATGACTTCAGGTAGATTGCATCTCTACCATTTTCTCACAGTTCCTTTTTTATTTTTAAACAATCACTCTGGATTTTTCTCATTATTATTCTTTTTTAAATAGATAGAAAAAAATTGACAGAACCAAAGGCTACTGACTGTTGTCCAATAGGACAATACCAGCTCCCAACTGTCATATCTAAGACCGGAATTCTATCCGTTTTATCACATCTGCAGTCAGAAGAGGTAAGCAGGTTGAAAGAGCCTCATTGAAATGCATATTGAGAATTTTATTTCCACAATGAGAAGAGTCTAAGACACAAAAAAAAGAGAGATTAAAATATTTTGAATGCTACACAAGGCTGTCATTGTTTAGCTCAGCTTTGAATCATGCTTGAGCTCAAATCTTCTTCTTATATTCTGTTTAGAGACAGGGCTGTTTTGATTGGGATTTCAAAATTCCTCTAACTACTAAAGTGTACATTCAAGCACATTAAAGAATCCACTTCATTCTAAATTCACTTCTCCAAAATGTATGTGTTGCCTTGTTATCTACTATTGCCTTTTGTCTAAATATAACTAAATATAACACTTCCTATTCTTCCTTACAAACACGATGCTTTTAATGGAAGTGTTCTAATTGCCTTGTAGCTAAAAGCTAGTTTACACACAGGGAGGCTGTGGCACAGACCTGCCACAGAAAATCCCAAATCCAACCAGTAGGATATCAGAAGTTTATCTCTCTGCATCAAATCGGTGATTTAGCAGAAGGTAGAATGAACATCTTCCCCCCCATGATAGCAATGGAATGTAATCGTTATATTTTGCAAACATAACTAGAATCCAGTATGTTCACCTTGATGGACACATGAAGTTTTAGTCCTGGGGACATTAGTCCTTTAAGGCTGTAGAACCACCTGTCTTTTCTTCTCCAAGTCCTGTTCAAAAAGCTTATTTTCATACCCAACAAAGAAGATAGCTGTGTTGTCCATAAAGGTCAACCACACCAAAACCCTGAAGATTCAGGAACACAAAAAAATAGATTTAGAAAAGAAACCCTGCAACCCAGATCAGAAAGGATCTGACAGCTACATTCACTGCTTAAACAACATGACTTTTTCTGGCCACCCACATTATAATATATACTCTTCCTCAAAACAGGACACTGTAGCCTGAAAAGTTTTTATGATTTCAGAATTCCCCCAAGTAACCTCCATCCCTGATGAGATGCTGCTTGCAACAGTTCAAGATCAGAAGTCTCCAACAGCTTTTTCCTTTGATTCAGATCTGACTATAAAATTACCACTTACTCTACAAACTCTAAAAAAATAGCACGATCGATCTTGAGAGGCATAACTACATCCAAGGAAAGCAACATGGGAAGAGAAAACTCATGTGTACATTGAAAACAGAGCTTAAACAGAGCCAAGCTAAAGTATTTGGGGAGAATGCTCTCATCTCTTTCTAGCAACCCTGATTTCCAAACAACGTATTTGGATACTGTCAGATTTTTGTAAAGAAAACTCAGCTTCTAATGGTGTTTTTTAGTTTATATGGCGACAGGCTTTCTGGAATTCCCCATCTCTGCACTCTTTTTGTTCCCATAAATACTTTCCCTGCCAGAAAATGCACTGATTCCAAACAGCTATAATGGTTAAGTCCTCTAGCAAATGTCTTAAGTACCTGATTTTGAATAACACCTTGTCCAAGGAATTGGTCAGTTGTTAACCTTTAACCCTCTGGACAGCCATGCAGGAGGAATCCGCTTAAAATTCCCATTGTAAAGATACACAAGTAGTAGCATTAAGGCTATTTGACCTCAGGATTTTCTGAAGGTAACTTTTGGATGTAATTTTCTCACATCTTTTTTGCATTTGCAAATAATTCCTTAAACAACAATCCAAACAAACTTACTTTTCATGCTGCATGGTTTTTAATCCATTTTGTGATCCCATTTAGCAGTAAGGGAACTGAAAAGTCTTTCCAGCAAAAGTTACAAACAACTTAGGATTCAGCAGTGCCTAAGAAAGAAGCTGTATTTACTTTCCCTGGACAGGGGACATAAGCTGTCTTTGACAACTGATCTTTCTGATAATAGAGTTGTCCCAAGCGACCAGAAATTGTTCACTGGGAGAAGTGAAAAGCTACGTATAGACCTGTCTTATGCATGAAGCTAAAAAGAAGCCCATGTAGTACAGACAGATGCCATAACGTGTTTATGCTATAGAAAAATGACTGCCTAGAACAAATATACAGAATATAATTATTGCAAACAGATAAGGAAACTGGCTTTAAAAAAAAGCAATTGTAATTCTAACATACCACATGAGGTTCTCTTTGAATAAGAGAAGAAGTCAGACTTCTTAATGATCTTGTGTCTACGTTGCAAGAGTGAATGTGCTGAAAGGAGATGTGAGATGTATATAAACCAAGTTGCCATTTGGGTTACAACTTTCCTCTGGTGGAAAGAAATGGTGTTAGAAAATACCATCAACACTACAGCGTAATTTGGTCTCATCTGAAACCGCAACATGGAATGAGGCCAAAGCACAGTGGGGTAGCTGAAGGCACAGAGAGTCCCAGGGCAGGTGAGCTGCTCCACAGACCCTCCTCTGTCACCTGTTCACTGGCCACATCATGAGACATAGTTCAGGATGAAACTTGATTCATAATCCAGACCCTGAATTTTATCTTAACCTCATCTCTTGATCAGGCAGCTCTACTTGTCAGGAACATTTTACTGCATTAAAGAGCAGCATACAGGGTTTTTTTTTTAAGCAACATTAATTTACTTGCTGATGGTCCTATGAAGTAAATGCTCTTAAAGATATTCTGGTAGCCTGGGAACAATATATTCTCTTCAGCACTGTGGAAGACTATTGTCCAAGATAACAAGGGCAAAAATAATTTCTATTAATATATTTGTTTCCATTAAGTCATTTTCATAGAATAATTAAGGGCAGAAAAGACCTCTAAGATAATAAAATCCAACCATCAACCCAACATCACTGTGACCACTAAACCATGTCCTGAAGTGTTACATCTACAATCTTAAAACCACTCATAGGAAAGTCAGCAGGTGTAGATAGATCCCAGCACCTAAAACTCAAAGTGAAACTCTCAGGGTATCTGGGTCATAAGAAGCTGTTTGTCCGTTTTCAAACGGTAGTTTGTGGTTTTACCAATTTTTTAATTATATAAATATATATATGGGAAAGAAAAGTTTTACAGTCAGGTCCTGAAAACAGATGCTTGACTCATCCCCAACTTCTACTGGCAAAGAAAAAAATTACTTCAAGGATGCCCAAGGAGAGACCTGTTACCTAAAGCATAAGCAAAACAGCAGGCAGAACAACTTATTTTCCTGCAAGAAGAGGAAGGCTGTTTAAACTAAAACTGCTATGAACCCTGGCAATATCTTTGTGCCAGTTCTGGTTTAGAACCAAAGAAGTAGAATTTGCAAAACAAGAAATGAACAAAGAGCAAAGATAGCAGCAAGCTGGAGCTCAGTCCCATCTTGTATGGCCAAGTGTCTTGGTCTCAGAAACACTGCATGGCAGCAATTATTTTGCCCTTTAATAACTTGGAGTGAAATTCTGATCCCAGCAAAGTCAAAAGGTGGGTTTGTGGTTTTTTTTAAAAAAAACAAAACACTTCCACAGAGCTCAGCTTTCATCTTTCATGCCTGATGGTCCTTCTGCTTGTACCAGTTTCAGAACTTCACACACTCAGATCATCCATCTTTGCCAGCCTTGCACTGATGACAACACATCACTTGGCATCTGGTTTTGTCATCAGCATGGCTTGGTTCTTAATTTCATTTAAATTTCATATTTACTGTCTTAGTTTCATCCCTCAACATGTACACATTCTTGTAGCCCATGGGTTTCTCCCTACTAGAGCATAGAAGCTTTTTTCACACGCACATTCATTTTTGAGCACTACATTGTTATACTTGCTTGACCAAATCAACAAGCAACCTTTTTCTTGGATGCTCTATACACTTTACTTAAACTGACATACACACAAGCAAATTTATTGTGTAACTGCACTCTTAAAACCATTTTTTTTTTGCTCCCACTGAAGGCAACTATTACCCAGGCTGTTATCAGATGTTTTCCTTTCAAATTTCCACAGTATTTCTGATCTGGTCTGTACAAGTATGGAGTTTTTCTGCCCTGTCTTTTGCATTCATAAGTCAATTGCATTCCATAAAGTCATTATCCTTCACCATCTCAGTTCTCAAATAAAACAGAATCATCAGGAGTCAGAGATGTTGTTTCACTGAAATAGCCATTAAGAGAAAAAAGTTTTTTCCTTTTTCTAAGTAGTTCCTTATCTTTTTGAGGATTTCTGTTCCTTGTGGCCATTCTGGGATTTTATGTAATAAGGATAAATAGACAGTGGTCCCTGTGTTAGCTACAAATAGCACAACAACGTTCTGCTGGCAGGACTCCAGGGGCTGTAATCAATGGGATTCCAACTCTCCTTATCATTTCCTCCAGATTATTTTAGAGGTGAGCAAAGAGCAGGATGACAGAACAACAAAGACACCAAAAATACATGCTCTGTTTAAACCACTTTGTCTGGCTTTCCCCCATCCATTATTCAATGCTTTTTAGTTTATACAGACCCAGTGAATCGTTCACAAATTTGTCCCACAGGTATCCCAAGCACAACCTGAACAAGACTGTCCACAGGCTACCACAGGTTCCAGCTTACAGCCCAGGAGACCAAGACAACCTTAATATTAGTGCCATATAAGCCAGCCTCATTTATCCAGAATCCTTAGGTTCAAGAGATTGACCAGTGATCCGAATTTGCAAATTTTGGACCCATGTTTGATTTTCAGAAGTGGAAAAGGACAAGAAAATTTCAGCTGCAGAGCCTTGCTCTAAGGATACATGTTTAGCTAGGGTCAGTCAGTGCAAACAGCTGAACAATAGGTACATATGAATACAACTAAGAGACTTAGTGCATTTACATTTGTAGACCCAGTTTGGAGCACTTTGCCCTGTAGACCTTTGTCTCAATCTCCCCGCGTGTAATGATGACAATTCCCACTCAGTCATTTGAAAGATGAAATCAAAGCTTTGAACTCATCAAAGGCTACCTGGGCCCCCAAATATCTGGCTTTTCCTAGGACAGCTCAATTGTCTAGTGAGGTCCTTGAATTTTAAGTAATATTTAAATGAAGGAAGAAGTAATGAAAGGTATTACTATTGTAATAAAAACAAACCCCCACATCACACCTTTTTGGCAACATCCTCAAATGTGCCTTAAACTAAGATTTACTTTTTAATATGTCCCATCCACTTCTGACTAGAGAAGATAAAAAATATCATTCATTGGACATTTTCTGTTTAATTTTGACACTTCTCAGATGATGCAGTTGTGAATTTCTACCATATTCTGGGTCTCCCATGCCAGAAAACAGCTCTGCTTTTATATCTTACTGCTCATAAAGCAGAAATCTTTAAAGATGAAATTTTTCTACTCCTACCCTAATTTCTACTGGATGCTTGGATAAGCTGACACCAAAGTCCTTCAGGCAAATACTGAAAATTGCTGTAGACCTGCCATCATATATTTATGAGCATGAAATATTTGCTGCTGAAGAAATGAACGTACTGAATGACATTTTAGACAGCCAATTAGCAGCAGTATCAACTAACAAGTTGTTCACATCACGTGCCCTGGACTATGAATACCTTACTGATGTCACTCCACTTTTCTCCACTCACCTGGCAAGCAGAATTTATAGTTTATTTTTATTATTACTTATTGTAGTAATATATTTATTATCATGATTAGTAGAATTCCTTGCATGGTGAAGGAATTTTTAAAAGAAATATCACCAAATCAGAAAAATTGAAAAGCAGACAGTTGTGCTGGACCATCAAACCAGCCAAAGCCCCAGAGAGATCCTTCATCCCCAGAAGCAGTTGGTTTTATTCTCAACGTACACTTTTATTTGAGGCTGCACATTCTTTCACGGAAGAAAGAGTTGGTTACTTGTGACCAAGCAAAAATATAAGTCAATCATATTGCCATGCTTTAAATTTTGTTCACAAGTATGTGAAAAGTTAATAGAGATGTTAAATAATTGTTAATTAAACTCCCCCTTTGCCCTTCCGTGGCAATTTCCCAGGCATCTGGGGTGGAGGGGGAAATCCTCGCTTCAGTCCTGGGTTGTTGTGTATGGTTAGAGACCAACTCACCCCTGGTTTATTAACTTCATATCTAGCAGCAAGAAGTTTGTGTCAGACCCACCACAGCCCTAATAGATCTCCTACTGGGCCACAAACCCCAGTACAAATGGCAGGGCTGCCAGCACAATCCCAGCGTGAATGGGCCTAAATTAGCCAGCGCCTAATAACCAGTTTACTAACACCTGTATTAGTCCTGTACCACTGTGGGGAGGGCTGCTGGTGGACAAGGCATAATCCCATAAGCTTTGCATTTGCATATCCCTCATTAGCTGATGAAAACCTGAAGGAGGCAGGTTTTTGCAGCCGGTGGGTCCATTCGGATGCTCCGGCTGCCTGGGTGGCTCGATAATGAAGTAAGGGTGGTGAATGTGAGGTTTATATGTATGGAAGGGATTAAGAGCATTAGAGTTTGTGTGAACCGATGTTGCCATATTCTCTCGACTGGATCACAGTAATTGGATGGGAGGAGCAAGAGAGGATCCATTAGTTTTGTCTGTTTGCCCAGGAGCTGGGTGCTAGAGATTCAATTTTGCTTCCTTTTGCTCCCTTGCTTTTGTGAGGCATGAGGCTTTGTCTCAGCGAGCCCTTAGCACCTCTGTACACTCCCCACGCTAAGGAGATTCAGCCACAAAGAGGAAACCTCGGAGACAGGCAGCAGAAAATGCAGCCCAGACTCAAGTACTACTTGAGGGCAGCACAATCCTGCCTAGCCCAATCCTGGGAGAGAAAGCAAGAGATAATTGAAATCTATAAACACCTCTGGAGCCTTTTTATTATTTTATTAGTTCTCTACATTTGGGCTTAACAAACCTCATCATCAAAGAAGCTGTGAGCTCCTTACAAGAAAACTGAATGGCTTGAAAATTCTCTGACTAAGGAGCAATTGTTGAGAGTATTTGCTGGGCTTGCATAATTCTAATGCAAAAAAATTCCATTTCCTACATTATTTGTACAGCTGGAGCAATCACTGTGTGACCAATGATGTAAAAAAAAATAAAAAAAAAATCACAAGATTGTCTCTCCCATAGGGCCAACAATGCATGTTCAGTGACAGCAAGAAGAAAACGTCCTAAACAGTTCAGGAAAACCTGATGCCAAAGGGGGGCTTGGCAGGATGTAAAGCCACAGGTTTTATAGAACAGACATTGATCAGAGACAGAATGGTTTGGGGGGGAATATTTTAGACATTCTAATGTCACATCGTTTCAGCAACAACTTGGAGAATATTTTCTTCTGTTTGGGACAGCTTAACACCTGAAAAATTGCTACCAAAGTGAAGCTGTGATGTGCAGAGTAGATGGGACTATTCAATTATAACAATAATAGAAGCAACAATCACAAGTAGCATATTTTTTCCAATTTGTTTTAAATATTTGGTCCCCAAAGTCATCATTCTATTTATTACACTTCTCTGAATTTTAGTAGGAAAATCTCTATTTGTTTTTTATCAGCTTTCTATTTTGTGTTTTTAACCTAAACAATGGCATTTGTTTGTGAAATAAGAGAAACCAAAAGTTCCTTTAGTTTGAGATGTGAGAATACAATATTAAGGAATAATCCATGATTTTCTCTGGTGTCCTAGGTTTTCCTCATTGGAACAGTTTAATCAGGATGAAACTATAATGACACAGACCTTACTTATTAAGCAGTGAGTGATTCTCTATTAGAGACTCCCTGTACAGTTGTTGTAGTTCTATGCATTTAATAAAGCTGTGATCATTTATTGCCTTTCACCTGAGTTTTACGAAGGAAGAAGACTATACTGTGTTTCTAATGGGTTGCAAAGGGGAATGTTTAAGCTAGATACAGCCTGACATTTCCTCCATAATCCCATACCTGAATTCCACAGACTCTGACAATGCCTGCAGCAGGCTGGGAGCTGACCTGATGAGGCAGCTCAGGGGTGTTGGGAGATGTGTATCCCAAGTCCCTTTACAACTTCTTTCTCTCAGGCCATTAGAGGACATGACCAGGCACAACCAACCTGCCTGGCTGCTGGAACCCCTAAAATCCAGACAGGAGCTGCAGATCTCCAGTTGCAGCTTTTGCCTCCAGAAACACAGCCAGCCCTAAGAACTGGAAGGTGAAACAAACTGGGAACACGTTGGCTCTGACATCTTTGGGTGACAGCACAACACAGAGACTGTGGAGCCTCATATCCCTTAGGTAAAACATCTCCTGAAAATTGGGATTTGGACAAGAGAAAAAACTCAGCCATTATAACAGAACTCAAAAATAAGTAGAGAGCCATCAGAGCTCAGCATGGACACACCTGTGGGCCCTCTGGCTTAAGCCAGCTACCTCCAAGACGTGTCAGCTCTCACTCTGATTCACTCTGTGAATTGCACTCCCCCAGCTTCTGGCACTTGCACTTACATCCAGCTGGACTGAGGAACAGATCCAGCTCCAAGGAAATCTGGGGATTTGAGAGCAGGGGTTTGTTTGGATTTCCATGCACCAGTGCCCTGATTCAACTCGCTAACAGAACAGGAGCACTTGTGATCTCTTCACAAGGAGCCACTTGGAGAAGACAAGCAACAATGAGTACAAGTTGCACCAGGAGAGGTTTTTATCAACATAAGAAATAAATAATTTACAGTAAGAATTATCATTCACTGGAACAACCTCTCCAGGGATGTGGTAGACTGCACTCTGGAGGTTTTCAAGGTGCGTTTGGAAAGGGTGATAGAAAATCTCATCTAGGCTCCCCTCTTCCCAGGAAAGGTTGGACCCTGCTAACCTGGGCCATTCTAAGTGAGGTAGTAGAAAGTAGAAGAATTAAATCAGGGCTGTGCTTTTCCAGAAAATAAAAACTGAAATCTGGAATGCACCCTTCATGGCCTTCAGGAAAACAAACTATTTAAATTGATGAAATTAAAAGAAGAGCTCTTTGTGTCTCAAAGTGTCTCAAAGTGAAGAAATTTCAGCCCCTCTTCAACCCATCATTTTTTGTAAAAGAATTCACAATGATTTTTGGAACAGCTTATTATTAAGGATCACACACTTTTTGTGATACGTCTACTATCAAGTCTACTTTATGTGGAAAAAGACCCACAGTCTTCTCAAATGACTGCAAGAAGCTGTAGGAGAAGGCTGCCAAACGAATCGCTGTGGTGAATTCCAGAGCACATAATAATACTCCCAGTTGTTTGTTTGAATCATCTTCTGATGCCACACGCACATTTAGCTGATGTACCAACACTAATGTACCGTGCTGTTCTGGGAGTTGGAATTATCAAATATCTCATAAAAATAAACAGCTTTATTGCCAGGCTCATGAATGATAATCCCACAGATGCCAATCGTTAATCACAGAATGTATCAAGGTAATTACCAAGCCAGGGATCTGTTTTATGGAGTTTGTGGGTATGTGGTTAGATGATGTTCTCTTTGCACAAAGCAGACAGCAGTTGCCTGCTGTTGGCATCGCTCTGTACCCCCAAGGATCAAGTCCTAATAAAACAACAACATGCAGCCAACCCACATTCAGTACAGCACTGTCAATGCCTGCACAGAACATGTTCCTGCTGCTTTTATTTAGCAGACATGGAGGCATCTCAATGCTGCTGTTGGTTTGAAAAACTACCAAAATAAATTTTAAAATCCTCATCACATGCATATACTTAACAGGGTCCAATTTGAAAATCAGGAGACGATCCTGACTCATACAGAGCTGGGGTCTAGTTGTCCATTCAATTCATCCCAACAGTGCTAAAGAAACCTTGTTTAAAATTTTCTGATTCTGGATTTTCTCACCAAGTATATTCCTTGCATGTAACAACAGAATGAAGCACAGAACGAGGGCAGGGGGGGTGTTTCTCCTCACTTCAAACCTTTGCATGAGAAGACTGAAACCACTTTTACAAGTTAGAGCATTTTGCATTAGGTTATTTGCTAATATTTTCAATTTCTGCCAGCTTTGACAACTTATTTTGTCTCTAGTCAGCATCACCATCCCATTCCCACCCTCACCCAAGCACTACTGTGACATGGCACTGGGGTTTAAAACTGCCAGAAGCCATTCATGTCCCTCACTCCCCACTCTATTTCAGACTTTCTCCTCCCACCAACCCCCCAAAAAAGCCATTGAAAATACAAGTAGGGAAATACTGTTACAACCCTGACCAAGGCAGGTCTCCAAAGCACAGCTGAGCCCTGGGATTCTGGACAGCCAAAAAATACACATTGGAAGAAAGCCCCATTGTCTCATGAAAGGGGGGAAGAAGTTTAGCTACATCAAGGACTTTGGTTCAGAACTGTTAATTCCCCCAGGTCGTGGCAGCAATTCCAAGCACTTATCCAGCTTCCCATCATTATTGCATATAATCAGATATCCCTTCAGTGGCCTGTGGTTCACATCTAAAATGGGCTGAAAACTCATTCTCCAGGTTACTCCCATTTTCCATCCCTATCCTGGAATTCTCCTGCTCAATAAAACCCACGTGTAGTGAAAATAAAGGGAGCCTGCACCATGCAGGGTCTTTGAGCAGTGATCTTGCATCAGATCCTCTGCCACCTTGAGGTGACCACTAGAGAAAGGCTGTGATAGCCTTACCTGTAGCAGAGGAAGCTTCCCAAACACCTAGCCAGGATTGCCACAGACTTGTGGGTTTCTTTGTGACTGGTTTGCTGTGGAACAGGCAGGGGGGCTGGAGGCATATGTTATGATCTGAAATGCTGGGATGGTTTGTGGAGAGCACCTCTATCTTCCCAAGGATGAGAACCACCCAACCCTACCAGCTGGCTCCATGCAGCTGTGCTGGCCCCTCTCCCCTCAGGAAATGGGTTCCCACTGCCTGAGTCCCCACAGCTGCACAGGATCAGCTGTGGAGGACACTCAGTGAGAATCATTGCAGCTCTAAAAGGAAAATCAAAGTGTCAGTTCAGGATGATACTGAAGAGAACAGCTGAGGCTCAGCTGCACTAACAAGCCACCACCAAGTCACTGAGGCTGATTAAATTATTTTTGAGTCACTCTTTCTTCCTATCCTTTAAGTCTCTCAGTGACTTCTAGGGGTCTGCATTTTCTTCTGCATAATGAAGACTTCTATATACCTTTAAAACACAGAAATAGATTTTGTGCCCCATTGCACCACTACAGTTTTCACTTCCTGGGATATTTTGGTGAGTGGCACCTTAAAAACTGACACAACTTTACTATTTCTTACTATTGTACAGCATCATTTTGTTAGCATTACACAACAAATACACAAATAAAAT
Source organism: Chaetura pelagica (assembly GCF_000747805.2). Taxonomy (NCBI): domain Eukaryota; kingdom Metazoa; phylum Chordata; class Aves; order Apodiformes; family Apodidae; genus Chaetura; species Chaetura pelagica. Next base: position 52,224 of record NW_009952259.1, read on the forward strand.
AAGGGAAAGGATGGGAGCTAAGGTCATGGGACCTATATGATTTACTAGATGAAATTCAATCAGAAGAGCTTATTTAATGTGATCTGAAAGTAAATGTATTTACTTGTATTAGGATAACAACAAGCAGGAAAGGTTAATCAACTTACTAGACTGGAACAGGTAGGTCATTTTAATCTTTGTTTTTTGAATCAAAGTATGTGAAAGCTGAAGGGACCACTCAGCATGTTCCTTGCTGACACTTTGTTGACTGCATGATTGTGGTAGGTCCCTTCCAAATGAACTATTCTATTTAAAGATTAGTAGTACTTACACTGCAATTTCCCAAATGAGTGGGTGATACTGGTGGTCTAAACACAAGAATAAGGTGCCTTGGCAAAGTTATAAACTTAAAATGTGTCCTATGACCTTTCTCTATGCCTACATTTATGCCAGGGTTCCCTCTTGCTAAACACCAAGTAGCTTCTCCCTGGTGTGCTGCAACCACAGAGTAGTTGAGGCACAGTAAGACACACCAGCAGTTATATCACACTAATGGGTTTAATTGCCTCAACCCTGAATCTTCCAGAGAGAAATGCACCTCCTTTTTAGGGCATTAGAAGAGATCAAGAGGCATATTCATATTAAAAATAACTCTCATTTGGGCTGGACATGAAGGTTTACATTAGTAGCTTCTTTCATAATCATCAACAGGTGGAAGAACCTCCTTCATGGTTTTCTGCAGCTACTCAGCTGTCATGTTGTTTGCACTGAAGGTGAAACAACCCTGTAGGTTGATCTTTGTATTTTCTTTTAAAACTATAGTAGGTTTTAGATGTCTAAGCCTGAAGTCAAGACCTTTGCTATGCTAGGCAGAAGAAAAGAACAAGAAAAGTGCCCTTGAGATGATCAGTGTGATAGCCACTGAAAACAAGCCCACAGTTTTGGATCACTTCACTGTCAATCAGCTGTCAAGGCACTGTTATTTATTCTGTATCAGAACTTCTTTGCTCCTCACTATACTTTTCCTTATATCGCAGAGGTGGGAGGTGCAAATAGGTCACTGACTCCACTCTGGACACAGATCCCTTCCTGTACCCTTCCTTGCCCTCCAGCCAGGTACCACACTGCACAGCTGACTCTGAGAAGACTTACACCGAGGAACCCGTATGTGCCTACAGACACTTTACGTCTACCTAAACCACAATTAACCAAGGCTGGGGAAAAAAAAAAAGGCCTTTTGGGGAACAATACATGGGTTTGAAAAGTTTGAGTTTAGCTGAACACACACTTGCATTATTTAACACACGTTTACCCCTTGTTCTGTCTGCTCGGTCCCCGCCATTTCCCACTAAACAGGTCCCTTATCTTTATTGATCACTTAATTTATCTTTTCTTAACTCCCCTTGCTCCGTCTGGTGCCGTGTGTCCAAGGTATTGAGGCTAAACATCCGTCTGTTCATACTGTCATGACTGGTTTGCCTTTGAAAGAATAGGGGGAGCAGGTGGTGTGACTAAGTAGACCCTCGACAGAATAGGGGCACCATGGCTGTGTCCTGTCCCAACCTGCCAGCCATTCCCCACCCTCCCAACTGTTCCACATTAAAGCAGTCAACTGTGGCTTTACAGTCCAAGTTTTACACAACAGTTTTACAAACCAGGAAGAATTTCTTTTGTTGAAAATCTTTTGTTAGGCAGTGCAGAATGAGGGGAGGGGGGGGAAGTGGGATAGAGGGAGTGGAGAAAGCTCCGTTCTGAGACCGGGTGCATTTTAATGTGTATGTAGATATAGACCACGCCATGTGCCAAGCTGCTGAGCTCACTCACTCTCTACTTCTGTGCTGCTTTTAAGCTCTCTTTGAAAGTTGTTGCACAACCTATCTTTCAAATGCATCCCTCTTTCCCATTTTCTTGGGCTTTTTTAGTAGTTTTCCTTTACTTCTGTTCGTGGTACAATTCTTGCTTATTAGAGAAAGTAACATCAAAAACAACCAAATATAATCAGCTCATCTCTTTGCATAATAAGAACAGAATATCCCTTTTTAAGTGTTGTAAGATTATCATAAATCCATCTAACTGGATAGACATCCCTGAAGAAAAATCCAGATGATGCTTCAGCACATTCCACTTTCCAAGCAGCCCTACTACAGGCATCATGCTGCTTCTGATCTCACACACCCTATTTCCTCACAGGGTTAAGTGGTGCTTGTTTCAACACAGATTAGGAAAGCACTTGTACATGTGGGTTATGTCTGAGATAACATACCCTGAAATGGTCTGATCTGTAAGAGACAGAATGTTCTGATACTCACAAAACAGAACCCAGAAAGAGCAGATATTTGTTGCAGCTGTGAAACTAATCTGGTATCACCACCAGAATGCTTCAAATGGCTGCATACAAAACCTGAACCTACCAAATACTTCTCATATGGTTCTGGTTTTGTGGTTTTTTTTCCCCTCTTCCCTGTGAGAATTCACAAACTAGATAATTCACAATGTTTTCAAAGCCAAACACAAGATTCGTGTGTTTCCCACATTTTAAAAGGAAAATGCCAAGTTTCAACATACTCACTTATTGCACCATAACCTTTTTTCCCACTGGCAAAAAGGTACTGAATTTTCTATTTTAGGCAGAATTGCAAGCCAAGAGAATTAAATCCTTTCCCTTTTTAAAAGATATTGCACTCAATCACTCAAATCATATAACTTTACAGAAAAACAATAAATAACACAAGTTGGCTTCTCCTTTCTTTCCTTCAGAGAGTTGTCTGGCTCTCCATACCCTCCCCCTCCCCATCAGGCCGCAGAGAAAAGACAAAAGCTGAAACCCTGCTCCTGTAGGAGTCATTGGCAACATTTCTATGAGGACTGAATTTCACCCAAACTGCTGAGTCCTGCAGCAACCACAGAACTCAGTGACTGTAGCCTAAAGAAGGAAGGATCCGTAGTTATTACTAGATCATTGGGAAAATGCTGAGAAGTAAAGCTACTAAAAGCCCTGTTTTCTGTTAGAGCCAGATGCTGTCAAACATGCAAGTAATAGGCTTTTCAGTTGAACTGATATAAAGGGTGCAGTTCAGATTCATGGGGGTTTGTAGCTTCCTGATAAAAATTAAAATATTACTAGAGTATAATTAATAAATAAATAAACAAATACATAAATAAATAAAATGAGTATTCTTATTGAATTAAGGGAAAATGCCCCATCTACATCCCCTTCAGGGGCCTAGTGCTTAGGTCACTCACTCACAAGTCTTGGTTTCAATCCTTCCCTTCCTGAAGGGCTTCTCCAGAAAGCACTAAACCAACCAGGATATATGATGACATGAATACTTTAGGATTGCCAGTATCTCAGATTACTGCAATTCTGTTGTGCTTAAGGAATCAATTATCTTTGAAGCCAGCATCAGAATTATCTTTTCTCTCAGACCAGTGCCCTAATCAGGAGGTTCTTTGAGGCTTATTTTACATTTCTTAACTCCCTGATTATTTATTTAACACACAGTGAAGCAGCACCTCTGAGAAAGAGGGAAGCTCACCTCACCTCAGCCTCCCCATTGCTTTATGCCCTGGTTCTTAGAGTCTTCACTCTGCAGAACGAAGGTGAAGATTTGGGTTTTTTCTGCGTTGAGGAGAATACTGAAACTAGCACTCCAAAAATATGAACAGAGATGCTACTAATACAAAGCTGGATAAAAAGGGATTGCTGTGGCTTACTTACAGGTACAACTTTTTCTCAAATGCAGCAAGATTTTTAGATCTTTTATTGAAAACCAAGACTATTTTACAGCCAAACTGGTAGATGATAATACCGCTCCTAATGTTTATCCCTAAGTAGATGAGGATCAGCATCACCAAGAGTGAAACATGCTCAGTGTTTTGCCCCAGATTACTAACACTTCCACAGCAGAAAGCAGGGATTAATATTTTAGTATTGTAGGTAAGCAAAGAGATAAGATATCTACAGAGATATGCAGATCTAGAGTCACTATAATTTTAAAAGCATATGTAGCCATTTTCTTAATAATAGATTAAAGTCTATGTTAATAAATCTTGAGGGAAATGTCTTGCATGTCTTACATCAAAG
>NW_009952259.1:56297-61297 GCF_000747805.2 Chaetura pelagica
CAGCAGGACTCATGTCACAAATACTGCATTATCTGTACATTAACAACTGCCTTCCAATTGTAAAATCATAACATCTACAAATAGCTAAGAAAATCCTTCTGGATTGTTCATTTTTAATATTGTAATCAATCTCTCTACTACCATGTTTAACAATATAATGTTTTCCTACAAACATCTTAAATGCTGACTAGCTTTTCTCAGATTTGTACAGGAAGTGCCAATACACTCTATGTATCACCTACACCTACACCTGTGTAAAAAACAGGTGTGAAGTCCACAAGAATTCTATTTTATCTGCCTGTGCAGGTTATACTATGTGCCTAGATTCTCTTTGTCTATGGGATTATTTGGAGAATTACCAAATCAGTTATGAATTTATCCTTTTATTATGCTAAGTCTACAGAGAGAACTAAATGGGTAGATAGAAAACCCATGAAAGTAGACAGGAGATGTCAGGGTGCTCCTAGGGACCTGCACTGTAAATCTGAATCGAGTCACAAATGATCTAACTAGACCTGAAACGAATCTCATGATCTTCCTCGATGGACGTTTGTCCACATCACAAAAGCCACCATGCAGTTTGGCACAATTTGTCAGACATTTTCAGGGATTTATTGCTGTCCAGGCACAGATGATGTAGGTTAGAGTAAGTTGTGTTGGCTGATCTGCCATAGACAAAGTTAAATGGCAACTGTCAAAACTTGGCGAGAATCAACAGTGCTTCCTTCCCTAGAAACACTGAGTTAGATTAATAAAACATCCCAGCACATGGATGAAAGAAACAGTTTTACAGGACAGCCAGCTACATGCACCTGTTTATTCAGGGGCAAGAACAAGCTTTCTGCACTGCTATATACAACCCTCCAAATATTTTATGTGGATTTTGCTGCTTCTGTGAAGCAACATTGTCACTGACTGCACACATCAAACTCAATTTAACTTGCTTAAAAGTTACACACTGATATCCTTAATATATAGAATTATTTCATTTTGCTTTTCAAATGGATGAACAAAATTAAAAGAGGAAGAGAGAAAAAATTGTCTTAGCTTCAACTTATCCCTTTTCAAAATGTAATATTTGTGTAATTCTGTAAAATCGTTTAAAGTATAATTTAATACATCCCTTTAACAACCCACAAATTATCACTTGACAACTAGAAATAATAGGTCTTTTTGTTAAAAACAGAAAGCATGTGAAGACTAAAGGTTAAACAGGTCTTTTCATCATGATAAATCACTGGTTAATGAGCCTGGTATTGTTGGGTATTATACTTGCTCACTTTAATGCCATTACCTTCTGGTTGTAAAGCTGACACTACTAATGATCTTAATTCTTTGAACTTTTCCACAATATTGACTGGTTGCATAGAGCAGATGTTACTTGGATTTGACTGCAAAAATGGCAATTCTTCTAAGGCCTGGAGTGCCCCTGAAAAGAATGATACTGAGCACAATGTATTTTGATAAGTCCAAGTCAAAAGAGATTCTTCTCTGTCCACTACTGCTCTTGCTGTTTCTCAGTATCACACAAAAATCAATCACAGATAAGACAGAAATATTCTTGATCTATATTCTGCAGTTTCCTTTAAAAAAATTATTTAATAACATCATAAACAAAGACAAGAAAGTTTGTACCTAATCTCTGTTGCTGTACCTGGAAATTCTCCTGCATTATAGGATGCACAAGTGAAAAAAAAAGCCTTTTCATTCTGTATTTCAGTTTTCCCTGATCTTGACTGATGTTGAGGTCTCCAGGAGCTGTATCAGTGTGCCAAGTGCTGACAAAGCAGGATGCCCAGTTCTCCTTCACTAATAGGTGGTTAGAAGAACTAGTTACTTGACACCTCTCTAAAATACAAGGACTGTCTTTCTTTGTGTGAGGGACTAGGTTCAAGTAAACTCGCCTTAGGAGGGAGTTGGGTTACTTAAGGGGAAGAAAGCAGGGATTGCTGAGTTTAAGTTAAAACTGAAGCAAACTGGAAGCTTCGTGCTTATGCCCATTCCTTTCTCTTCCTGAGTTTGCCCTTGCACCTCTTCTTGCTCTCTTCCTGTCACTACCAGTTTCTATATTTAGCAAATGTGGAGTGTAGGGCAAAATCCAAACCTTAGGAAGGCAGAGGTAGTTTGTTCTCAATTTATGTCAAGTTCTGGGCCAGAAAGATTGTGAGGCACCATAGTACAGAAATGGGAACAATTAAACTCATCATCCCTGAAGTCAAACCTCAGACCATCACACCCTTCACACACACATTCTTTGCACACTGTGCAGCAGCAGGCACAGAAGCTGCATAGTTTAGCTTATAGAAAGGCCACATTCTGCCCTCTTTGCAACACTATGTTCTGCCTAGTGGACTTCAAGGAATTCTAGATTATTTTCTACATTTTCTTAAGTAAGAGTTTGTTTTCTTTCAGTGAATTTGAAGAGAATGGAGAATGAGGATGTGATTGATTTTATAAATATTCTGGTTATGAAGGTAAGTTTTATGCAAGATGAATTTAAAGTGAGCAATTTCTCTAAAGAAGAGCAATAAATACTAAAATATCTGTACTAAAAAAATCCAAGCTCCAAAAGGCATTTTGCTTGTATTGCTGACAACTCACAGGTAGGGGGGGGGCAAGTAACTATTTTTCTCAAGTGATTCATGAAAATTGAATCCTGAAAATTTAATCCTTAACCTATATGGGAAGCTTAAGGAAATTTTCAATACTGTTAATCTCACAAGATAAAAATGTAAACATAAACGTATTTCCTGCATATCACCTATGATTCTACTAAACTCTGTTGGATTGAGATATATAAATTTCATCTAATATGGCTATCACACCAGCACCTGAGGCTGAGCTGCAAAGAGGGTTTCTCACTTAAAGAACTTAGAGCTACTCTCACACAGGATAAAATCCTGAACAAGTCAACCAAACCATCAACAAAATAAAGATTTTACTTGAAAAACAATTAGGTAGACACAATTCATTTATTTAATGGGAGGTGGGGGTGTGACATGTTTAATAACTCCACAGGTAGCAACCAGAGTAGTTCTCATCTGAAAGACATAATCTCCAATAGTATATAATACATCTGAGCCTAGTATGGGCCCTGTCCTACTGTCCCTTGTCTGCAGAATTATTTGGAGAATTACCAAATCAGTTATAAATTTATCCTTTTATTATGCTAAGGCTACAGAGAGGAAAACTGTCACTTGTCCCAGCTTGCAGTTGGGGAACCATTTTAAAAAGCATTTCCAAAGTTGCCATTAGACAGATCTAAATATCTATCTTCCCATAATCAGAACTGCATTCTCACAAAACCCAGGTTGGCTTACACTGTAGAGGTAAATCCTCTCCTACTCAGAGTGTATCAGACACACAGAACAAGAATTTTCATTTAATCAATGCTTACTTGTTAGTGCAAGTACTTTGAAAGGCATGATTTTGATAAAATGCTCTTTAAAAAAAATCATTTTTACTGTGGGTAGTATCAATTATTTTCTTTCCTTTTGCTTATCAATTTAAATGTTTTTCATTTTATTGATAAAGCAATAAAAAAAACAGTGTCTACTACCATGAAAAAATCCCTCTGAATCTTGTGGACCACACACAAATGCTCCGTGTATTTTAAGGTTCTTTTTCAACCAATTCCACTCATATTCTTCAATGGCAGGATTGCAAACCGCACTCTCCCTCTCTGTGTTGTGTTCTCAGACAGCCTTTCTTTTTGCCATAAAAACCTTTCATTTTTAGGAGCTATTTCTGATTGTTTTTTCTTGGATGAGAAGCAAAACTAGTGACTGAACATCTGTATTCATTTGGGCATTCACATACAGTTTATTACTGTGTAACTAGAGCCAAATTCTATTCGAGCCATTAAAAATCACTTGTGGTAAACAATTCAGCACAAGCTAATGCAGATTATCCAAGAAAGGCTTTGTTACAAAAAGCATGTTTACCACAGAGGCTGACCCACTGGGAGCATCATTTTCACAGGAGATGGGTAACTTCTTTAATCAAAGATTAAAGATGAGCTGGCTCCATGCTTATGCCTCTACATTCTAAGTAACTCCACGGTTCAATTTATGTGTCTTGAGACTGAAAAACAGAACTGTGCATCAGGTAATTTCTCTGAAGCTGTCTATCTTGGCTTCAATCTTGGCCTGCTCTCTCTTGACCAAAAACCTTCTTTCACAGAATCCTCATTTTCTACCAGCAGATTTGTGATTTAAACAGCAGTATCTGACTCCTATTCCCATGCATCAAGCCCTATCCCTGTGTACTTTGCCTCCCAAAATCATGAATCTCAATTAAAGTGGTATGCTTGTAAAAATTCTAACAAGTAATACATTAGCTTACATATTTCATTATTTATTTAAGCAGAAGTTTAATTGCAAGGCAAAAAAAGTCTGTATAATTTGTTCAATGTGCAACACGGCACGTGCAATTTTTCTTTAACATACTTTCACGTGTCATCCAGGGCTTATCTATAAAAGGCCAGGAAAAGCTCTGCTCTGGCAGCAGAAGTGGCTGAAAAGACTTTCAGGCAATCCAATAGAAAGTTTTCCCCAGATTACACCCCTACATATTCTCGCAGCCTCCTCTGCCTGTCACCCCCTATTCCTTGACCACATTCACCCCCACTGGCCCTTTGCCTTTGACCTTTCTCTGCCACTGCCTCTGATTTTGTATTTGTTTTCTGGGGACTTGTTATCAATCACTTTTAACTACCCTTAAGCAGAACATTTAACCTAGGCATGTGAAAGTAGTGGATCCTGCCATCCAAAGAAGAAATAAGTTATTGTAAGCAAGACATAGTTTATATCCCTTCAGATACTCAAACCAAAAAGAAAATAAAAAATTAAAATAAAAAAAAATAATAAAGGGGTGGGGGATGTGGAAATAATGAAGTTGCACGTGTTCTAATTGCCAAAAAAATAAACAGGGAAAATAAACAAGTTACACATTCCAGTTGCCAGAACTTGCAATAGGTTTGAAATGCCTCACAGCATTAC
>NW_009952259.1:66297-110060 GCF_000747805.2 Chaetura pelagica
CTGCAGGTGAAGGAGCTCTCAGCAGCGTTTGGGGTGCGTGTGTGTGCGTGTGAAAGCGGGGGAGAGCCAGCACTCTGCTTTCAAACACTTGCACTTTGTCATCTCTGTGGGATGTTACGTTGTGCCTACCAGAGAGAGGCACTTTCTGGCACTTCTAGTCCTTCTATGCTCTTTTTTGAGTGGCTCAAGATTACTACAAGTGCACGCTCAGCCCTGAGCATTTCAGTTGCTGTGTAACGGGGGCAATGCTGTTGGTGTCATTCCCAAGACCAGTGCTGTTTCATTAGGGCAGGAGTGGTGAGACATCTCATTTTCTCATCTGCGTAGGGCTCTGCCTGCAAAATCTTGTACAATTGAGTGTGCCTGGTTTAAACTGATCCTGAATGACACAGTCCTATCCCTTCAGAGAATCCAACCATATGAGCTTCTTAAAAAACATAACATGAAATAACATTTCTACAGGGCATGTAAATTACCTACAGTGTATTAGGACATGTTTTACAAACAGACATGGAACCACTGTCAAAAGAGCAATACTAAAACTTTGCTATTTCCAAGCATTATTTATCCAACAATTCTTTATGATTTTTACAAGTCCCTTCTAAAAATCTGCCAGTGGGGGAAAACAAGTCAAGTTGTACTCTAAACAAAACTAGTTCCCTTTCTGCTTCTAGTGGTGTATCAATAATATTTCACAATCCTGACAACCAAACCACCAGTTAACATGTAAAAAATGTTCAACAAAAGGGATTAGTGGCACAACAGGCAAGTCAAAGATTTGTGCATCTGCCATGACAGTCAGTGTTGGTCACCAACAAAAAAGAGATGTCTGCATAATTTAATCTGGTTTCTAGTCACCTATGTTTCACATGTAACGGGTACTGCTAGCTTACCATGAGATCAATCCTGAAATTCCTTTTTCCACTTGTTTTTGCTGGCATTCAGCTCCTGAAAATGCTCAGCTCAGAGGCAGTAGTTATATTTTCTTTTGTGTCCTATGCTGTTGAAAAGAACACTGGTCCTCAACAAATTAATCTTAATTGCAGGTCAGCTACTGAAGTAGTGGACAAAACAACGTTGTAGTCACTGTTTTCAGAATTGCTATCTCAACATCCCAAACGCCCAGGTCTGTTGCTGCAACACTCTCAGCAGATACTAAAGCTCATAATACTAAATAAATTTGATGGCTGGAGGCTGAACAGTGAGAAAATCCTTTCCTAGAGTAGGTTGCTTCAAAAATACCATCAAGTATAACCAGTGTCTTGAAAACATGCCTTCTGGAAACTCTTCATCTTGCAGGATGTTTTAAGTCATACAGTCTAATGTTTGGCTGATGAAACCTAGCTAGTAAATTCATAGGGAAAGTCTGCTAGCCCTGGAGAGGGAAGGTGGGGTCACCAAACCCTCCCTGCAGCATTACATCATGCACACAGACAGGCATTATACTCCTCGGGAGGGGTTTAATCCCTCTGGGCCCTGCAGGGTCATTTGCTCCCTTGAACCTCTGGAGGGACTTTGAAAAATATGGTTTGGTCTTCCTCTGTTGGGAGAGAACCAGAGTTTTGACAGTGTCCCTGTTGGGATAAGGAGCAAGCCATATGGCAGCTGTAGGATTCAAACCTGCATCAAATCCCATTCAAAAAGGTAAAGCTTTTAGAAATTTAGACATGCCTATTTCATACATGCAGGTGCAACTTGGTTTCTAATTCCTCTTCTGGTTGTCAACACAAATCTAAGTGTCAACACAAATCTCACTATTATTTGCAGCACGAAGAAGCAGATAAGGTGAGTTCTGTCTCGTTGGGTTCTTTCTAACCTGCTCTCCAAAGTGCCTCAAGGTCACCTGTACCAATGGGGGAAGGAAACAAACAGCACAGAAGAGTAGCTTTCCCTAGGTCATATGACAGCTTGTGGCAGAGCAGACAAAAAAATCCAAGACTCTTCTTTCCAGCCCAAAAAGCAGGACAAAAACAGGCTAACTTGTTTTAACATCTACTGCTAGTGCAGATAAGGACATAATTTTACGCAGATTTACACTGTTTGAAAAATTAATTAATTAAATCATACTTTGCATTCTGTGTCACTCTTCATTCTGTATCTCCAAATGGTTTACATTAGTTAGTTAAAAATGGCAACAAACCTTACAGTTAGGCCTGTAATATACCTTTTCATAGCTGGGGAGCTCATAACACAGAAGGTTAAAGCCATAGCAAAATTTGTCCTAGGGAGTTTTGCCTACCAGCCCAGAAATTTCCACCCCCCTCTTTCAGCTTTCAAGGATACTAATAATTTCTCTGTAGCACCTGCACAGAGCTGTGAAGTTGTGGTGTTCAATCAGTGGCCCACTGCTGATTAAAGGAGTTCACTTTCTAGCAAAGATCAAATGCAAATAACTTTCTGTAGTGCCCAGCCACTGATGATGAACGTGCTGCCTTAGTTCTCTGCAGCTCTTATCCTCTTAGGTGAGGAGAAAACCTCTGTGTGTGTTCCTGACCCATTTGCATGTCTCCTTGATCTGCTGAGTTGGTGTGGCAACTTGCTAGACAATGGTCAGCATTATGCAAGGCAACTTGCATTAACACTGCAGCCCACAACAGAACTGGTGTTCTGACAGGCACTAACCCAAAGCAAAGAATGGAAAACATTAGCCATAAAGAAAGATTGAATATAAGAAATCTCCAGCTAATATAGCTCATCTGGTGGCTCTTCGCCTGTTCAACCCATTACCTAATTTGTTAAAAAAACCCAACAACCCCAAACAACCAAAACCAACTGCAAAACAAGCAGCCATACAAAAGAGTGGGGTTTAAAATCTGGACCAAACAAAAGTTGATTTGTTAAGCATCTTGCCCAGTTGTGGTGATTATATCAAAAAAGCAGAACTGTGATCCATTAATGAGCATCTAAAGGGCTGCATGACATGGCTGCCTTTATTTGCAGTTGACACAAGGCTCTTCAGTGACGTTTGTGGGGATCATTTATTAATCCATGCCTGGATTGTTTTCATGCTGTGTCAGGGCATCTAAATGGAAAACGGGTGCTTTGCTTTATCTCTGCAATTCTTTGTTTGGATGTTTGTTTGTTTTCAAAGCTTGCTTGTCTGATTAATAAGGCCAGTGTCATGCAGAATAAAAGAGGGATGTGTCACATTAGCTCTTAGCACAGTTAAATGTCCTCCTGACTCAGTGACTAGCTCTCCATTTTAGCAATCATTTTCTAATTTATGTTACTCCCATGTGATATATATATATTTTTAAAAGTTGATTCCCATATGAACAAGCTCAAAAGCAGCATACAATCTGATTCTTTGCTCTATTTAAGCATATAAACCAGGAATCATTTAAGTCAATGGGTTTACACCTAAATGAAACAGGGGAACAAACAGGTATGTAGGATGCAATGACTGCATGGATTTTTTCTGGTTGCTCAGACTCCTTGAATGTAATCACAACTTCATTAAAATCAGTGGAAACCTTCACTAATTAAATCAGTGGGCCCTGAGTTTCACCAATGAGCTCAGACTCCAGGAAGCCATGGTTATCACTATCAATGGGCAGACATCCAATCAATTGGGACAGTCTGTTTTTGGTGAAATGGTGAAAAATCTTATTGTCCTAGGTCAGTATCTTTCTGAACTGTGACACCCATGGTTTTTAGACCTAAAAAAGGCTTTGTGCATCAATATGGCAGTGATGGAAATGGAAAGAATTACAGCTTGCCAAGTAAGTTCAACTCCATAGAACACAAGAAGGCAGATTGCTCCTGGGGCTCCCTCTTCTTCCAGACATAGCCATGAAACAAAACTGATGTGTATAAAATTTTACTTAATCAAAAGTTTTCCACCTTGCTGGTATCTTCTGAAGTGCTTTAGCAGTCAAAGGGAGAGCAAGAACTAAGAGGCACTTTTCAAAGCTGTACACAGAGGGGAAAAAAAATACAATCTATCCTGGCTTCTATAGCTAAATAATAAACCCCCTATAGTATATTGTAATTATAATACCATGGCAACTTATAACTGTTGTGAAATATATTACAAGGTGGTTTGGTGGGGTTTTTTTACCAACCATCATACCTGTCTTAATAAATGTATACTACATATACATTATAACTCTTTATTTCATTAATAAGATAAAGGCCAGTGATCATAAAATAAGTTGTAGGAATAACTTACAGGAGCATAAATGAATTGTGTTTTGTCTGCTGCATAAAAATTGTTCTTCACTAACATAACCAAAGATCAGTAGTTCATTTATGAAATATTTGTTTAGCTTTTTTAAAAAAGAAAATTTACATTAAAATTGCATACAGGGCAGGGCTGTGAGTCAATATACTTAGGTCTCAAATCACAAAAAGTTTGGAGAACAGATGACAAGGTTTCTTCAAAACAGAGAGAGAGCACTGGTAACGTCTCCAGTGTGAAAGAAAGCAAACAGTCATCAAACACCATCTGCAGTCTGCTAGAGAGAAGACAATACATAAGACAGGCAAGAAATGCAGGAAGAGGAGATGCTGCTGCTGATACAGGTGACCCACTAGTAATTCAGCTCCATAAAACTATTAACTTTTCAGAACTCTTCGGAAGTTTCAGTTTTGGCTATCAAATCTGTCATTCTGGCAGTGATCCTAGTGGCTAAGCTCCTGCCCTGGATTCTCTACTGAGATCCAAGAAGGAGTACTTATGGGATTGACAATAAGAAATGTCATTTTGGCCCAGCTGCATAGCAAAGCACCAAGAATTTGCTGCTGAATGGAATACAATGATCAAGGAAGGAGGTACAAATAATACATCTCATCTCGTCGAGTCCTGCTTTCCTGCCTTGAGTCTACAGACTCATGTGAAGAATTGAAGTACCAAGGCAGCTGCAGCAGAAAAAAGACCTGATGTCTGGAAGGGCCTTTGCAGGCAAAGATGTGACCTGTGCAACTTCTGTCTTCATCTGCTAGACATTATTCTTGCTGTGTTTCATCTGCTGTTGCTTTCATAACTATTCTTTGTCACTGAGCTGGAGAGAGCTGTATAACCAGGAGGCGCTCTGAATATACCCTCACACATATTCAAGGGACCTTCCCTCCTCTATTTGTCTCCATTTATTTGGAAAGAAAGCAGGAAAGGGTGTCTGAGTCTGTGTGTCACCGTCTCAGAAACCTCACATGTATTTTCAAGTGCCTGTTTTCATCCTAAGAAAGAAGTTCTTCCTTCTATCTTCCACATCCACACCCACCTCCATCCTCCCCGTTGAACTCTGGTGCCTCTCGGTGTGCTGATCTGCTTTACACTCTCTGGGATATTTTCATTTTCAACCTACAGGATATCAACAAGACCTTCCTAGCTAGCAAAACCTGATCTATTCCCTTAAAAAGCATCACCCAGATGACACATTTGCAGAAATGATATCATAGTCCTGCCTCTTAATGTCGCCTGTAACTCACTTGTCTTCAAAATATCCACAATCTATTGTGCCAGATTTGAAAACTCTAGTCTCTCGGTCTGGAGTTTATGCCTGACATAGACCAGATAAACTCCAGTCATCACCTCACAATACTTTTGTTGTTTTGGTTTGGATTTTTTGTGGTTTGCTTTCTTTTTTTTTTTTTTAATTTAATCTTTAAAAGGACAGGCTGCTGGTTAACTGAGAGTCCCCGGTTTGATTGACAGTATCTGTCAGAGGCAATGAACTCCACTTGAACATTGCCTTTATGTTCCTGTGTAAAGTTGTTCAACTGTGACCCTTCCATCTGTTCCAGCTAATCTGAAAGTCATTTAGGCCCGCTTCTCCATTCAACCTAAACACAGCACATTCTCCTGTTAACACACATATGCAAAGTTGTCGGGCTGTCAGCTACGTAAGGGCTTTCCCCCCCCCCCCCCCCCCCCCCCTTCCCTCTCTTTTTTTTTGGGAACTCTCACGACATCTGTGTAAACATTTCCTTGTAACAATGATAAGTAAAAATAAAAACCAGCAGCTACTTCAAATCTTGCTAATTACTTTTTAAAAACATACCAGGGAATCTCGCAGCATTGTTTCAGAAAAGATTCAAAATGGTTCTTTCAGGAGAGGCCAGCGAGTAGCTGACTTCACTGCCCAATGTGCATGTACAAACCTCCATATTTTAAAGACTAAGGCAAATGGTTGCCTTGAAGAAGGTGCAAGATCTTCACCAAAAAGTGTTTTTAAGACTTTGGAAGGTTACTACTCATAAATGGCTGTTCAAGCCAACCTCAAATATCCATGGTTATCATATCCTTTTTGATATGCAATTTGAAAATGCAGGCAAACTTAAGAAACAAAATCTGAAAACTCTTGAACAATTTGATACTCTCAGTTAATTTGCCCTTTAAAATTCATTTGCACAGGTCAGAAATTTTTCCACTAACAACATCAGCACTGTTAGCTTTTATCTTAAGAATGACTGGTAAATAATCTGCTGTTGCACAGAAAGTTAACGTTGGCAATAAAGTTGACTTTAAACTCAAAGAAGTAAATGTTCATTAGAGTTCTGCTCAGATACTGCTGCTAAACTATATGTTACATCTGAAAAAACTAAGACAAGCCAAATAAAGTAATTTCTGAAGTATCCAACAAAATACAAAAAGACGTTTTGTATCCAAGTGATTTGTTATTGTGACACAAATAAAAAAAATACTATAAATTTCATCAGTCATGATTAATTTCTGGTACATCCACATCCCAAAACCTTTGCACAAAACTGATTGGAAAACAAAATTGGAAACAAAAAGCACACAAAACCCAAAAACATAATGCCATCTACTCTAAACGATATTTAGACTAAAGAGAGACTACTAAAAACATTTCATTGCATGAAAGGAAACTACTGATTGCAGGGGTAAAAGCATCACTGGCATTATTCTGGAATTTGTTATGCATCTAAAAGGGACCAGAGGTACATGCTGCACACTCTGTTTCTTGGATATTATATGGAATGTACACATCTGGTAGAATCCTGACTTCTTGCTTAACGTTAACACAAACTGAGTGACACTTGTAACAAATCTTTGTTCTCATGGGTGATTTCTCTGACAGAAGTTAGATAGAAGAATAGAATCAGGAAAAAAAAAAAGGCAGAAAAAAAGCACGACAGAAAAAAAGCCCCAAATCTCCCCAGCCTACTGTTCAGCTCTGTCATAGAGAAGTAAAGAAACTAGACTTCCTATTCATGTATTACCCACTCTGGTTGTCATGCAAGCTTTTTGGCCTTTCTCATCGTACTTGAATGGTGGTAAAGTAATAAAGGCAATGGGATGAACTTCAGTGCTGCTCTTTTTTTTTCTTTTTTTTTCTTTTTTTTTTTTTTCTTTTCTTTTTTTTCTTTTGAACAAGAGGGGGGAAAAAAAAAAAAGAGAGAGAGAGAGAGAAGTAGTGTTCCAGATTCCTCTTATGATGTGCTGGAGGCTCAACAGCAAAGATCTCTCAGCCTCACAGTCAAGACTTAATGGTACAAGTTTATTATTGTAATTCAGGCTATGACTTTTATATTAAAAAAAAAAAAAAGCAGCCCTGAATGTATGTGAATTGTCAACAATAAACTGAAATAAACCTTATATCCCTACTCAGTTTCCTACTATTTTCACAGGAAAACTACTTGTTAAACCTCTGTGTAACAGAACACAAAGTTCATTGCATAATGCTCGAAAATGCATCCGTGTCTTTTCATGCATATGGTCTTTGCTTCAAATATAAAGTCTCTCTACCTAACTTTAGTGGCAAAGAATTTGGGATGAGATTCATCTCGTCTGACATTCAAGGTCTACAGGACAGGCAGCTATATCTGAACTAGTCTAGTCTGTGGAAAGAATATCCTCTTTTAGGGTATTACTTATCAGATTTGTTCAAAATGGCAATCTTGGCAAGAGACGCAGATTCACACACTTTATATGTCTTCAATTCCCTTCAACATTGGCAGTCAGATGAATGTTTTAGATATTTAACAGTGCAAATTTTCTAATTCACACAGAAAGGCCTGGTTAATCACAGAATCATTTGTTAGAAAGGACCCATAAGATTATTGAGTCCAGCTGTACGCCTAACACTGTCAAGTCCATCACTAAATCGTGTATCTATAAGACCACATCTACACATCTGTTAAACACCTCCAGGGATGGTGAATCTACCACCTCCATGCCTGTTCCAGTGCCTGACAACCTTTTCAGTGAAGAAATTTTTCTAATATCCAAGCTGAACTTTCCCCTGGCACAACTTGAGGCCATTTCCTCGTGTCCTGTCACTTCTTCCCTGGGAAAAGATACCAACACCCACCTTGCTCCAACCTCCTTTCAGGTAGTTGTAGAGAGCAATAAGGTCTCCCCTCAGCCTCCTGTTCTCCAGACTAAACACTCCTAGTTCCTTCAGCTGCTCCTCATAAGACTTGTGCTCCAGACCTTTCACCAGCTTCATTGCCTTTCTCTGGGCACACTCCAGCACCTCAACGTTCTTCTTGTAGTAAGGGTCCTGCTGGCCACACATTTCTGTGTAATGCTGCTCTCTGCAGACTGTTAACACCTCTAAAGACTTTTCAGTCTTTAAATGTATACATAATGTGTGAGGAGTATTTACACAAGTTGGACTGAAAAACTCTTCCTGCTACCTTGCTGGACATGCCCAAATCTGCTGATGTCCTATGGAGACGCACAATATGCCAAATACATCAATAAACACATGCTTGTACATGTATGCAGATCTCCATGCTGGAAGTGGAAGACCTGCAGTCAATAATCGAACAGTTTGCTGATAAATACTAATTAAACCTCTATCCAGGCCTCACAGTAGAAGAAAAGATAATTTTTAATTCACTGCCAAAATCCTTCTGCTCTATTCTGTCCTACCTTTACCTGAAAACAAAACTGATAAAATAATGACAACATCTAATTGCAAACATTACTATGTCATCTACTCTGTACACTCAACAATTAAGAAAATGTGTTCAAAAGTGTAAGTTGTTTGGTTTGGGTTGTTTTTTTTTTTAAAAAAAAAAGAATGTAGGAGTTATTTGTCTTCTGGTCTTCACCTTCAAAAGACACCTTCACTAAATCTTGTCAAGACTTATTTCACATTCCAGAGAGACAAAAGCATACATTTAAATGAAAGAAAAGGAAGGTGGCTGCAACTTTTTTGTGACTATATGATTCCAAGAGCTGGGGACTAGAAAAACCATGATAAAAATAGAGATTTCTGAGCTGGCACTAGGGAGCTTGAAAGGTCAATTAGTCCATCCCCTTGCCTCAAAGCTCAATACAGCGACTAATGGAAGGAGATAAAATCATACAGCTCTTTGCATGATACTGCTGTACCTACAACAGGAAAGGTTTTTCTTTTAAGTGATGTCTTTTAACAATTTGCCAGGTCAGAAGTTTTGAAAATAGAAATGTATATGCTTATCTACCTGGAGGGAGAAGCCAGAAAGCAAATTCTTCACTTTTCGTTACTAATTATCTCATTGTTTGAAAGTTGAAAATAGTCACAATACAGAGGTATTATTTGTGACAAACTGATGATTACAAAAGCCTGCTGGGGTTTTCCCATGCTCAGATTTAGGTTTATAATCTCAGCACTCTGAAATTCTACTGACACTCTTTTTGCATCTCAAGAACTTCATGCATATCTCCTCTGCATACCTGTAGCAAACACCCCTAACATGGAACAGCTCTACAGTTGTGTTTGTCTGCATTAGTTCCTCACTTATTTTTTTAAAGAAATTACTTGAATTCAAAAAGCTTTGTAAATAAAGATATAACACTTGCCCAAGTTTTCCTGGGAATTGACAAAAATCAACAAATTCAGCTACGCTGCTGCTTTTTGCTATGGAGAAACTGAGCTCCAAGATACTCCCTGAATTGGTAAATACCAGTTAAAAAATGCCACATTTTTTCATTTTTCATATTCAGCTCAAAACTGGCACTATAAGAATGTTACAGTTTGAATTTGATAGCCTCCCAGTAACAACTGTGCTGTTTACCTGAGAAAGACATTCTGAGGTACAAAGAAAGCTGTTAAAGAAAGACATTTATGCACATGCAGCAGAGACTATGGGAGTGATTATACTATTGAAAAAGTTTAAGCTCAAAGCAAGTTTGTTTAAAAAACCCTATTTATCACTCGGATTGCTGAGCTATAAAAAACATGGAGGCAGGTGTATAATCCATAGGGCAACCACAGCTGGTTTCAGGATCTCAAAACTAATAGTGTTAAAATCCAATGAAGTGAACACAGGGTCTGAAACGAGATGCAGGAATATCAGGTGGATTATTCACATGCACCATGACCAGTCAGTGCCATCATCCATGTCCTTTCTATTTAAACCTCTATTTTTGGTATGTAAGACAAGTTAGTTAAAATGACTTTAAGATAAATTTGGGAACTTGGAAAAATGGATGTTAGATGAAGTACAATAATGAAATAATTACATTACTACATATGCCCACTTTTTTTTTCAGTCTGCTTTAAAACCTAGAATCGATTTTTTATTTCACTTTCAAAATTAAGTTTTTCTAGTGCATTTAAGCCATTTTTCATCTTGGCTTCCAGGGAGACTGACTCCTTTAGGGAAAAAAAAAAAAAGGAATCTGATTTTCCTATGTAATTACACGACTCCAGGAGCTGTGACTCTGACAAAAACCACCACTTCCAACAAATGAACCAGTCCATGAGAATTCTGCTGCCTGATGACTTGTAACACTGTCTCACTGCAGAACCTTCAACACAAGAATTTGTAAGCTCCAAGGGACTGTTTTAAAGCCTAAGTGTAAGTCAGAGTTGATATCTGCAGAGCCAGAAATCAGTTTAATATATGAAATTAAAGAAAGGAAATAAAAATAATAAAGATGTAAGGAAAACATCTGTAGTGCTAAAATTAAGCTGTAGATTATGTGAAACTGCTGTCAGGCTGCCACTCCAAAGGAGTAAATAGGTGTTGCATACTGAGTTGCTACACAGGTGAGGTAGGTCAGCACAGCAGCCTATGTTACACCTCCAGGGACATTTCCTGTGTTTGCATATTCAACACATGGGATTCTTCCCCAACAGTCTGTTTTATGTGGGCAGTATAACTTTTTCCTCTTCTGTGTAGAAGACTTTCCTCCATAAATTTTACAGGTGGACAGAAATCACAGAAAACTATTAAATTATTTTTTAAAAACCCAACAAACCTAACTAACAAAAAAAACCCTAACCTTTGTTGTAATACTGCAACACAGTGAATTAATGAAAACACTCCCAGCATTGGCATTATGGTCCAGTCTTGTGCTTCACTTGCTTTTGAGCTTTACTCACTTGAGTATTTGCCACTGCCTCTGTAAGGAACATCAATTTACATTCAACAAACCAGCTTCCTTTCTCTAAGCACGGTGTGAAAGCCCTCTGGGAAGCACCACATTACATCAAATACCACTCAGGCAATGGCAAACAGAGTTGAGTTCTGGAGTTGGAAGAGCCAGGACAGGAGGCAGAACTGGTAGAGCAGCAGAGATGGTCAGGGTGGAGCTCATAGCTGGATTTTAAGTTTGGGAGAAAACTCAAGTTCTGATAAAGGAAGAAGCTCATGAAACAAATGTTTACACACCTCCTTGGAGAGGTCCCCACTGGAGCCTAATGAGAGCCCATTAAACGGGTTTGAGACCCCATTAAGTGGGGCTTGATCTCGTCTTATGCTCCATGCCTCCCCATTTCTCTTCATTTGCCCAGCCCCCAATTTTCCAGTTCTTCCCCTGAAGACCTTCTGTTCTCTCACACAGGATGAATAATGAATTCTCATACTAATCCTTTGACATTATTACATAGATTATTTACTACCTTCTAAAAGTTAAGAAGCCAAGGAGTGTCTAAGGGCCTGTTCCAAAGCCAGAGGGTGAGCTAGAGGCACCCAAGTGCTGTGGCAGCACCCAACACTGAGCACAAGCCATAGGAAGAGTCTCACAGTTGAGCTCATCAGACAGGAATAATGAACAACATGGTCTCATCAAACTGAGCTCAAATAATCCAGCCTCCAAAAAGTATGGAGGAAATTATTTCAGAATAACAGTAGCCAAAAAATAAAGAACTTACACCTAGGAACATGCAACTCTCCCTCCATGCCTCACAGCCCTTCCTCCCTCCCTCAGCCAAATGAAACACTGGACAATTTTATTTTGTATTACCAGAAATTGTTAGGCTTTAAAATCTGTTTTCTTTAGCTAACCACCAATGGAGCAAGCTCAGTTTTCCAACAGCTCCAGTGGGAGACAGAACAGTTTTTAACTTCCGTGAGGTCCCTCTGCCCTCATAGATAGGTCAAAGTCATCCGAAAACTTGCTTTGCTTTGCCCATAAAACTGCTCTTTGTCTGCTGCTGTCTGTGATCATTTCCTTCTCTAATATCTGAAGTTACATTTTGTGATGGAATATCTGAGCAAGAAAGAAAATCCTATGGGTACTTCTTTTTATAAAAGTTTATCATAACAAAATTGGTTTTGGACACACACGTGATCAACAAACTCCACAAATACGAACAGCATAGCCAGTTTAAAGCTCTCCAGTGTCTGATGTTCTACAAAAGCTCCAGTTTTGGTGATTTTTGCATTATTTCTTCAACTGGTGCAACAAGGTGAGATCTCACAGTCTTTGCATAAAACTCCTGCCCAACACAAAAAACCTCACCTAAGAAGAAAACCGAACAGAGGGCTATTGGGAAGAAAAAGAACACAAATGCTGTTTGCATCTCTTTAGTTCATACGTTCGGGTTCAGAAATAAGGGGTGCTGACCAGCAGCACACCTGCCCAGCAGCAGCAGGAGGGTCACAGAATCACAGCCCAACCCCAGAATTTGTCCAAACTTTAAGCAAAACTTTCTCCTTTTGGATTTTTTAATCAAGCTTGTGTAAAAAGAGGGAGCTGCCTGACCTGATACCAGTTAACAGCTCCCCTCCCAAAAAAACCCCACCAAAACCAACTAATTTGTAAACTCCATTTATCACATTTTCTTAAAGCTTTGTAGTTGAGCACAGGCATTTCAAGGATTTCTCCCTTTCCAGGAACAGCCATGCCTGGGGGAAGGAGCTGCTCAGGTTCTCTGACACCAGCCCGGGTGGCACGCAGGGCAGACACGCACTGGGGTGGGAAACATTGAATTTCATCCTCAAAAAAGTATCAGAAGGCGACTTCATTAAACCTAAAGATTTTTGGCAGTGAGGTAACAGCTTATCGTGTATTGCAGAGAGATATGAGAAAGGGCAGATTTTTCTTATCTTTTGTTATTGGAATTGACCCTCAGGGTCCTTAGGCCTTGGTGAGAGCTTAAGCAAGCTTAGATCAAGGAAGGATTTTGAAATTGAATTTATTCAGATTAGCAAAACCTTCCATGAGAGGATTTACTCTCAACAAGCTGTTGCCAACTCAGAGCTTAGAAAGCCTAGCACATTTTCCTGACTTACAATCAACTTTTCTTCTTCTTTTCTTTAAAAAAAACCCAACAAAACCCAACAAGGCTGGCCTCATTAAAATGTTTGCAATCAACATTCACACGGTATCAAAGATTCTCTGCCAAATGTTTATTTATAGATACTTTTTTTGGTTGTCCAGATCATTTTCATTCCTATAACATTTCAGGTATTAGGGGGAAAATGAATAAAATATTGCAAACAATGGTAGAGGGGGAAGTGTGAGAGAATGAACACACTTGCAGCAATGCAAAAGTGCTCTATTAAAATAAAAGCTACTTCTCAGTCACTACTTCATTTCCCAATTAAAAAAAATCTAAACCTGAATAATTAATTTGCACTCTGGCACTTCACATACTTAACTGCAATATTTATAGCTCTGAAAGAGTGAGAAGTAAGTTCCCATTTGTGTACTGCAGACCTGTGGGGCACATGGAGCTCTTGGTCCCAACCGTTTAAGTTCAGCAAAGAGCAGTTTTACAAGCAACATCCAAACAACACTGGAATCTCTCAGCATTTTGCCACCCACTTCACTGTGTCAGGATTTTGCCCCGCAGCTCCCCAGCAAAATTGGCATGGTTGAAATTTGTTACGTGCTTACACTGGGAATGTTCTCTCTATGCTTAGGCAGAGGAAGGAGATGGGGTGGTGGACGACTTGGACACCTTTTCATGGTTGACTTCTGCCAATTCAGGTGCCAAGTCATCACCAACACATACAAAAGAAATGCCTATTTTAGCTTTTAGTTCCTGGCTGAACCTTAGAAACGTAGTTGGTATTTCAATTTGAGTGGATATCTCAAATGATATTCTACTGTAAGATGAAATGATGCAAAGAACCAAACACTGCAACACTCACTAGCAGTTCTTACACTAAATCAATGCAATCACTATTTTACACAGGCTTCAATTCCCCAACATGTAAGAATTTCTTCACGTGCCAGTGCTTATTTTATTTCTCCAGCTAAACCTGGTTTTCCTCTACTCAGACTTTTATAGTTTATTGGCATATGAAGAAAAAATCAACTGCAGGTCTGTACCTTTATCACACTGGAAGATTTTCCATAGTATTTATCCAAAATAATATCTCAGTTTTGAATATCTAGCAAGCATAGTTTTATAAATCATCCTCAGAAAAATCCCTTAACTTCATTCCATAAATATTTTCCCACCTTGGAAAAGGTTTTTTAATTAAAAAATATGGAAGAAATGCATTTATCAAGGAATGTTTCTATATAAACAAAGCTCAGAACTTGCAACAAATTTTGCTATGACTTGATTTTATTTAATCATGCACTGCTTTCTTATGTTTCTCATTCTGGTTAAGTTCTGTTCCCTTGAAATGGAAGAATCAACTATTAAATTTTATCAAATAAGCACTAAAGATCCAGATAACGTTTTTTAAAGTTGAAGCTGTTAGTAGAAACTATTACAGAAGACTTAAAAGTCTTCCCTGCAGCTCCCTTATAACTGGGCTAAAAGAGACACCTGCCAACTAAAATAATTCATAAAATGAAGTCTCAGCCTCTGCACCCCTGGTACCTGCAATACTCTCGTTGCCAAAGAACTTTCTTCCTGTGATTGAAAAGTAAAAGTTCAGTTAAAAAATTGCATAGGCATTTGCTTTGCATTACTGCATAAAGCGTAATTATGATAATGAACAAAACTGAATGTTCCCCACAGACAAATGGGATTGTTATTATTTTTTTTAAGAGTCTATATATTTTGCCCTGGCAGCAATCTTCTCTGGAAAATCATCTGCATCACTCTTGCATGATGTGTGCTCAATCTGCTGGAGGTACATGGGATTCCCCTCTGCCCTTTTCCAAAGTGTGCACATGCATATGTTATGGGAGCCAGGTTCGGTCACTCTTGCAAATTCCAGTTTTGTAAACTTGCCTAGCTCTAAGCCCATTGTATGTGGTATTAGGCCCATTTCTTGTCAGAAAGATTACTGTTGTATGTATACTATCTTAAATGTCTTTTTGTGACCTGGCTCTGTACCCTAAAACAAATGAAGGACGTTTTTGTGGGGGCTTTTTTTTTCCCTCCTAGTGGGAGTACAGAGTTGGGGGGGAGGAAAAAGAAATGATCATCATTACCCATGCGGTGCACCAAGGCACACAGAGCTCCTTGTGACCGTATTTAAAGGAGAGGGCACAAAGAAATAGTCATTGCAGCTACAATAGAGGAAATCTAGTATGCATTTCCAAGGAATCACATTTTGGGGAGAATTACAGAATAATTACACATATGCTTAGATCACGAGCATTCAATGAAGCGGACAATATTTTGAGGATTTAAGATGTTGGTGTTGTGGTCGTCTCTAAGAAACCAGGATAATTCAGACATTCAAATGCAAAAATGCACCATTTGGAGAGTGTAATGCAGTCTGTTCTGGTCAGTGTTACAAATTCGGAAAGGATTCCCTGGCTGCAGACATTAGCCACTTAATACTTAAATCTGTTTCCAAATGTAAAGCATACAACAAAAGTGGTTTGCATTAATGAAATGTATCCTAGCGCCAGTGGAGTGACACATTTCATTAATGTGTCACGTTGCCCATGTAAAATATAATTACAACTGATATGCCTGTCTTACAGCTTGACAAGACCCACAGATGAAATATCGTTTAACTAATTAGGCAATAAACCTCCATCTCAGTCCCATCATTTTCTAGCCAGAGACTGAGGTAATTTCATGCCCACGAAGCAGCTGAACTGCTCAGCCTTACAGCTACAATCACAGACAGCTCAGTCCCATTGTTTTGATTTCTGCCAGTGCAACAAACATCTCAAGCCACCACAATTATCAGCTGATAATCAATCCTTGGGAAGTGCCAGCAGATGAGTGCAAATTTGCTTTGTTTTTCCCTACCTGTGTCACACCACAGACCGTTGCCCTTCATGCTGGCTGTGCTTATAAAAGCACAGTGAAGCTACTATAAATACATTTAATACATTTCATGTTGTTCTGTTTAAAAAAAGGAAGACCACTGCAACCTAAGTGACAACACTTTGGGATAAACAAAATACTGAGACACTATTTAGAGTCCACCACAAAGCCAGGATCTGACTCTATTTCTTAGAGTGTATTTCAATACCTTTAAAACATGAGGCACGTTTTGCTTCTCTACATCTGATCTCATTATGATTGAGAGCAATAGAACATCATCAGTATGCAAACCATTATTATAGCATTACTCATGCAACCCAGGGTATTCTACAGTGACCAAAGGAAGAAGAAATGTATTGTTATAGCATGTACAATATGCTACAGCCTTAAAAGAGAAGAAAAGCAATGCCCATAGCCTGAAAATTCCTACCTGGGTGAGCATGCTGGGGGCTGTTGGTGTGATGAAAACCTGCTTTGAAAATTATATAGTCTGAGAGGTGGATTCTGCAAACATTAACTTCTGTAAAGGCTTGATATAGTGCTTGTTTATGGCAAGAACAGGCTTCAGACTGGGGCAAAGTAATGCTAGAAAACATGATTTTCGCAGTGAGCATCCCACTCTGTCTTTGCCCATCTGGAGATGGCAGAAATTTGCCCCAACATTTGGAGGCTGAATTGCCACAAAATGCAGTGTAAGCAGGACAGTTACCACCCCTTCAGAGCCCTCTGGCCAGGCAACACAATGAATTTGAGACAACTCTGCTCGTTCTTCTCCCTTCCCCCAAATCACAATGCCAACAGAAAATAACATCTTTTCCAGGCAATTAGGGCAGAGGTCCCTTCAGTTACATTGTGATTTGATGAAACTCCTTGGTAAGCTTTGGCTCTGGGCTTTAGCCTTTTTCTGTAGCATTGAAGTTTACAATTTTTGTTTCAAATTAATCTAATTAAATTCATGAAGGTAAATTAAATGTATTAATATTTTAAAAACAAACTAACAATCAACAAAAATTTCTTATATTAAAAGTCATAGGATTTGAGACCATGAAGAGCCTGACAAATATCTGCAATTTTTATAATTCTAGGTTTTAAGGTTTGTAATATTTTAGTGGACTTAATAGATCTTGGAAATCAATAGACCTCCCTTAGCTATTTAAAAAAAAAACAAGACACAAACAAGTAAACAAAAAAACCCAACAACAACCAAAAAACTCACACAAAAACCCAAACCAAACAAACCCCAAACCCACAAACCTTTATGTTTCTAAAACACTACCGATGTAATTCTCCCTATCAGAAGATAAAGGACTGACCAAGTCACTTGGCAGCAGTGAGCCACCTTCTTTGCAGCTCTGATGTTTTGGACTTGTATAAAGTACAGGGATAATACACGAAAGAAAAAGGAAACAAGGATGGCAAAGCTGATAATCAGCAAGAGGTCTCCAATTCTATGCAACAGAGTGTGAAAATACCAACATGTAAAGTTTATTTTAAATCTACTTCTTAATTTACATTGCTGAAATAAGTGAAGGAATAACTATAACCAGGAATTCAATAATAATAATTTAAAAATCAACACTATATGGACCATCAGGCCCATGTGAGCTGTGAAATCCAAAAGAAGGTCACAAAATACCAGTTCACTAATCATATATACAAAGGTAAGCAATTCACCTGATCTTTTAGTTGCACAAATTGTAAATGCCCTTAAAAATAATATATTTCTGTAATAGAACCTACAGAACAAAAATGGTATAAGGCACATTCAGTCCTTGCTGCAAAAATAGAATGGAACTTACTAAATAAAATAGGAAACAGAGTGAACTTAATAATTAAAAGAAATCTCTAAATACACAGCTACATCTTTAGTGTTCTATTATGTAAGAATGCAAACCAAACATAATTTACTTGACAGATACTTGGATTAAATGGGCTTCTGCTTTGAACATGGGTCAAGAAACAGGTGTTTGCTTTAATAAAGAGCAACTTGCCACTGCTGTGGTTCTCCACTGATCAGAATTTGTCAAATATTTGACTGACACAAGCTGCTAATGGATGGAACTTGTTTTCCAAAAAAGTTTCCTTTTTCTCTCCAGAATGTAGAATCCTGGGGCTTTTCTTGATGGAAAAACATTCAATACTTTTTATTTGGTTGTATCTTGCTGACAGCACTTCTTCAGTCAGCATGCTGATTTAGAAGAAGGCTGTGTTGCTTAGATCTCTTAGGATCATTGAATCATTAAGGTTGGAAGGGACCTTAAAGATCATCAAATTCCAGCCCTCCTGCCATGAGCAGGGAACCCTACCACTAGGATCATGTTGCACAAAACCTTGTCCAACCTGGCCATAAAAACCTCCAGGAATGGAGCATCAACAACCTCCCTGGGCAACCCATTCCTTATTATTATTATTAAAGCACAAGAGCAGTTGTCTGGGCAGTTTATATTTTCCACTGGCATTTTTGCAGTGTGCTTAAAGTTTATGGAAAGGGAAGCAGCAGCACAGGAATCAAGACCTGGCTCTCAGACTAGAGGAATGAATTCAGGAGTCTGATTTAATTTCATTTTCATGGAGGGTAAAACTGCATTGTAATTTGGTAGCTGAAGTCTTCCCTTAGGAGACATCTGTTAGGTCCTGAGATGGTTTATTTTATGCCAGCTTTATGGTGTAGTAACTGCTGACTTGAGTAAAGTTACCCCTGGTGCACACTAGCATAGCTGCATAGACAGCCAACTCCATTTGTTCCAGTGTCAACTGGAAGTGCTCCATGGGAAGAAATATGTGGCTGTCTACCAGCAAACAGAGTCTCTGTCTCATACTTTCTGAGCCTGTGCTGTTGCCTCAGAAAAGCCAGATGCCATTTCTTCCTCTTTGTAATCAGAAGATTCCATCCTTTCAGTAAACAGCTAAAAGAATTTCACATTTCAACCTTGAACTCATTTACTAGGAGCATCCAACATTCTCACATTTGATGTTCAATTTATTAAGTTGATGAGACAGTACAAGTGAGGACACTACTGCAACAGTTACAGCATCAGCTGGACCTTAAAAACTTAATCATTGCACCTACAGATTCCCCAGCCCAACTCCATCTGCGTTACTTTAACTGATATTTCTCATAGCTGAAAGACACGTTGGATGTTAAATGTGTAGAACAAACCAGTATTAAGCATAGAAAAACTGTAATACATTCTAAGAACAATTTGAGGTCTCAGTGCTGCTTGGCCATCCTTGGACCAAAAAAAAAAATCCAGTGGCTTGAGAAAGCCATTTTGTATTATTATATCTCCACTGGCAAACAAGGCTTCATAGGCTCTACTGTGGCTTCCACATTCTCATCATAAATAGA
The DNA here is from genome assembly GCF_000747805.2 of Chaetura pelagica. Classification (NCBI taxonomy): domain Eukaryota; kingdom Metazoa; phylum Chordata; class Aves; order Apodiformes; family Apodidae; genus Chaetura; species Chaetura pelagica. The sequence continues at coordinate 85,966 of NW_009952259.1, forward strand.
CAAGAAAGGTCTCCAAGCCTGGCTCACTTTACTCAGCATGTCAGCCAGCCAGGGTGTGTGTGTGTGTATCTATATATATCTCATTAAGTACAAATACAATGTAATGTACTTAAGAGCCACTGGGAAGTGCAATGGCAACTGTGACGGGATCATCATGACCTCTGTGTCAGAGATCAGCAAAGAAAAACACAACTAACTTTGGTTAAAAGAAGTCAAAAGTTTTTCAAGGTCACTCAGAAACATCCTGGTACTTATTGTGGGTTCAGGATGTGGCCACATCTGTCTAGCACATGAAATCAACATTTTAATGTAAAGGACTTAATATCCATCACAATCTGCCTGCCTGTTTGTTAGGATGCTGTTTGCAAACAGTCCAGGTAATATACTGGAAAAAAATATAACCTAGAAATACTTGGAGTTACATCTCTGTCTATTACTAACTACAACAGTAGATTAATTCAGAATTACTGAAGAACTGGCCTAACAAATATTTATGTGCCTTCCAAATACCCAAAGCCTTAAACTTCGCATTCAATTTACTTTCCATTCTATTAGCACCCTGAAATCTAATAAACCACAACACAGATGCAAACCAGTAAAGAGTTAGAATAGAGGAAAGCTCTGTGAGTTCTAACTTGTTATAAACATGTACCTCATAAACAACCCAAAACATACAATCCTAATTTCTCCACAAGAAGATCCTGCTGTGGAACAAAGGACACTGGAGAGCTCCGTAGCTTGGCTGGCTTTTCACGCTTTCCCTATTCTTCTAGTGAAAACTTAAGCCATGAAATTTCTTTTTTGTTAAGGCAAAGACATGGTAATGTCAAGCATTCATGACCATAAGCATGGAAAATTGATGAAATTACAGTGTGTTCAGGAAAATAATACGGTGATGAGAGAAAGAATCTCTGCTTGTATCTGCGTCCTGGTGGCAGCTTTTTGAACAGGTGAACATTTTTTCCTCCCTCTGTGCAGAACATCTCTTTGCCTGAATACATCAAAAAGATGCCCAGGGAGAAAGGTCAAAGGGAAATAGTCACACAAATAATTAAGATATGAAGAGGCTGTGTATTAAGTGCATTAATGCTCTCCATTGTCTTGTCCAGTTGAGGTGCACCTCTCAGCTTGACACAAGATAGTGTAAGGAAAGCTCTATAAAAGTGGAGGGTGACTGAACTGGGCTCCTTATTGCCAAAAACCAGGAAATACAGAGTATGGACAACAGGACAGCCCTCTTCCACAGCTCCCCATGACCTAGCAGTGGCCATCTGGAGGCTTTCCAGTTTGTGTCCTCCATTTCCTGGTCACTTCTGGATGGTCCCAGGTTTGGTGTGCAGCTCCAGTGGGGTCTTCATGCACATTGCTCTAACATACTGGTCAGGTGAATAAATAGATAAATAGACAAAGCCCAAAGGTGACATATAACATCACCTTAGGCAAGTCTTGAAAGAATCATGGATTGATTGAAATATTCAACTGCCACTTTCTTCAGTAGAGGAAATTATCTTAAGGATTTCATCAGTAAAAAGGAAAGCGAAAATTAAAACTGGAAAATTAAGCAAAAAAATTTCCCAAAACAACACCAAAAACCAAACCAAGGTTAAATGAAACAAGGAAGCAAACTGAAGAGGATGAATACAGGTATCCTAGTATAAATAGCCCGTCAAGCACCATCTCAGACCAGGAGCACTTGGTCAGGTTGCCAGACCCAGCTCTCCTGTCAACAGGAACTCTTGCCGTGGTGAATGAAGGAGCGTAGACTTCATTTGTGTGCAAGTACATGTGTTACCTCCTGACATTACAGCATTCTCTCCATGAGAGCAGGTATTTCTCTAACTAAGAGCAAAGCCCACAGCTCTGTCACCTTCTGGCCTGCACCTTGCTTTCAGGATAATCCAGGGATCTAGAGCACTTGGTCATAAACAGAAATACTTCCCCTTCAAGGTTGGGATTGCTTTGCTGGGAAGAGACCTATCACACTAGTTTCTGACACTTAGGTAGGATCTCCTCCTGCATGAGTATCCCAGGAAAATCTGTTCTCTTCCGTTTTCTTTCTTAAATTATTCTTTCCATTAAGGGCACACCTTGTTTTTAAAGGAACAGCCATAAAAATACAGTGACCATGCTTGAAATATAAAAGCAATCAGATACTAACACAATTTCCAAACTATTTTCCAAGTCCATTTTCTGATGGCAAGAAATGCTTCCAACTATTTATTTCAAATCATATTAATTAGTAGTTACATAATTTTTTTTTTCAGTTCTATATTAATTTCAAGTTTTCAGATCTTCTACGAAGATTTTTTTTTTCCCCAGGTAGAGGAAATATGGTTTTGTGTGTCCTATCAGTGCAGTAGGTATACAAGTATTTGGGAAGGGACAGTGCAGTAACAAACCTCTCTTCCAGACCCTAAGAAGCCCAGCTACAGCTAATGAAAACACAATCAGACAAACCTTCCACCATTTGGCTTGTCCTTGGGGTTGGAAAGCAAGACTTTGTTATGGGAGCTGAAGACCATATTCATAAATGTGGAAGTAAGTGCAGGACTGTGAATTTCCCTCTGGGTTTAGCTGCTGCAGGCTGACACAAACCTAAGATTCAGTTTTGTTTTAAGGCAGCATCTGGTTTGCCACAAGTGTGCTTCGTATTCAGTTTGTGAGTGTGGACCCTGCAACAAAACTTCCTCTTCCCTGGCCTGGCTTTCTTCCAGTCTCCAAAATCGGCCACCTGAATCTGATACATCCAGAGGTTTCCTGCCTGAGGAAATTTTCCCGACCTTACTAACCAAGAAAGCAGAGGGCTCACTTTTTGGCAGCTGCCATGGTATTACCACTCTTTTAAAACCATAAAACCTCTTGTTTGCTTTGTAGTTAAAAGTCACTTCTTAGTGCTTTTCTCCACAGATCTGAGGACAAGAGCTGTTTTCTTAAAAGCTGAGTTTCATATACATTCAGACCTACCCCACATCTCAAGGTCTGCCATAAACCTGGGGAAGGCAGCAACACTACTGCAGGTCCCAAAGTCTTACACAATCTTTGCACTTGGGAAAAGTAGGAGTGAAACTTTGTCATGTAACACAACCATGTGTTACCTCCCCCCAGCATTAGGTAGCTCCACAAAGCACAAGGCAAATCCTGAACAGGGACTAGTCTTTTCCTAACCTCTCGACACAGGAGCTAAGGGCAAGGTGATCTGCACAAATGCTGCAGGAATCCCAAGTTACGTTTTACCTCACCGATTTCTTCCTTACCATCACCTCTTCGCTGTGCTCATGCTCATGTTGCCCTCTTGTGGCTGCTGTGACGAAAAAGCAGGATCCACCTCAACCAATTCAGAGCTCAAGTGTGATGAGAACTGTGTTTTTGGAAGTTTAAGACCGGGGTTTTATCCCTAAGTGTTATCCATTATAGCAAGAGCTTTTATTCTGTTAATTCTACCGACTTCCTTACATGTTTAACTTGAATGTCCTGATCACCATTAAGTCCAATGACACGGGAGGAGGCAGTGACAGGCAAGCTCCTTGCCCCAAACAACCACATCCAGCTGACAGCCTGCAGGCTCCTGTGTGACATTTGAACCTTGCTCTGCTGCCTGCCCGTCTTTTCTGATGGGAGGAGGAGGAGGAAGGGAAGCTGAAGGCCAGATTAATTGTTCAGGCTGTCACAGCCCTCACCAGCACAGACCAAGGACCAACAAACTATGACTTGGCTGCTCTGCTTGCAGGAAGGGAGGGTTTCCTTCCACATGTCCTGTGCTTTCCCAGCATCTCACCCCATCCCAGCCCTCACAGCACTGTCATTCCTATGTTATATAGCACGTCCCTATGTATTTTGTTGGGTTTTTTTTATCCACTGCTATAGCTCAGCAGGAGAACTTATAAGGCTTCTCTTACTGATGTCAGTGAATCTTCTTAGATCAGGTCCAAGCATGGGAAGATCCACAAATTGTCACCTAAAGTTCCTCTTTGCTGTACAAATGTGAAAGTACAGTCAGATTGGCTAACAAAGCTTGCCAAAGACAAAAGAACCTCTGATCTGTAACCAGTAAACAACAACTGTCCCTAGTAGCCAGGGCCCCAGAAGGTGTAGTCAGGCAGTGGCCACCACTCTCCCTTGTCTCAGGCCATTCAAGCCCCGGCCCTCAAAGCCCTACAGCTTTCTCTAATGCCCACTGATTTCATCTGCAATTAGCAGGCTTACTAAATACTCTAGAGATGAGCCTTAATCTCCTGGTGACTCAGTGATTAAACTAGAAAGTGTGGATAAGCTCTTACAATCAGAAGTTGTTGTAAGGAAGAGCATTTAGTATACATGAGGCACAGATACTGTGGTCAAGCATAAAATAAACTTCGTTTCAGCAACAAAAAGAGGATCATCAGGATGTTGTGCTCAGAAAAAACAAAGCAAAACAAAACAGCAACAAAAAGAAAACAACAACAAGAAAACAAGATCAACAACAAGAAAACAAGATCAACAACAAGAAAACAAGAACAACAACAAGAGAACAACAACAAAAAAAAACCCAAAGTGGTTTGATTTGTGAGGGCTTCTAGTTTTTATTAAAAGCTATTTAAGTTAATTCAGGAAGACTGAGAATTATTTTAAACTGACAGAGTGCCAGAAAAAAAGGAGGAGCCAAAAAAATACAGCACACTCCATCTGTCTTGTGACCAGAGAATATATTGAAATTATTTAATATATAGAAACTATTTTACCCCAAATGTTTCTAGAGCAGATGCTCTAGCACTTCTCTCTCTACACAAAGAAAATAAATAAGTGAACACTGCTCACAAATAAGCACACAAACCTCCTGTGCTGTGTGGCACTTACCAAGAAAAAAAAAAAATAGAGCTATGAAAGTGCATTAATTTACATCCCCACACAAAGGGGGGGGATAAATAACAAGCAAACCCTCACATAGTTGCTAAAGCAATATCCTAAGCCACTAGATAGACATCATTTACATTTTGATTCCACCATTACTTAAATGTTGAAAGACACAAAGTTGACTGGGAGAGTCTCCACTTCCAAACTCCCGTTTAATCATCTCTCCCTTTAAAGTCTGTCATTGCTCAGAGGCCTCCCTCCTGCAAATGTGCCAGAAGACACAGTAGGGACAGTAACCTGGATGAAGTCACTTTGGCCTAGAAAGATGGAAGAGGAATTAGTGTGTGTCTCAATTCTTCCCCATTTGTTTCAAAAGCAGTTGACAAATTCTTGTGGGGTGAAATGAATCTTGTTAATTGGCAGACCATGACATATTCAAATATTCAGGATCACAAGTCCATGGCTTTATCTAAACTCACTGGGAGATGAAAGAGAACTTGTAACAACTGTTCCCTAGAAAACAAGCTTTCCTTTATGGTACTGTGCTGTTATTCTGTGAGCTGATGGATGTTTTTCCTCATGGATTATTAGTTGAAAACTGAATTAAATCTACCAGAGTGACAAGGTAATTCAGTTGGAGGAGGACCACACTGCAGAACCAAGAGTCACCAACAGCAAGAAAACAACCATAAACATAGAGTGCCTCCATGAGCTCTTGTAGGTTCAAAATTACAGCCCTTCCATAATAAATCATTCCAAGTAGAGAGATGGTCTTTCCACTCTCAAGCGTGAGAATAAAATTGGTGAATTGAGGGTATGTGGATGTCTTTAATATCACATAGCAGCAGCAGCAGCACAGTAGAATTACGCTCCTCAACCCTGCCAAAACATATGAAATTTGATCTCACAATCTGAAGCAATCACTGGTAGAAAAGCACTGGAGTGTTCATAAAATATCTAGGCCAGTTCCCAAACAATGCATTTCATTGATAGGCACTGGAAGTGGGATTTTGTTTCAGGAGCCAAATCCTCCCCCACAATGGGAAACATTCCTTTCTTACATTTTTCTGGCAAAAGTTCCTGTGTATAACACTGCTGAGAAATTGGACAGATTTTGTAGATTCATGAGGACTGAGAACCACCTTGCACTTTTTTGTCCCTTCACCAGTAGCTGTCTCTACTCCAAGCAGACATAGTGGTTGACAGTGTTTTGTAACACTCGCTTTGACTTTGATTTAAAGTCGTCCTCAAAAAACAGTTTAAAACCTGTTATGAACAACCCCTGGAATACAGTAGTCACTCCCAGCAACTCCTCAGCACTTCAGCTGAACTATAGCAAAAACAATTTGTCACAGCAACAGCTGAAACAAGATGTGTCAGCAAGATGAATGTCTTGTTCATGCACACAGCAATGTTGAACAGGACTGTGGGGGGGGGAAATATCAGTTCCTTTCCAGCATGTGTTAGGCAAGGCAAAATACTAGTAATTAAAGTTCAGTGAAGATGGATAAATGTCTGTATCTGATCAGGTTTCTTAGAATAATCCCTGGGTAAGGAAAGCATAAAACTCCTGACCCAAGTCAAATCTATTCATTCATATTCTGAAGAGCATCAAATAACATCTACTGAGGCACTCTCCAAACATCCAAAAATCTCCATTGAGGTGGCTACCTCTTTCCTAATATAAGTTATTAGAGGAACTGGGCTCTACAAAGTGCTCACTCTGGATTTCATATTTGTTTTCTTGCAGTTATTTAACATCTGTTTTAATTGCTAAGTACTAGCCCTACATAGTTTCACAAACCAATCTCAGATCTCAACACCCAAATGAGATTATTCTCCTGCTGTGTAGAAGGCTTTCCAGTTAAAGGGTCACCCATCATGCTAAAGTAACTTCAGCTCTGTAAAAGCTGAAGTCAGGGCCTATCTTTTACTTTATGGAACTTAAAGAACACCTCTATTTGCCTCCAAGCATTAGATAAGACCAGAAACATGTGAATTTCCACAGCTTTTGGCTCTGTTCACTCAACACACTCACTGAATTCCGGAAAAAAAAAAAAAAAAAAAAAAAAAAAGGATAAAAAAAATTGTTTTGGACCTGCCCCAAACATCTTGTGGCCAAATGTGAGTGAAAGCAGGTTTTGCTTGGTTTTAAGTTTTGTTTTGAAACATTTGGTTTGGTTCTGTAAGCCTTACATTTTCTGCTTTCTCTCCCCAATGTCTAACCTTTGCTAGCAGTGTTCTGATAAATTTATTCTTTATGTATACTCAGCTTCATGATCTTACTCCTTTCCACAGCACACCTATGTTCCTGTCCAGCACAGTGGCACAGGGTGCTATTCAATAGAGTTTTAAACAATATGAAATTTGGATTTGACTGATATGGAAAGATGGCTGAGGCATACTTCTAGCTGGAAGAGAGAACAGACAAAGCAGAGATGTCCCATGTGACCTTTGCCATGACTAGAAGGTATTGCAACTTCTTGCCCTTGGCTCTCAGTGTTGCAAGAAATTTGTGGCTTGCTTTGGCCAAGCAGAAGAACAGAGAGAATTTCTTGTTCCAACCTCATTTGTTATTACAAATGTAATTCATTCTGTAGGAATCTCTTCACCCTTCTTCATGTTCCTTCTGCCTTTTTCTAGTTTCCTTTGCTATACAGTTCTTCACATACAACTCTTCAGTATCCAAAACAAAAAACCACACAAACTAATATTGTCTTGGACAAGTCACTAAAGTTTCTGTGCTAGATCTTAGACCTAATCTACCTACCTATGTCTTGTCAAAGTCAGGTATTATGAATTTTGACAAGCTTTCTGCAGTGTACAAAATATCACACTTCTAGTCCATGTTATTATTTCTTTTGCCTTACAAATGCTTTCCTAATAAGCTCTGCCAGTTTGCACACATGCAGTAAGGATCCCAGAGCTCATTTCTTACGACTTGCTACTCTCAGACCCCAGAGTTGGAGAGGACAGGGTGGGAATGTGCCACCTCAGGCTGTCGCAGTGGTACAGATTCGGAGAAAGTACATCAGGATCAACAGACATTTGCTTAAATTAGCGTTACTATTTAAATCCCAGAAGTCTTCAAAAGCAAAGAACTTCTCCCTGAAATTTTGAGCTTTAGGGGTATTCAGGCCCCATAACTTTCCAAAATTCCCATAATTGGTTTAATCATTTGTATGACATTAAAAATAATCCCCAGCATATTTGTAAAAAAAAAATAAAAAATAAAAATTAAATAGATAGAAAATTCCAACTTTTTGCCCTTTCTGACAGAAATCATTCCATTTTGACCACCTGATGGGCCCTTGGGGTTAATTAGAAAATCCCCATCAAGAGCTCAGAGGCCAATATCAGCTGTCAAAATCCCACATTCCCCTCTTTCACCTCTTTCAAGTGCAAAACAACCTGTGTCTGAAGATGTGCCGGAGAATAAAAGGGCACACCACAACCACTGTGGGCTCTGACTTAGACCTATTCATGGCCTCACTACTATGAATACAGCAAAATCTCAAATGAAAGTTTTAATCTCCTCACTGCATTCAACCCAAAGAGAAAAGGGCTTCCCTTTTAACGATTTCCCTCCTTAAATCTTTTGTGTCACTCTGCTCCTGAAAAAGCTGAGATTTTGCTCAGCCCCAGCAAGGGCTTTTTGCCATAGAAAGCACTGCACCTAACCCCTTTGTGCTGATATCAGAGGAAAGGTCTGCTCGGACCAAAAGTAACTCATGCAAAAGGCCTTCAGAAGGTCTAAATGCAAAGTGAACAAGATCAGAGTTAGAAGTGCAGGCAGCTGATCTAGCCCAACTCTCTTGTGTGCTCTCCTTTTCTTCTTCCCAAAGGTGCACGTTAAATAGGAAGATGAACTGAGTAAAACAAACATCACAAAAAAGAGACCACGTGTACTAATGCTGGAAGATGAGGACAGAAAATCCCTGTTACACCATGTCCTCTGCCCCTCTCTCCAGATCTAACGAGATGTCTCTCATGTACAGGTGCATACACACATATAAAAGTGCTATTAGAAAGCACAGAAGTGTTGCTATCCCTGTGGTCCCTCAGTTTTCCTCTCCTTGGAAGCTGAAGTTGCTTATGGGAAAGCAGCCAGCAATTGAATTTTGCAGTCAATTCTATGAATGAAGGAAAACAGCCAAGACTGTGATTACTTTATCTAATTGCTCAGCCACGTGCAGACACATGAACCAAGTAGGTAGGAGCAAAAAAAGCCCAGAGAAACTTACTGTGAAGATGTGTGTGCATCTTCAGCTGTGCTACTCCATCTTTTTGCTTTGGGGAGGGTTTTTTGCTGTTTCACTGCGAAAAAACAGATTTTATCCCCTTTTACTTAATTTATTTCCAAGTGCCCTCGCCCCCCACAAGCACAGTCCTGCCTCACTTCTTGTGCTCAGTCCCTCTTACCAAACTGAGGGTGACATGATTTTATACCCTCAGGAGAGAGAGATGCTCCCCCCCCCAGCCCAGGACAGGCTTCTCTCTCCTTCAAGTGATTATTGTTTTATTTTTTTCCTCCTTGGGAGCAGTAACACCTACATTGTATGGGGAGAGACAGAGAGCATTCATACCCCTCCGAAAGGCATTCACTTCAAGGCAGCTGGAGAGGCTCAGTGGTCGGCTTTGCCCTCTTCACTCTTGGATGAGTTTTGTGCAAAGCTCGGGCTTGGAGTCCTTTTCCCTCACAGATCCAAGCAATTAACGAAAGATGGGAAAAGGAGAGAAAATGTTGCAGGGTTTTGTCTCTCTTCCCAGTTTGTTCTTTTGTGGGTTTTTGTTTGTAGCTAAATTATACTAGCTGGTTGCCCTGGAAGGATAGAAAAGCACCCATTTTCCTTGGGGAGGAAAAAGGAAACAATGTTTAATTAATGAATATGTCCTTGGGCTTTTTCTTTTATGTAACAGGGCAAATAAGGGTTTGGAAAGAGCACCTCCTATTCACTCAGCAGCAACTGGAGCTGTTGCTAGCACAGAGATCACTAGCCAAGCAAGACTTGATGAGTGTTTTAATTTAGTATGGCCCCACTTCGGACAGTGGTTCATCTCTTTTCAGAGGATGCTTTTGCAGAGCAGAGTTCAAAAGGTCCTAACAGGCTATTACCAACATTTTCAAATTCCAAAGCAGCAATATGGACCTTTAACCACTAAAGTCTATGAAAAAAAGGGGGAGGGACAATAAATATCATAAATTAATAACACCCTTGCAGCCTCACCCGTCTCCTCATCTGCTTTCTATTGTATTTGCTGTTAATGCAAAGCCATTCAATTTTAATTTGCATTTTATCATAATGCTGTATTTATAGTAGCTATGCACCAAATAACCCCCAGCCTTCAATCTATACCTTGCACGAGAAAGCTTTTATTTTAGTGTTTGTTTCAGTGAACAAGATCATATAGTAATGGGTTAATTGGTGTGGTTTGTTTCTGGCAAGCCAAGCACTAAGATAAATGAACTGGGTTTTCTGTGTTGTTAGTGATAATGAATAACTTGTTTTTAGGAAAATGCAGAAGTAATGTAAAGATTACCATCTCCAGTGTAAAATGAACATAAACACCATTGATTCTTTTTGGTTTTTTGGTTTAGCTTGAGAGATGCCTAATGTGTTAAGACACTGAAATAGCACAGCTATGATCACACTATAATGAACCCAACAAGACAGGATCATTTAATGCAAGTATCTATCATGTCACAGTCTTTTACTGCTGGCAGGAAAGGCAATGTGCTTTATACTAGATACAAAGAATTTTACTAGAAAACTGGCCAACAGCAAATTCTGTTATATTCTGTATGATAGCAAAGTATTTTTCATCCTTCCTTTGCCTTTAATAATATTTAAAAAATAAAATTAACTAACAATACCTTTCATAAAACTATCTTTTTTTGATAATATGAAAATTAATTGCTACTGATAATTTTGCCATGTTAATTTACTTTTTAGACCTAAAAATAAGGGCATCCTAAGGCTTCTATCTGATTTAGAAAGCTACTCATCCTTGGCCTGGTTAGCACTGGGTGGACATCAGAACCATCACTGGCAGTCGAGAGTAACTGTCAAACATTTGATAAACATCCAACCACAGAATTCAAAGGGGTTAGAAAATTCCTTTCACTCCCATTGCACAGACAAATGGGTGGGTAAAAAAGGCAAAAAAAGAGGAATCTGGAGGCCTCAATTAGATAATGGTTCACTGTGTCAGGAGCTGTATAAACAAATAACAACTGGGAGTTGGGCAAGTTTTTAAAAGATGAGTTAATTGCACGTGGGAACCTGGACTCCCCAAAAATGCTAAAGGAAGCACACCTAGACAATAATGAGCATGGAGGATCTTTTTGTCAGTGAGAAGAAAAAACAAGTAAAATGGGATGCTGTCCACTGGAGGGAAAGTTTTGCACACTGTTTGCATGACCTCAGCTCAGAAGGAAGTTTGATCAGCTGTGGCTATTTTTCTGAAGGAGGACAGAGAATTAAGAGCCTCTGTGACTTGATCAGAGTTACCAAAGATTCCAAAAGTGGTATCAACCATACCACTGTCAATCTACCATAGAAGGCAAAAAGAAATTATGGAAAGTATCAGTACTGTGTATTATATCTCTATGGTCCAAGCAAGAGGCCTTTAATCCACCCAGAATTCAAATAATAATCTATAACTAAGTAAATAATCTGTAAACTATGGATATGATATTAGACTCTCACTTAGCCATCATTTAAAAATCACTGCCAAAACCCCTCTTTGGAAGTGATCTTTGCTAGTTTCTGCATCCATCAGTGATGAATGGCACTCTTCTATTTTGCACAAGCAAAATATTTAGATAAGCACAAGCATGATAGAAATTCCACTCCCTTCCAAAAAGATCTTCCATCACACAAAGACAATTTAGGGAAAACTCCAAAGCTCTCTGTGCCAGCCATGGTGATGGGTGCAGTATAAAAACAATAGATATAAAGACAAACAGAACCATGCCTGATCTGACAGGCAGTACCAGAGTATCTGCCTATTTGCAAAATGCCTCATGTTTCCATGTGAACATTGCTGAGCGAGTCAGTGCTCCTGCTTAGGAAGGATTTAATTTATATGCCCTCGGAATGAGGTCATATCAATATCATGCATGATCTCTATCAGCTTTACAGATGCCTTAACCTGAGAACGTTCAAGCTCTTTGAGAGCTATTCATACTTGGCAGATTGATATAGTCACTGACAATTCACCGCCATCCAAGTGTATCTGAGAGCACAAAGCTCACATAAATATTGTTGAGCATATCCCATTGTTGGTTATTTACTTCTGCCATTCAACTTTCTACAGCTCTGAGAGGAAGATCGTTTCTCTCAGTGTCAGATATCTGATGTACCCAGCAGACATGAAAGCTCCTTGCCTCCTTTTTACCAGTAATGAGCTGTGCTAGACATGTCAAACACAGGTTTGTTCAACCCCGACCAACAAACAATGTGAAACATAAAATTAAGGGTGGACAGAGACCAGGGAGGAAGCCTGGCTACAAGCTGGATTTTGTAACTGGTTCTGAAACAACATGTCATGGTGTTTCTACATTCAAAAACTCCAGAAGGAAGCACAAAGTCCTACCTGATACCTTTTCTTCTGCAGTTTCATAAGCTGACCTGCCTGCTTACCCAACCCAATCCTTTGCTGAAGGCAATCATGAGCAAACATCTTGGATGGCATACAAACAGGATTGTCATGCAGGCTGTCTCTTGGCTTTCCAGCCCAGAACAGCCCACCTGGCCCTTCACTGTACTGCCTTTGATTTGACAGACATCTCTTCTTTCCACTGTATCAAGGGAAATGGAAGTAAAGTTTTGTACTTTTCTGAAGTACTCATGGCTAATCCAAATGGGTGTTGTCCAGGTCAGTCAGACAAGCACCTTCAACTTCCCCCAGGTCAATCAGACCTACATCAATCACTTGGTGTAAAAGACAGAGTAATTGAACTAGGAGGTTGTCAACAGACTGATGGCTTCTGTTCAGAACTAGATGTCTTGGCTTTTCCTGGGTCTTGTTTATTCTTCATAAAGACCAGAGCAAGATAGCAGAATCACTGTGATCTTGTAATGATGTTCTGGTAATCAGGCATGTCCTTGGCTTGTATGGCCCAACCTTCTGCAGATCCCAGACATTGTCCTTCCACAAGAATTAACCACAAAAATATTGCATTGGAGATATTTATGACCATGGCTGGGATCAAGTTGGTCTGTACTTTCAGACACTGGTCTTGTGACAGTGAACATGCAGATACTAGAGGGTTTTTTGCCTAAATAAGTGAGTTTGGCCACCATCTTTCATTTTCCAGTGGCAACTTGTCAAGATATTTTGCCTCACTGCCAGCTCAGAAAAGCAGCACATCCTTCCCAAGTTGTTCCAAAAAAAGTCAACAGGGTGAAAGCCAGGTTAAAATAATCATTACACTAGAAGTCTAGTATTGATGAGGAAAGGGGAAAGAGAGAAGGGGAAAGGGGCAAAACAAAACTCAAGAGTTAGAAGCAGTAATCAGCAAATTTAAGAAATAAATATGAAGTTACATATTCCAGCCTGAGCTCATGTCATGTCTTGCACACAGCAAAAGCTGGTGCCACATCCCTTCTGCCACTGCTGACCTTGCAGTCCTTCCCTCTCCACTGTATGGCCTTCAGCCCTCACATGGCACCTTGCCCTAGGCTACCACTTGCTACATCAGCTGAAAAGGACTTGTTTTTGTCTCCTCAGGTTAGCTTTCTGCTGGGACACTGAGCCAGGCTGGCACAAGTTCTGTCAAGCACCAGAGCTGACACAGAGGACCTCTGGGCTTACACAGCCAGCAACAAGAAGGGGACAAGGCAGGAGGAACCAGACAACATCCAACAACAGCCAAATTGGCTGAAGACCCCTGATGAGAAATGTCCCTTCAAGTCAGTACAATACCACTGGCATCAAAGAAGCCACAGCACGAGATCTGACCTGAGTTGTGCATGCCTGAGACATCCAGAAATTACTAAAGTTCAGGCACGGCTGGCAAAACTCCTGCAAAACCCTATTTCCTGTGTGTGAATGTATTTCTAGGTGATCTACTAGCTACAGTATTCCTGCCTAGAACATGAACAATTTTTACATTTTTTTTTAACATTACTATAATCCACAACATAAATTTGATTCTTCCCAAGTATCTGGATTCAAAGATTTCATTGGAAATAGGCATTGTGATCTTTCTCAGCCCTTAGCTGAAGAGAGTACATGGGACATCTCCTACTCCCACTGTGCTTGAAGTCTTTAGGTATTGGCAGAAGCCAACAAAGTCAGAGTGAAAACTTAGCTGGTATGCAACAGGGTCACATTCACTACAAAACCCTGACATCTTTAATCTTAGTAGATACCTTAAAACTCAAACAAGTCCGAGTAACAGCCCAACCTTTCTGCAAATAACCAACTAGCTCTAGAGAACATGGACCTGGAGGTTCCCAGTGTACATGTGCATGCTGATCCCCTAAAACAGCCTCCCAACATCCTAGCTGGAAGGTTTGCATGTCACTTAATTAGAGCATGTCACTGGCAAAATGCCTGAAGAGGTCAATAGAGCAGGATTTGGATTACTTTTGGAAATATCTCACTGATGTGTTTTATGAATTTTACACAATTCCATTCATTCAATGGACCCAAACACAGTTCCCAAAACAGTCTCAGTATCTGTGTGCAACCATAAAATCCTTTGCCAGTCAAACACTTCAGCCATGTGGATAGTGAGGGGGAAAAAAAATAAAGCCAAAGCCAAACCTTTCTAATATCTCGTACAGGCAGCACAGAGGCACAGTATTTCACCTGAAAATGTAAGCAAAAATGTAATGGATGAAAAATGATGGAATAACATGTTTACGTGACTGTGCATGTGTGTAGGTGCACCCCTCCCCCTGCATATTGTCATCTCCAAAAGTGAAATGCTGGAGAGACCTGTTGGAGGAGTGGGAAGCCCTTTTTCTTTTCAAGTCTGTGCTCGGTGACAGCACTCAGACCCCCTTGCCCTCCTCCTTCTCTCACCACTCTGTCGTGATGCCAGTGGCCAGCACAATATTTCAGGATCTTTCATTCTCCTATAGGAAATGCTAACCAGCCTTACATACAAATAGCATTCATATTTCAAGTGAATTTGGTTCTCCTAGTTCTTTCTCTCTCCACACAGCTTTGCTGCAGTTCAACATTCACCCCAGCTACACAAGATGCCTTTTCTATTTAGGCCTCATCTTTATTAAATATAAAAAATGGCCAAGGATGCCATTGTTCTAACTACTGTAAGCAACATTGTTTATATAAAATACAAAAATGTAAGTGTGACTAGACATCAGAACACAATTTTCATTCAGGAAGGTGTCAGAGTTCCATGTGAACAAGTTTAGCCTTCAGTTTTGCACATCAGGGTCGGGGGAAAAGAAAGTGGCTTCAGGAGCCCTATAGAGGTGCTTTTGCTTCCCTGACTTCTCACACAATATTCTTTCAAATGAATTTAAAGCTTTTCTTGTCCAAATCCCTGCAAAAGTAACCACACTGCAGTTTTTCTACTATTATGCAAATAGATTAATCAGCCAACGCTCCAGTGAGAATTAATTTATATTTGAATCAAATGAGGCCTTAGATTCTTTATAACCCAACCCCCGGGCCAAGGCCTGGGCTAGGTAGCAACCTCATATTATTCATTTGACGAAATGTGAACTGACATAAATACCATGGCTAACTTTCAATCCGATTACCCCGTTACCTCCCATCAATGCTCTCCCAGCCACCAGACTCCAGCGTCCCTCCTTTCACCAGCACAGCCAACAACTGACAACTCCTCCCTGATAAACAAGCACCCACGCTGCCACCTCGGACCCCCGCTCTTAACCCATCATCCCTGCTCAATGGCCCTTATTCGACAAGGTACTTTATTTTGTTTGTAGGGATATTTGCTGGGGCTGCGATTCAAAGCTGCCCTTTCAGAGCTGTGGAGCACTTCAGGCACTAACAATAAACATCCCAAAATATCGGAGCATCTCATCTGTCTGCACACACACACATATATACATTATATACACACACATATGTACACTTTTAATTCAATACAGTCACCAACATCTGTTATCTTCCCTCGTCTCCTTAACCCTTAAATAAAAAAGTAAAGCAATGTTTGGGGCTACTATGTCCAAAGGTCAATGTAAAGCAAACCCACATTTTATGCAGCACCCTTATACTAAACTCATGTTGACAACCACTAAATTCTTTCTATTGCCCTGCACAGGAACTTGTTTTTTAAAAAGATTTTTTTCTCCCCCCTTTTAAAACTGTAAGCATTTAAAAAGCTTGGCTAAACAATCCACCAGGTGTGAGAAAAGCCTTTTCTATGCAAGCAGCTCTGTGTCAGGAAACCTACACTTTGTAATTAGATTAGCAAGCAAGGACTGAATGGCTCTGATCAAAACATCTCCCCCCTGCATATTGTTTATAGTGCATAAGTGATAACTAAGCTTCTCTAGTCATGGTTAAAATCTACTTTAAAATGAGAGTCCTGTGCACTCTGGAATTTAAATGAAGAAGAAAACAAAGTGCACAACCTTGAAACGCTGTACGTAATTACTTGGCTGTCTTGCTTAAACAAAGCTTTATTTGAAAATATAAGTCATAAAGCAAACCTTATGATTTAATGGCAGTTCTT
Organism: Chaetura pelagica; assembly: GCF_000747805.2. Classification (NCBI taxonomy): domain Eukaryota; kingdom Metazoa; phylum Chordata; class Aves; order Apodiformes; family Apodidae; genus Chaetura; species Chaetura pelagica. The sequence goes on from NW_009952259.1 coordinate 102,482, forward strand.
CAAGAGAACACCACTTAAAACACATCTAAGCTGAAGAGTTAAAGGTGGCATTTTTGCCTTAAGGACAGACCTCTCAGTATGGGGGAGAAAGACAACAGTCCTCTTGGCCACACGACCCCAGGTCCAGGGAACATCTTAGATTCCCAGCATGAGAGCTGAAGAATCCTCAGCCTGGGAGGGTGACTTCAGTTGTCTTTCTTCATGGTTTTTTCCATGTGGCTAGGCAGTCTAGTTGTGTACTGGAGTCAGTTTCCCAACATAAATAGCAAGTTTGAAATCTGCTGACTTCCTGGAGAGAGTAAAAGAGGGGTGAAAAGGAGCTGCAGTACATTAAAGCACATCAGCCCTACCTGCTCCTTTAGAGAAGGCAAATGGGAAACAAATTACACCAAGACAAGGTTCTTCATACAGGCTTTGTAGGAAATCTTTAGATTTTTTTCTTGGAAAAAGTGAGACTGTTTCACAATCTTCTTCCATCTGCCCAGAATGTAAATAACCCAGTTTTTAATTTTTATCTCAGACAGTCCAGAGCAGAGTCAGTTCCATTTTGTACTATGGTGCCTGAAACCAGATGCAAACCCTTGCATGAATCAGTTTTTCCAAATAAAAGTATCTGATTGCTGAATTCTTCTGCTCAGATCAGTATGTATCATAAATCCCACAGTTACTTCATCCTGCTCAAAACAGTCTTTTAGACATTAGGGCTGGAGCATTAGAAATGAGACCAAAAAAGCTTTCTCTTTGGCTAAAGGACACCTTAGAAATAGCAGATGATAACAAGACCACACCACCTATTCTTTCTCTCACAAGTCAGAAGACTCTTGCTGTACACCCACCTGCCACAGACAGCAGTGAATGAAAATTTTTTCCATGCTTCAGTAACTATCCCAACCCCCTCCTGCTTCTACTCTAAGTTCAGCAGCAGGGAAAAGGCCTGGATATTAACTGCTCCAGCACAAAGTCCAGCCTTTTTGCTTAAACCGCTGCTTGAGAGAGGGTCTGGCCCAAGACAGACATTTAATCCTGTCTCTATATAGTCCCCTCTGCTGACTTATTTTTCTGTAGGAGCAGTAAACTTCCAGCAAAAAGGAAAGATAGACAATTTTTGTGCTGTGATAACATTAGGGAAAGCTTAATAAATATTGATAGGTGAAGGGAAGGACTTCCTTTTAAGACCTAAGCCAGAACAATTTAAAAGACACTGGAGAACTACTCCTTATCCCAGGACATCCACGAATCTGGAGGATGAAAATGTAGCTTAAAGCTAAACCCTTATCTCCTGATACCTCAAAAAGAGACATGTCCTGTGCCAGGACAACCTGACTTTACCAGATTTCCTCAAGTCAAATTTTGCATCTGTTAAATGACATCCAACTTCCCTAAAGACATTTCTAGAGACACAAGATTTGATGTTCTCCTTCCTCTTACATTTGTAACAAAAAAGGAAAAAGTCAGAAAAAGCCCCAACTAAATCCATGTCCTCATGAGAGCCAAAAATTTGATGACTTTTGTTAAGAAGTTCTTGTTTGTACAGGCATGACAAGAAACCTGAGAAAACCTATTTCAGACTATGAAGATCCCATTCAAACATCCTGGCTGTCTAATTCTAAACTTCAGCCGTCTTTGATATTTCCCCTGCAGTATCAAAACACTCCTGACAAAGTACTGAAAAGAGACAAGTACATTCAAATTCTTCTAGGGCTTAACCCCACTGCATTGAAATTACCATGAGTTTTGCCCCCGACTTCAGCCCTGACAGAACGAGCAACATTCTCAGGCCAAAGACATGGGGAAAAGCTTTTCTACAACCTTCTTTACACGCTTGCACACTCCTCCTGAGTCCCAGAGATTTCCATTTGCTTTCAGAAAGCGGAAGGCATAAACAGGAAACACATTCCACCTTGTATCCATCCAATCTCATGGCTGGTGGATAACAAGTAAGGGGTTTTTTTTCCTGTTTGTCAGAAAGAAACAATTATCTGAGTAGAACGTACTTTCCACAGGTTGGGGAAGCTCCCATCAGAAAGGTTCTGGTCTTTGCTGTTTCAAGAAAATGTTCCAAGTGGAAGTGAAACTGGAAACTCAGCAGCTTTTCCTGATGGTAAAAGTGGAAGAAACCTTCACCTCTGAACACTGTGAAGCTGTGCTGCTTGCAAAGCAAAGACCAAGAAGGGAAGCCCTGCTCTAGTGCCCACAATGAGCCACAGGCTCATTCAGTCACTCTGAATCCAGAGACCTACACTTGAGAATCTTTGAGATGCCCATGATGCCTGACATTACGAGGCCATTGATTCCTCAGGTATTATTGTTCCACTTTCCTTTGTTTTTCTCTATCTAAAGCACCTCACATGATTAAAAAATGTCCCCAAAGAACAACAGAAATACCTTCTTTATCTGCCTTTCCAATTTACACCAAGTACCCGGGAACAGAACTCGTGGACCAGTGCTTGCATTTCTCAGTGGCTCTACGGAGGAAAACCCTGAGGGACAAAATCTATCAACCCTCTTCTTCTGTTAGAGCTCCAGAAATTAAACATAATCCATATCAATTGCTTTCTGATATTTTTTTTTTGGGGGGGGAGGGAGGGGAACAAAACAACAAGTGTTACACCTCCTCCTAAGAAGCCTGCATGTAGTTGTTTTCCTCTATAGACGTGTCAGAGTTTGCCCGTGACCTATACACACAAGTATTGCCACAGTTCAGGCATGGTCTGGAACAGAACCACATAACTGTGAATATACAGCCCTGATGAACAAGTTTAGAACAGTAATGCTTCTGGGGGGAAATCACTAAATGTCCAGGGAATTCAATGATCAAAAAAACCCAGAACTCAAAAAAATATATATTTTTAAAGATTTTCCCCCATTTCAATTTTAAGACCATTGCAGCATCCCAGGAAGGAAATTCTGTACTTCTTTTTTCTTGCTAAGTAACTGTTCCAAAGTGTTTGAGTTTCTCTTCTTTCTTTACCACATGGTCGTTTTGTCTCACTAGTTGCGTAGGTTAATCCTTGTCAACACAATTTTCAGCACCTTCATGTAAGACTCCGAGAGAAAAAACACTGGGTTTTGAAGGAGATATCTCCACACTTTCAGAATCAAGAATAATCTTACAATGAGTTTGTGCCAAGAAGTTGAAAGCTGCATGGCCAAAGCTTTTGCACCAGTAGATGACTTTACAGACAGTGTGATACACCAGAGTGCAGGTCATTGCTTCACTAAAATCTCCTTGCTGCCACCTGGAAACCTCCCCAACAGCTGTTTCCCTCCCTGGATCACGAGACCTGAAGGCATTTTCATCTAGAAGGAGCAAAGTGAGTGAGCTTCCCAGCCCATCACCATCTTCCTAGCTACTCACACCAGCAAGACATTAGGGAGGACTTTCCACTGGGAACGGTGCTCCCAAGTACCCAGGCTCTCACCAGCATCTCTCTTTCAAGCCTTTCTCTCAAACTTTTCAGAGAGGCTTAAGCCCCAGGGGAGAACAGCACCAGTTGGTAAAAGCTGAGGGACCAAGGGTTAATGATCTGGTCCTTTTAAGAAAAGGTGTAGAAATAAGAGAAGGTCCGGGTTTAATTCTACAGGGTAGTTAAAATACCAATTCTGTTGTTCTTCTGGGAGACAGAGATCCCTCCCTACACATTACTTCAGCAGGCAGAAGGGATGGAGACAGCATCAACTCTCAGGGGAGACACTGAGGGAGTGAGGGCTCAGGGACCCTCAGTTTAAGGTCACAGCAAAATGTCAGGTTTGCTGAAATCCACTTAAGGACACATTCCTTTTCCTGCAGAATTGCCCTGACAAATTCCTTTCCTTCAAGGAACGCTGTCCTTCCTGTCATAGCCTGGAGAATGGGGAACAGAACTGGGGCTTTATAAGTAGCAAAGTAATGGGAACCTCAACTCCCAGCACTTAAAACCACCCAACACCCTGGAGATTTCAATGAATCCATGAGCAGAGAAATTTGCCACTGTCCTAAGTAAAGGATCCCCACTTCGGTTTGCAGTGAGGTGGTAGGAGTAGATTTAAAACCTGAGTTGAAAGACAAAAGGATTTTTAATTCTTACTGCTTGAGTGAGAGACTCATCTTACTCTGTTGGAGAGCATAGGTGGGAAAGTATCATGTTCTCTCCTCCTCCATGCTTCATCTGCAGAGTCCACAACTGAAGCAAGCAAGACAGTGGCCTCCAGCATTTGAGAATCCAAATACACACTGCCTTAATTCCCAACTAGTTTCCACTGTGCTAAATCATCTTTAAATTAAGGCAACAAAAACCCCACCATACCACATTTTCCAAATCTCAGCTCTCCAAAAAGTGCACATCTTAGCTCATGAAAGGAGTTGGTTTTAGGGAGGTTGTGTGGTTTTATTATACAGATCAGTGAAGAAGAAAGAAAAGGGATTGCTCAACCCCAGATTATTATATTTTTTAAACAAAGGTGAAGGTTGGGGAAAGGATAAAAGGACAAAAATAATGAAATTTGGAAGAAAGGATGCAAATTAAACAGGCTTGGAAGGAATTAGTAAAGTGCAAGCAAGACACAGAGACTAAACTAAAGTTAATTACTTTTGACATGATCAGATCATCTGGTTGCATTTCAGGCTGCGTGCACTCTGGGCTGGCCAGCATGAATGGCGAGGGAAAAGAAAGTAACTCTCCCCTCTAGGTCCCTTTGCCAAGTCTGGGCTGTGCGCTCTGTCCGGGATCCCTCTTTCTTTGCGCAGAGAGAGAGGGGGGGAGAGGAGAGAGAAACACAGTTAACCACCTGTCAGGGCTGAGGACACAATAAGGCAGCCCCCAAAAGAGCTTTTCATGCATGCGTAATATATTTGTTCAGCTATTCACTTAATGAAGCTGATAAATGTGATGCGAAACAATAGTCAAGTTAATCTATTTAGTAAAATGTTTTGAGACTCTCAGGCGATGTTAAGGAGGGTAGTGTGTTCAGGGACATTTTCATTTCAATACGCTCATCTCTCCCCTCTTAGGGGGGTTTCAAGCAACCTATGTGAATATAATTTCTTATAAATGTGTCTTTAATGGGTTTAATTCACCCTTGCCAGCTGTTTTTTTTTAGCTATTTTGTAAGAGCAAAACAAACGTGCCAGGCTTGGAAAGCTAGTTAAAATTAGTTTCGGTCACCGGGGCCAAGCTATATTTCCTGCAAACCATCTGCTTGATTGGCACAATAGAAGGATTTTCAAGAAAAGGAGGGATCTAGAAGAGCTTTGAACGAACCAACAGTTACTGTTCCTTGTGCTTGAATTCTAAAGGTGAAGCCTGAGGTGTCTTAATATAGCTTGGCCCCCGCAGCCTCCATTCAAGCTCCCGCCGAGGTCGATAAGCATCAGCAGGGAGCTTGGACACGCCGGGAACGGAGCATCCCGCCCGCTGCCCCCTCCCCGGGAGAAAAGAAAGGGACGAAGGAAGGGGGGAAAAAAAGAAAAAGCAACCAACCCGCACACACTTTGGAGAGTGAGAAGCCCCGGGGCTGCGGCAGGGGCGGCGGCCTCTACCGAGCCCTTCCCAGTTTGGAAAGGAATATGGGGACAGAGTTTTAGCTGTCACCTGGCTGCGGGATAGCGCCAGGGACCGGCTCTAGGGGGTCCTCGTGGGGCCGCGGGTAGAGCCGTGCTGGTGATTGAGACGTTGGTCCCCCGGGGCCGGCGGGGCCGGGAACGGGACAGCGCGGGGGGGACGGGGATGGGGACGGGGCTGCCCGGAGCGGCTGCGCTGCCTCAGCCCGGGCGAGCTCTTTGGTCTCCGGATTTGAAGTGCTGGCTCTCCCAATTTCATGCGGATTACCAGCATCGGACCGGGACACACGCAGACTTCAAGACCGCCCTCCCCTCCTCCCACCTCTCCCAGTGATTTTTGGGTTGGGTCCCCCCCCCCCCCCCCCACCCCCCCCTTTTTTTTTTTTTTTTTTTTTCATTGCCTTTTTCTCCTTGCAACAAGAAGATATGGGAAATCTGGATTTAGCTCCCTCATCTGCCTGAGTAGATTTGAACCCAGATGATAAGCAGTCTTTTTTAAGTAATTAATTTCAGATTCTTGATTAGCTCATTTGCTACCAGCTAAAGGGAGCCAGAAGAGTCTAATTATGGATAAACTAGACTTCTCTGTGTTTTTATGGGAGCAAAGACAGAAGTGAGTAACAAGGTTATTCAGCCCAACTTCTTCTTTGCCTTGACAGGACCCTTTCTCTCAATTACACTAACTGCTCCGACATGGTCTAATCGAGTTTTAAATAGCTTAACTGCCTCAGTGACTCATTCTGGGTGGCTCTTTCAATGGAGAAGGTATCTCATTCCCCTTTTCTTAACCCGGACTCAACATCAAAAACACCAATATATCTTTGTTTTTCATTTTCTTTCTCTGAAGGAACTGCCTTTTTAAGGACTGGTATCTTGGGTCAGGTTTTAAATTTCCAAGACCTTTTTGCAATTCACAAATATGATTCTAAGGTTTTTGGTCAGATCTCGGCCATAATTATTAAAAGAAACCTAAAGAATATAGAATCATAAAATCACAGACTGGTTTGGGTTGGAAGGGACCTAAAGATCACCCCAACTCCCCCTGCATGGAGACCAGGTTGCTCCAAACCCCGTCCAACCCAGCCTTGAACACCTCCAGGGATGGGGAAGCCACAGCCTTCATAAAAAACATGTTCTGCCTTCTTAGCTCTTTGTAAAGATTACCTCAGCTATCAGACTTGGAAAGGGCTTTTTTAAAGCCCTCCTCAGTGCTTGGCTGTTGCCTTATAAACTCTGTAGATCCATGGGGTAGATTTCATAGAATCATCAACTCACAGAACAGTTAAGGTTGGAAGGGACCTTAAAGACCATCAGGTTCCTACCTCCCTGCTATGAGCAGGGACACCTCCCACTAGACCAGGTAGCACAAAGTCTAATCCAACCTGGTCTTAAAAACCTCTAGGAATGGAGCATCAACCACCTTCCTGGGCAACCTGTTCCAGCACCTCCCAACCCTCATGGTGAAGAATTTCTTCCTGATGTCTAACCTGAATCTCCCCTCTCTAAGTTTAAAACAATTACCCCTTGTCCTGTCACTGCTGTCTCTGGTAAAAGCCCCTCCGCAGCTTTTCTGGAGCCCCTTCAGGCACTGGAAGGTGCTCTAAGGTCTCCCTGGAGCCTTCTCTTCTCCAGGCTGAACAGCCCAACTTTCTCAGCCTGTCTTCATAGCAGAGCTGCTCCAGCCCTCTGACTAACTTGGTGGCCCTTCTCTGGATCCTCTCCAACAGGTCTGTATCTTTCCTGAGCTGAGGGCTCCAGAACTGTACACAATATTCCAGGTGGGGTCTCACCAGAGCAGAGCAGAGGGGCAGAATCCCCTCCCTGGCCCTGCTGCCCACACTTCTTTTGATGCAGCCCAGGACACAACTGGCTCTCTGGGCTCCAGCACACACTGGTGGCTCATGTCCAGCTTCTCATCAACTACCACCCCCAACTCCTTCTCCTCACCACTGCTCTCCAGCCATTCTCCCCCCAGCCTGGATTTGTGCCTGGGGTTGTGCTGACCCAGGTGCAGGACCCTGCACTTGGCCTTGTTGAACT